>NC_059383.1:4530050-4894425 GCF_019703515.2 Myxocyprinus asiaticus | reverse complement strand
GTACTGAGGTAGGTGCTCCACATGTGCTGGTTCCGCAAAGGCGACCCCATGTGATATCTTCCGCAAAATCGTTTCCCTGTAGGTAAACTGCATCTTCCTTGGGCAGAGGCCCCTCTGCCCCCGGTCGCCATGCTTTGTAGAAACTCCTCCCCCTTCGGGTAGGACCTACCATGGGACCTCTCCAAATGACATACTTCCAACAAGACTCGGTAAGACCATGTGATGTATTCCACTCAAAATACCACCCCCCCACCCGCTTTTTGGGCAGGTTGTGTTCTCCGCAGTGTCTTCCCCTTGGGAGGGACACCCCCCGAAGCAGACACTTATGGCTCCCAGTCGGTTAACAAATTCCACTCTTTTTGGAGAGAAAAGAGAGGAAAAGAGGCCTCGGCTGGGCTAGCCTGTCCCTATAGTTGGGCAGTCGACTTGTTCCTGAAGGACCTTTCGACGCTCATAAGAGCATTGGGGGAGGTTATGTGACGGCCTGGTGCGCTGGCTACGAGGCACACAGCGGTCTGCTAGTCACACACCGCCAGTTCATGTAACACAGTTCAGATAGTTGTGCCGTATTGTATAGGGACCCCTAGTGTCACTACATCGACACAACGTTGAGTGAGTGACAGATAGGGAATGTCCTGGTTACTTTTGTAACCTCCATTCCCTGATGGAGGGAACGAGACATTGTGTCCCTCTTGCCACAACGCTGAACTACCCGCTGAAATGGCCGGGACCTGGTCTCGGCTCCTCAGCACAAAACCTGAATGAGTGGTTCCACACCAGCTCCTTTTATACCCATATGTCCAGGGGAGTGGCATGCAAATTCCACTCGCCAATTCTCATTGGCCTTTTTTCAAAAAAGCGAGGTGTTTGGGGCTCCCAAGAGTGACCCCTAGTGTCACTACATCAACACAATGTCTCGTTCCCTCCATCAGGGAACGGAGGTTACGAAAGTAACCATGATGTTCTCCTTGATCGATCGATGAGTCTGGTGATAGCGACGTCTTCCACTGGGGCTCAGGGCCATGTTACAGTGGGGAAGGTACTGGATTCCATTTCAACAGCCTTGGACATGAAGGAGCTGAGGAATGCTGATATCCTGGAAGCACCGAGAGGGTTCTTGCAATCTGGAACACGCAGATGCACGAAACTTGAAGAGAAGGTATGATCGCCAGAGATAAACCTTGTCGCTGTAGTTACCTCCTTGGTATGGGCTTGACGTTTTCTAAAAGTCTCTTGTAGTGAGACCTGGTACTTGGTCGATATTCAACTGTCTCTTGGATGGAGACTAAGAACGTTGGATGATCTGTTATCCTTTCTCCCATGGAGTGAGACCAGAATGGAGAAGTGTTATGAAGTGTATCCTGTTAACAAACCTCTGGATGGGGACTCAGAAACTTGGAATGTTACTGTTATTCTGTTAATGTCACCCACCTCTCAGGCTGGGGACCCAGTATGTTGATTATTTTTCTGTTATTGCTCCCAAACTCGAACAGCTGGGAACTCAAAACAAAGGTGTGGTCATCCAGAGGATAGTTTTACACCTTCCTGATAAGGAGAAGATTTCAGTCTGATGACTTGCTGTTTAAGGATGGGGGGTTTGAGAGGTTGCTAAGAAACCACTCATGGACCAATGAGAAGTCTTTTCCAATGTGTTGGAAGGTTCAGGGCCTTACTTTCTGCAGTATCTGGTAGTTGTCCAAGCAGCATATCTGATGGCTGTCCTTGGCATTTGTTTGTGTTTGTCCTTCCACAATCCAATCAAAATGGAACCACTCTTCTTTGCCTTGACAGTTAGGCAGGGGCTCTGCCATAAACTGACTCCTGGAATGTCATCTGGTCGGACTGTTCACCACACATGACATAACAGGAAACAATTAATATAGAAAATAAACTTTAAAATAAATGTCCAAAGTCACAAATACTACTGCATTTGTAACAGTGCATATGTCCGGGGGCGATCTGCCTCAAGCAGCTCACAATAGTCATCCTGTATGGAAGCTAATTTTCATGATTCACTATTGTTTGCCTTGTGTTTCTCCCCTGTCATCTGTTCCTCCCAGACTACATTTCCAATAATTCCCTGCCCTCATCACTGCCAGCTGTCCTTGATTGTTTTCACCTGTCTTCCATTAAGTCATTATCCATTGTGGATATAATGCCCTGTTGTTTGCTTGTTCTTGGTCAGTTGTTCTGTGTTTTGACCTCCTGTGTATGACCAGTGCCCATCATGTATGTTTTCTCTGTTCCTGTGTTTTCCCATCGTGGATGTTTCTTTTGTTCCTGTGTTTACCCCATTATCCTGTACTTTGTTTATTTGATTAAATACTGTTTCACCACACCTAGATCCAGCTCTCATGACTTCTTTCCAGATGTTACAGAACAACTGACCACAAAATGGATCTAGCAGCTCCTTTCATTCAGCTGACCCGAGCTAACTTACCCGTCCCGGAATATTCCCATCTGTTTAGTGTCCTTACTAAATACACTGACTTTTCTGTTTCAACCCTGAAGACCCGACGGCGCATCCCTGTGGGTCTTCCCCACAGGAAGAACACCAGTTCGCGAAGACACCACTTCAAGACATACAGCCGCCTTGGTGGTTTATGTATGCTACGGTCGCTGTGTTGTCGGTCCGGACCAACACGTGCTTGACCTGAATCAACGGCCGAAGCCTCCACAGGGCCAGCAATACCGGCAGCAACTCTAAGCAGTTGATGCTCTGTCCAGAGCCCCAAGACCGCCTGCCCTTTGCACACGGCACCCCAGCCCAAGATCAAGGCATCTGTCATGACCACGACACACCTTGAGACCTGCTCTAGGGAAACACCTGCCCATAGAAATGTCAGGTCCGACCAAGGGCTGAAAGTCTGATGGCACTGTGGTGTGATGGTCACACACCGGGTGCCGTGGCACCATGCCCACCTCGGGACTCGAGTCCGTAGCTAGTGCTGAGGGGGAGAACCACCGCCGAGGATGGCATGTGTCCCAGGAGCCTCTGAAATTGTTTCACTGGCACCGCTACCTTCTGGCTGAAGGTTTTCAGGCAGGTCAGAACTGACTGAGCACGTTTGGTCATAAGATATGCGTTGAGAGTGACCGAGTCCAACTCCATACCGACAAAAGAGATGCTCTGCACAGGGGAGAGCTTGCTCTTCTCCCAGTTGACCTGAAGCCCGAGTCGGTCGAGGTGCTGAAGCACAAGGTCCCTGTGCGCACACAATAGATCTCACGAGTGATCAATTGATGTCGTACTGATGACAGGATGCGCTTCTGTGTTAACATCTTGAATGGAAGCCTGTGTAAGGCTTTGTTCAAAGTACACAGATTCAAGATTGGGCGCGACCCTTCCCCTCTCTTGGGCACGATAAAATAAGGGCTGTAAAAGTCCTTGCGCAACTTGGCTATGGGGACGGGCTCTATTGCTCCCTTCACCCGGAGACACCCTCACCATGCACCGTAATGGAGAGGATGCCATTGAACCTGGGCGGGCGTCTGGCGAACTGGATCACGTAGCCGAGGCGAATCGTCCTGATGAGCCACAGTGAAGGGCTGGAGAGTGCTAACCAGGCCTCCAGACTTACCGTGTCCGGGCAGGGTGGTTCGCGGAAAGGCAGAGCAGGCGCCCCACCTTGAAGACAGCCCAGGGGGGATGTGCTGCTCCACAAGCCCGCAATGGTGGCCGGTGACTGGGGCGGGCGAGTGACCCCAGAGACTAGCACACTTACCTGTTTGCCGGCTGTCTCTCGACGGAGAACGAGGGAACGGGAGGTACTCACATTCGCCTGATTGACTGGAAAGACTTCCAGTGCCTGGCCGTCATGAATGCGCTAACCCAGGGAATGAGGAAACTGCTGTTTTACCGACAATGTGGGCACAGAGGCCCAGAGGGCACCCGGCGATTTAATACCATGCGCTGGCCTAGGGGCGATGGTTGGGCTGAAGAGTTCACCCGGCCAGACCGGTCAGAGTCAGTCACCTCATCCCCAGGTTGCCCATGCCAGGGCCGCCTCGAAGCCTGTCCGTGGTTCTTGGGGTCCGGCTTACGGGCACGTGGAGTCAACTTCCCGCAGGAGGATTTTATTCTCTGAGGCCGGCATATGGGCTCCGATGGTATGGGAGCCGGGGCCGGCACCACAGGGGAACAGCTCTGGCGAGAAGTAGATGGAGTGTGGGACTTTGGAGGCCTGAAGGCAGCCGAGTCGCGCCGCGGCAAGATGTGCTTAATCGCCTTGGTCTGCTTCCTCACCGTCGAGAACTGATGGGTGAAATTCTCAATGGTATCGCCAAAAAACCCCCCTTGGGAGATGGGTGCATCAAGAAAGCGGACTTTCTGGGTGTCACACATCTCCATAAGGTTGAGCCACAGGTGCCACTCTTGGACCACAAGAGTGGACATCGCCCGGCCCAGGGCGCTCACCGTGACTTTTGTCGCCGTAAGGCGAGGTCGGTTGCAGGGCGCAGTTCCTGCATCAGCCCTGGGTTGGTTCTATCCTCGAACAGATCTTTGAGCGCCTTGGCCTGGTGGACCTGCATGATGGCCATGGCGTGCAGGGTGGAAGCGGCTTGACCAGCAGCCTTGTAAGCCTTCGTCATTAATGAGGAAGAGAACTTACAGGCCTTGGAAGGGAGCCTTGGTCAGTCGTGCCAGGTGGCTGTGCCCTGCGGGCATAAATGCACTGCTACAGCGTGCTCCACCTGGGGGAGCTTGACATATCCCTTAGCCGCTCCGCCGTCAAGGGTAGTTAGGATGGATGAGCCCGCAAAGCATGTACGGGCAGCTTTTTTTTTTTTAAGAAGAAAGGCACCGGGGTGGGGCATGGCCGTGAGTCGTGCTCCGAGCCCAGAAACCGATCTTCCAGCCGCGAACGTTCAGGTCAGGGTGGAGGGTTCCACTTCATCCCGATATTCGCAGTCGCCCGGGCAAGCACGGCTGCCATCTCAGTGTCCGCCTCATCATGTGCTCTACCACCTGTGGGTGGGAGCTCAGAAGATTTGTCCACTTCCGATAGCAGAAGCCCACCCTTTGATGCTGTGACCGAAAGCTCATCCTTGTCGCAAGCCACAAACGACACATTAAATCCACCCTGAGGCGGACTGCCCGTATCGCTTGACAGCTCTACCGGATAGAACGAGCGTGCTGGGGATGGGAGGTCCGCGAGGGTTGAGCCGGCGAAAACACACTCATATCCACATCCAGATCGCCTGGGGTGCTTGCCAACCCGGCCGGCTGAGCATCAGCCCAGGACAAAGCGGGTTGGGGAGCAGCCGCGGTGGCTCCTTGTTTCATGAAGAAGGAAGTGAGCCGCGACCGCAATGTTCTGATGGGCATGTTCTCGCAATGAGAACATAACCCTTCCACGAAAGCTGCCTTGGCGTGCTGGCGCCCCAAGCACTCGAGACAGATTTCATGGCTGTCCGGAGGGGAGAGATAACGGTCACTAGTAGATCACATCTAGTAGATCAAACGCGAAAGGACATCTCTAAAAAGACGCCAAGTGTTTGAGCGAGCTCTTTTAGAAGGAAATATACTCTTTTGAATGTACTTTTTTAGAACCCGTGGACTCAACAACCGAAGTGCCCAGGGGAAGCACAACACTCGACCATGCGAGGGTGACCGCTGATATGTGCCATAAAATCCAAAGAAAAGATCTGAATGAGTGGTGCATGCCATCTCCTTTTATACCCGTATGTCCAGGAGTGGAGAGTGGCATGAAAATTCCACTCGCCAATTCTCATTGGCCTTTTCTATTTTAAGCAAAGGTGATTGGGGTTCTCAAGATCGAACCCCTAGTGTCACTACATCGACACAATGTCGAGTGAGTGACAGACAGGGAACTAGCATTACTCCTACAAATAAATGCTTCGTAACTAAACATTTTAACTTTCAATAGACAGTATTGACAACACATGTTAAATAACTTGTCTGACCTCGAAAGATTGCCTCAGTTTTCAATTTGAAGCAGTAAGTCCAACAATGGAGGTAATCTCCCAGCGTATCCTCTCTGGCTCCGCTCAGGCAAATGGGGCATGACGCTGATGACGATACATTTATTATTCATGCCCAGTAACCCCTTAACCAATCATATGTGCTTTTAGCTTATATTGTCATGAGTATCTGGCAGTTTTCAGAAATAAAATCGGTGATTGGACGGCGAAGATACTGAGAAAGGAACCATGGGAATAATTGTTCCCAAATTTGAACGCTCTGGCTGGTAAAGGTTAAGTTTCTCTTTCCAATAAAGTTTAATTTTAATTGAATTTGCCAATTTGATCCTATTATTAAAAAAAGCCTGGAAAACACCTGAAGATTTTGCCCAAATTGTAATGACAACATGTCCACTGATTTTATGGCATGTATACATACAGTATCCCTGAAGATTAATCCCTGGAAAAATGTGTCTAATTAACTCTATCTGAAAAAAAAAATAAATGAAAAAAGCTCAACATATTAAAATAACTAAATTATGACTAATTTCTTGCATAGTATATAGAATAAATATATTTGATTATTTTTTAATGTTTGTTGTAATGTATCATGTGCCATAATTTAATGATGATTAATCAAGATTAATCACAGAAAACTGTGTGATAAATTCATTAAAACATTTTAATCGATTCACAACCCTAATATATACAGTAAACGCTTTTGTCAGTTCGAACCAGTTTGGCCATTCTGCAGTTGACCTCTCTCATCAACAAGGCATTTCTGTCCACAGAACTGTAGCTCACTGGATGGTTTTTGTTTTTGGCACTGTGGAGGCGAGGGCATGGTCGAGTGTTCATCTGGAAAGAGAGTAAGCGGTAAGGGTTCTCACCTGAGATGAATTGTTGGTAATTGCTTGTTTCTGTTTTCAGAGTGAGAGATGGTGGAAATAACAAAGCCAGTCCTCAGAGTGTGAGGGAGAGAGAGCCCAGCTGACAAGCTGTTTGTGTGTGTTGGCCAATGCCGTTTTGAAGATTTAAGTTATATGAAGCTATATTGTAACACATTGAAGCAAATGTATTATTTATTCAAAAAAAAGTGACATTCCTGAGTTGGAATTGCCCAATGTCTTCATGTCCCTGTCCAGCATCCACCAGGCCCAACACCAGGCCCGCATGGAGCAGCAGCAGCAGCAGTGTTTTGAGGTGCTCCTGCGGGCCCAGGAGGATGACCGGCGGGTGCTGCAGAGCCTCGTACCCCAGGAGGGAGCGGCCGCCGCCCTTTCCCCAGCAGCAGCTAAAAAGATGGGCCCTCAAGATGATCTGGAGGCCTACCTCGAGCACTTTGAGCACACGGCCAAAGCCCTGAGATGGCCGCAGGAGCAATGGGCGGTACATCTTCTGCCAATGTTGACAGGGGAAGCCCAGATTGTGGCACAACATCTTCTGGTCACCGGACACCTGGACTACAAGTTGTTGAAGAAGTTCATCCTGCAATGGATCAACTGCAGCCCAGAAGAACACTGCCAGCACTTCCACTCCTTGATGCTGAGTGAGGTCGGCCACCCATTTGCCTTTTCTCATCAGCTCCGTGATGCCTGCCGGCAGTGGGTGCTGGGTAGGGAGAACAGCAATGCCGACAATGTGATCAACTTGGTGGTGCTGGAGCAGTGTGCAGCATGCTGTGAATGTCAGCTGGTGAATCCACCGGCCTTTCCAAAAGCACCATTGCGCCCCCTTCCGTTGATCGAGGTCCCCTTCGAATTAACTGGCATGGACTTCACAGGGCCATTAGGTAGACAGCACGCGGGCATCGCTTTGCATTAGTCCAGGTGGATTACGCAACACGATTTCCAGAAGCAGTGCCTCTGTGCAACATCTCTGCACGTAGTGTTGCAGAGGCACTCTTCAGAATTATCTCCCAAGTGGGGATTCTGAAAGAAATCCTCACTGATCAGGGCACTACTTTTATGTCATGTACACTGCACAAGCTGTACAAATTATTGGGTATTAAATAGATTCGGACAAGCGTGTAACATCCACAAATGGACGGCTTGGTCGAACGATTTAATTAGACCTTAAAGAATGTGATTCAGAAGTTTGTGCACTAAGATGCTTGAAACTGGGATAAGTGGCTCGAAACCCTGTTATTTGCAGTGCAAGAGGTCCCGCAAGCCTTCACTGGGTTTTCCCCGTTTAAATTGTTATATGGGCATAAGCCTCATGGCATGCTAAACATCATGAAGGAAAATTGGGAGGAGGGAACTTCACAGAGCAAAAGTGAAATTCAATATGTTCTTGACCTGAGAGCAAAACTCCACACACTGGGGTGACTATCACAGGAGAATTTTCTACAGGTGCAAGAACATTAGTCCTGGCTGTATAACAGGGAAACTCGGCTACGGGAGTTTGCACAAGGAGATAAAGTACTTGTATTGCTCTCCACATCGAGCTCTAAATTACATTGAGCTCTAAAAAGTGGCAAGGTCCCTTTGAGATCACATGGCAAGTTGGGGAAGTTGACTATGAGGTAGTGTGTACAGATAGGGGTGGGGTATGTCAGATTTACCACCTCAGCCTACTAAATCCATGGAGAGAAGTGGTCCCCATATCCTTGGTGACGGTAGTTCCTGAGAGGGAGGAGCTCAGACCAGAGGTGAATCTAAAAGCCAATCAGTTCACCCTGGTCCCTTGTGGAGACCACCTCTTGCCGTCACAATGTACGGAGGTTGCCAGGTTGCAAAAGGATTTTTCAAACATGTTTTCACCTCTCCCCGGCTGCACTAATCTCATAGAACACCACATCGAGACAACCCCCAGGGTAGTGGTATGTAGTCATCCCTACTGCCTATCCGAACACAAGAAACAGGTAGTATGGGAAGAATTAAAGGCCATGATTGATATGGGGGTAATAGAAGAATCCCACGGTGACTGGTCCAGCCCAGTGGTTCTGGTGTCTAAGAATGATGACTCAGTCCGGTTCTGTGTGGATTATAGGAAAGTCAATGCAGTGTCTAAATGTTATGCTTATCCAATGCCTCGTATTGATGAACTGCTCAATTGGTTGGGCACGGTGTTGGGCCTCATGTATTCAGATAGATGACAAAGGCAGGCCTAACACAGTCGTAAAAACCTAACTCAAGCCCCCACATTCCAAGTCGCAAATTATACTGATAAAAATCGCGCCAAAATCAAACAAAGGGAGTCCAAAACAGACTACAAATCCCATGAAGCCTTGCTCACCAAAGGATCGAACTCTCAACTCCTATTGGATGAGGCACACAACAGAACGCACCTCAAACCATGACATCATCAGGAGTAGAAATACCTCTGAAATGCTTCCTGGATTTGCTTCCAGCAACTTTGTTCATCCTGTATAGACGCAGTTTCATCGCTGCTCTCAGGTGCAACCTCGTGGCACAAGGAAGTAACGTCTGACTTGAAACTGTGGCCATACAATCTCCATCTCACTGGACGAGTTGAGATTACTCTGTGTTCAACCGAACACTCTAACGGATCCGAAGGAGACCGCCGAGCAATTCGCATCTTCATCCATTTGCCTACAGAAGTGAAGAGATTAAAGATTTCTCTTCCATCTTCAATCAAGTTGACATTTCTGAGTTCTCCGCCACCGAGAATCAACAGCCGTACCGCCCGCCGACAGTGCGAGGAAACGGCCCCCCCCGTCATCACCTGAGCCTCAAGGAACCGGGTCAGAGTTAAAGGACGGAGTAAAACACATTCTACCTGTGTCCTCATGCGATTCAATTAAGAGGTTTACGTCTGGGCAGAGATAGAATATTATAGTGTGTCATTCTTGTGTTTCAAGGTTTTTGCTTGTACAGTTTACGGACCGCCATGTCCGCTCATTATTAATACTCAGGGTATTAATTATCATGAATTTGTTTTGCTGTATTGTGGTCCAACCAAATTGGACTGTTGTGCAATTTCGCCATTGCGGGTGAGACAGGTAAACTGAGTTCATCCATTAAAGAGTCAAAGTACGCAGGACTGTTTATGAGCCGTCCACCGCGTCTCTGAGCGATGAACTAACAGCTGCTTTCTCTCCCACGATCACGAAATCGGCTTTAGGGCTATCACTTCTCTCTCTCGTACTAACCACACACACACACACACACATGCACGCACGCGACCCCTCACAAACATTCTGGCACACATTTTGGCTTGTAGATAGCTTAAATGTTAAAGCCCAGCTTTGTCCCTAAGCTATCGTACAAGCGGATACACGCGGTAACTGGTAGACGCCATTGACTGGTTTCTCTCCGCCCCCATTCGTGGTCATATTCCCTGGCCGGAAGTCTCACGTGACATACTCTCCACAAGAGTCACGTCCACCATTTTGTGCGCGTCCCTCCTTACACGCACACACTGTCACACACACCTTATGCGTTATAGGATTATTTTTATTTCCATATCTAATCATATCACTGTTTAGTTTGTAGTTGTAAGTCGGAAGTTTATTGACTGCATTGTATTAATTATTAATTGATATTACTGCATAAATAAACTTTGTTTATATTACAAAGAGAAGTGTTTTGGTTTGTTTTGCATACGCCTGTGTCATGCTGACAGGATGTCAGTGCTCGGCTTCAAACCTTCATTCATTGTATTTTTTCCCGAAAATCAATATTCTTCGGATGTCAATTTTCCTAAGAAAACAATCTAATATTGAGACTGTTTTACTATCTGGTTATTAGTCCCTGATTTCAGGGTGATGCCCCATCAATGTTAATCCTTATTAATATTCTATTGATTTTTGATAATTGATAATTATCTTTGATGGTTGTTGAATTTTAATGATCAATAAGCTAGTGTTCATTTTAATTAATGTTTCATTGATGTTAACAATTAACGATTATCTTTGATAATTGTTGATTTA
Organism: Myxocyprinus asiaticus; assembly: GCF_019703515.2. Classification (NCBI taxonomy): domain Eukaryota; kingdom Metazoa; phylum Chordata; class Actinopteri; order Cypriniformes; family Catostomidae; genus Myxocyprinus; species Myxocyprinus asiaticus. Next base: position 4,883,603 of record NC_059383.1, on the reverse strand, counting down.
AAGGATTAAAAAAGCTAACATTGATTCTCATCAATGTTCTATTGATTTTTATAATTAATAATTATCTTTGATAATTATTCATTATTGCTAACAACCAAACTTGCTCCTAAACATAGCACACTACATTTACTGGAGCCCCATATGAGGTTTTAATGAGTTAGATTCAATTAATTAATTTAAATATTAATTAATAACTACAGAAATAATTATTAATTATTTCTGATAGTAACACTGATCTAAACAACCAGTAAAGCCCTACAATAGCTTGCTTTTACTCTACACTGGATTTAACAAAGGGCTATTTGCAGATCCCCTTAATGCCAATGTCCTGTGAAAAGACGGCCTTCTCCACACCATTTGGGTTACACCAATTTGTGACCCTTCCGTTCGGTTTGTTTGGGGCACCGGCTACGTTTCAGCATCTTATGGACAGGGTCCTCAGACCGCACACTGCGTATGTTGTTGCCTATTTGGATGACATCATTATTTACAGTAATGATTGGCAGCGGCACATGCAGCATCTAGGGGCCGTTCTGAGGTCGCTGCGATGAGCGGGGCTCACGGCAAACCCGAAGAAGTGAGCAATTTGGCGGGTAAAGGTACAGTATTTGGGGTTCCACTTGGGTCATGGGCAGATGCGGTCCCAAATTGATAAAACCGTGGTGATTGCGACCTGCCTGAGACCTAAGACCAAAAAGGAGGTAAGACAGTTCCTGGGGCTGGCTGGCTATCAAAGGTTTGTGCCTAATTATTCGGACATCACCAGCCCACTGACTGATCTCACCCAGTCCAGTGGATGGAGCTGTGCCAACAAGTATTCATGCAGGTAAAAGCCACACTTTGTGGCGGGCTGCTTCTGAATTCCCCTGGCTTCTCTCTCCCTTTTGTTCTGCAGATGGACGCATCGGACAGGGGGCTGGGTGCTGTACTGTCCCAGATGGTGGAGGGGGAGGAGCACCCGGAGCTGTACATTATTCAGAAGCTCTTTATGAGAGAGACTAAGTACAGCACCATAGAGAAGGAGTGCTTGGCCATCAAGTGGCGGTCCTCACTCTCCACTACTATTTGTTGGGACGAGCATTAACCATCTGTTTGGACCATCCCCCCTCCAGTTGCTCCACTGCATGAAGGATACCAATGCCTGGATGACCTGTTGGTATCTCGCATTCCAGCCGTTTTAGTTCGAGGTGGTCCACAGGCCAGGGGCCCAGATGGCTGTCGCAGACTTCCTCTCCAGAAAGGGGGGGGGGTCGGAATGAGTCGAGTGGTGTGGGTATGTGGAGGTGAGGGCATGGTCGAGCATTCATCTTGGAAGAGAGTAAGCGGTAGGGTTCTCATCTGAGATGAATTACTGGTAATTGCTTGTTTCTGTGTTCACAGTGAGAGACAGGGTAAATAAAAGGGCCAGTCCTCAGAGTGTGAGGGAGAGAGAGCCCAGCTGACAAGCTGTTTGTGTGTGTTGGCCGATGCCGTTTTGATGATTTAAGTTATATGAAGCTATATCATTACGCATTGAGGCGAACATATTATTTTGTCAATAAAAGTGACATTCCTTGTTGGAATCACTGTCTCCCGCTTTCTAATTCCTTTGAACTTGTTACAGGCACCATTCAGAGTATATTCTAGAGACAATTGTGCATGAAAATCCCAGGAGATCTGCAGTTACAAATTCTCAAACCAGCCCATCTGGCACCAACAATCATGCCACAGTCCAAATCACTGAGATCACAATTTTCCCCATTCTGATGGTTGATGTGAACATTAAGTGAAGCTTCTGACTCATATCTGCATGATTTTATGCACTGCACTGATGCCACACGATTGGCTGATTAGATAACCACATGGATGATTGTTGGGGCCAGATGGGCTGGTTTGAGTATTTCTGTAACTGCTGACCTCCTGTGAATTTCACGTACAACAGTCTCTTGAATTTACTCTGAATGGTGTCAAAAGCAAAAAACATCCAGTGAGGGGCAGTTCTGTGGATGGAAATGCCTTGTTGGCGAGAGAGGTCAACAGAGAATGGCCAGACTGGTTCGAACTGACAGAGACTACAGTAACTCAGATAACCGCTCTGTACAATTGTGGTGAGACTATCATCTCAGAATGCTATTCTGAGATGCGGGTTGGTGCTGTTTTGGCAGCATAAGGGGGACCTACAGAATATTAGGCAGCTGGTTTTAATGTTGTGGCTGGTTGGTATATATATAGGTGCATCTCAATAAATTAGAATGTCATGGAAAAGTTAATTTATTTCAGTAATTCAACTCAAATTGTGAAACTCGTGTATTAAATAAATTCAGTGCACACAGACTGAAGTAGTTCAAGTCTTTGGTTCTTTTAATTGTGATGATTTTGGCTCACATTTAACAAAAACCCACCAATTCACTATCTCAACAAAATAGAATACATCATAAGACCAATAAAAAAGACATTTTTAGTGAATTGTTGGCCTTCTGGAAAGTATGCTCATTTACTGTATATGTACTCAATACTTGGTAGGGGCTCCTTTTGCTTTAATTACTGCCTCAATTCGGCGTGGCATGGAGGTGATCAGTTTGTGGCACTGCTTAGGTGGTATGGAAGCCCAGGTTTCTTTGACAGTGGCCTTCAGCTCATCTGCATTTTTTGGTCTCTTGTTTCTCATTTTCTTCTTGACAATACCCCATAGATTCTCTATGGGGTTCAGGTCTGGTGAGTTTGCTGGCCAGTCAAGCACACCAACACCATGGTCATTTAACCAACTTTTGGTGCTTTTGGCAGTGTGGGCAGGTGCCAAATCCTGCTGGAAAATGAAATCAGCATCTTTAAAAAGCTGGTCAGCAGAAGGAAGCATGAAGTGCTCCAAAATTTCTTGGTAAACGGGAGCAGTGACTTTGGTTTTCAAAAAACACAATGGACCAACACCAGCAGATGACATTGCACCCCAAATCATCACAGACTGTGGAAACTTAACACTGGACTTCAAGCAACTTGGGCTATGAGCTTCTCCACCCTTCCTCCAGACTCTAGGACCTTGGTTTCCAAATGAAATACAAAACTTGCTCTCATCTGAAAAGAGGACTTTGGACCACTGGGCAACAGTCCAGTTCTTCTTCTCCTTAGCCCAGGTAAGACGCCTCTGACATTGTCTGTGGTTCAGGAGTGGCTTAACAAGAGGAATATGACAACTGTAGCCAAATTCCTTGACACGTCTGTGTGTGGTGGCTCTTGATGCTTTGACCCCAGCCTCAGTCCATTCCTTGTGAAGTTCACACAAATTCTTGAATCGATTTTGCTTGACAATCCTCATAAGGCTGCGGTTCTCTCAGTTGGTTGTGCATCTTTTTCTTCCACACTTTCTTCCACTCAACTTTCTGTTAACATGCTTGGATACAGCACTCTGTGAACAGCCAGCTTCTTTGGCAATGAATGTTTGTGGCTTACCCTCCTTGTGAAGGGTGTCAATGATTGTCTTCTGGACAACTGTCAGATCAGCAGTCTTCCCCATGATTGTGTAGCCTAGTGAACCAAACTGAGAGACCATTTTGAAGGCTCAGTAAACCTTTGCAGGTGTTTTGAGTTGATTAGCTGATTGGCATGTCACCATATTCTAATTTGTTGAGATAGTGAATTGGTGGGTTTTTGTTAAATGTGAGCCAAAATCATCACAATTAAAAGAACCAAAGACTTAAACTACTTCAGTCTGTCTGCATTGAATTTATTTAATACACGAGTTTCACAATTTGAGTTGAATTACTGAAATAAATGAACTTTTCCACGACATTCTAATTTATTGAGATGCACCTGTATATATATAAAACTCAGAAAAAAAAGAAACGTCCCTTTTTCAGGACACTGTATTTTAAAGATAATTTTGTAAAAATCCAAATAACTTTACAGATCTTTACTGTAAAGGGTTTAAACAAAGTTTTCCAAGCTTGTTCAGTGAACCATAAACAATTAATGAACATGCACCTGTGGAACAGTCATTAAGACACTAACAGCTTACAGATGGTAGGCAATTAAGGTCACAGTTATAAAAACATAGGACACTAAAGAGACCTTTCTACCGACTCTGAGAAACACCAAAAGAAAGATGTCCAGGGTCTCTGCTCATCTACATGTGTACACCCATACACTTAGGCATGCTGCATGGAGGTATGAGGACTGCAAATGTGGCCAGGGCAATAAATTGCAATGTCCGTACTGTGAGATGCCAAAGACAGCTCTACAGGGAGACAGGAAGGACAGGTCATCGTCCTCGCAGTGGCAGACCACGTGTAAAAACACCTGCACAGGATCGATACATCCGAATAGCACACCTGCGGGACAGGTACAGGATGGCAACAACTACTGCCCGAGTTACACCAGGAACATGCAATCCCTCTATCCGTGCTCAGACTGTACGCAGTAGGCTGAGAGAGGCTGGACTGAGGGCTTGTAGGCCTGTTGTAAGGCAGGTCTTTACCAGACATCACCGGCAACAACATCGCCTATGGGCACAAACCCACCTTCACTGGATCAGACCGGACTGGCAAAAAGTGCTCTTGACTTACGAGTTGCAGTTTTGTCTCACCAGGGGTGATGGTCGGACTCGCGTTTATCGTTGAAGAAATAAGCGTTACACCGAGGCCTGTACTCTGGAGCGGGATCGATTTGGAGGTGGAGGGTCCGTCATGGTCTGGGGCGGTGTTTCACAGCATCATCGGACTGAGCTTGTTGTCATTGCAGGCAATCTCAACACTGTGCGTTACAGGGAAGACATCCTCCTCCCTCATGTGGTACCCTTCCTGCAGGCTCATCCTGACATGACCCTCCAGCCTGATAATGCCATCAGCCATACTGCTCATTCTGTGTGTAATTTCCTGCAAGACAGGAATGTCAGTGTTCTGCCATGGCCAGCGCAGAGCCCGGATCTCAATCCCATTGAGCATGTCTGAGACCTGTTTCGGAGGGTGAGGGCTAGGGCCATTCCCTCCAGAAATGTCCGGGAACTTGCAAGTGCCTTGGTGGAAGAGTGGGGTAACATCTCACAGCAAGAACTGGCAAATCTGGTGCAGTCCATGAGGAGGAGATGCACTGCAGTACTCAATGCAGCTGGTAGCCACACCAGATACTGACTGTTACTTTTGATTTAACCATCCCCCCCCCCCCCTTATGTTCATACAAATATTTACACATGTTAAGTTTGCTGAAAATAAAAGCAGTTGAATGTGAGAGGATGTTTCTTTTTTGCTGAGTTTATATATATATATATATATATATAATATATATATATATATATATATAAACTTTGGATAAAAGTGTTTGCCAAATGAATAAAAATGTAAATGTGATATATATATATATATATATATTGGAACATATTTGTAAATAAACACTAGTACTTCTAAAATGATCTCTACTAAAACCTCAAACCATGAAACCTTTCTGACAAGCACAGTTACTTTTTTACACATAAGCTATGGTACTGAAGTTATGGACTTACTGTGTTCATGTGCATTGTTACATTGTACTTTCACAATTGTAATCTGTAATTACACTGTTGAATTTACCCCTAACCCTACACATACACCCAACTTCAGCTAATGTGAATCACACGAGAGTTTAACAGAACAACGTATGTCATTGTTGCATTGTAGCACATTGCCTCAAGTGCTTAATTTTTTTAATCTAAGAACATAGTGGTTAAGACACCAAATATAAAGTGAGACTATATCTTTTAGTGGCTATGGGACTATTGAAATGTCATTAACTCAGAACACAAGTTTTCTAAAGATGTCAAGGTGATTTTCTAGGACAATCTTTTCAACAGTTCTCTGTGCTATGTCATTGATAATGAATAGGTCTGTGCATTGATCAGAAGCTCTCGGGCTCTAGTGCGGGATGTGGCCAGTGCAGTTCAGTAGAGATTAGACCTGCAATGTTTGACAGAGTTGAAATTCATGGCTGGGAGTCTTATCTCTCTGTCAGGGGGCCGAGAAGTTAGGCCAGTCTCAGAATGACACTGCCAGTAAAAACGGTGAATTATTCACCAGCACTAATATTTGGCAAAAATCCACCTCCTCAACATTTTTTCTTGTAAACCTCCAATACGCCATACATTACTTATGATCTTTCTCTCTCTCTCTCTCTCTCTCTCTCTCTCTCTTTCTTCTAAAGAACCGGCTTCACCTGAAACTTTGTAACTGAAAAGTTACTGAATGAATAATTGCTGAGGTCTCTGTGAAATAGGTTTTTCATATGAGAATGTTATGTAATGCCTTATTATGCAGCTATCATGAAGTGAGGTGTATTCTTGAATAGCTGAATAGCTTGAATAGACACTTTTCAGCGACATGGCTACATCTTATTTTATGATTAGCGCCACCTAAATATGGTTGCCTTAAGCATACATGCAACCCATCTCAAATAAAACATGTTTAATCAGGCCACTGGTGAACTCTTTTTGAGTACCTCAATGAAAGAAATTCAATGACTTTTGTTGCCAGAATGAAAAGAATGTTTCTTTTTTGAAACTATCCACCAAATTACTGTGGAGGAACTACTATTTGGCAGGCCCAGCCATAATCTCCAGACTTATTTTTACATTTTCTATACTGATATTGTGAAAATGCTAAATCGGTAGATCTCTGTGGACAGGATTTAAATGTCTTAAATGGAGCTGAGAGTATTACAATTGTATTGTTAGCTGAAAGAATTATGAAATTGACTTTTACAACAAATTTATGGAGATTCTCATTCACACATAATACTGTACTGTACTGTATGTGTTCAAGTAAAGGTAGGATAACATATTTATTAAAGAGCCATATTATGCTAATTTACAGGTTCATAATTTTATTTTGGGGGTCTACTAGAATAGGTTTACATGCTTTAATGTTCAAAAAACACATTATTTTTCTCATACTGTACATTGCTTTTCCCCTCTCTTCATACTCTGGCTGAAATACTCTGATTTAGCTCTTGTCTCTTTAAAGCCCCCCTTTCGAAAAAGCCCAGTCTGCTCTGATTGGTCAGCTGGCCTAGTCTGTTGTTATTGGTCAACCGCGTAGAGTGTGTGTCAGAAAAGTAATGGCCCTTACCATAACCGAGTTTCAGCTCCTGAGTCTTCCTGAGCAACTCTGTAAACACTACTGTAACTATGGTAAGAGTGGCATCGGTTTTTGCGTACCAGCTCTAGCCCGAGTCCGATAATGAATGTTTGGAAAAACAAGCTGATCGACCCGAACCACCTTCGCAAGCACAAATTGAGTAGGATGTTTCACAGTGGAAAGTTTTAATTTTGTAGCTTTCTTACAAGTACAATGTTGATTATTGTGAACCTAACAAAGCTTCAAGTAAAAGACAGGTAGTGCATCTAAGTTAGTCATCTTTTGCTGGAATGGGTGTAGCTGAACTTTTTTCACCGGAGCTATGAACAGAGAACAGAGGCTTACTCCCGGTTGGACATTACCAGGTGTATTAGAGAGTTAGTGAGCAAGTTAGCCATGGACTTCTGTGGATAGCGGCCGTAACATTACAGCTTGTAATTATATAATTATATATGACTCTTGAGATCGACCATTTTGTTACACAGTTTTAGGTAAAAGCCAACCCACAGCTGAATAGTAAACCCTTACCAAAACAATAACATTACATAGCAAGTTAATCGAGCACTACCGTGGATTGCAGATGCAAAATTACCGTTTGTAAAAATAAATCCATCTCCACACTTGATCACTATTCATGATAGTAAGAACGACAAACAATCTGCATAATTTTACACAGTTGTAGGTAAAAGTGGACCCGCAGCTGATTAGCAAAACTATTTCAACACAATAACATTAGCTAGCAGGTTAGCAGAGGCCTACAGCAGTGCACTGGGTGTACACCATAGCTACAACACAAAACTCAGCTTTTGAACTCTCAGTAGCAGATAAACCCACAAATAATCAAGCATACTTACAGGTTGTCCCAACAAAGTGGGAACTGCACCATCTTTCAGGAGTAACCGCCTTGAAAATCCGGCATTGGTTGTGGTTGTACTGCTAAATAATTTAAATAAATTTTAACCACTGATTATTAAATTCTTCTGCCTTTGGAAGTCCAAACAAAGAGGTTTTGCAGCATCTTCTCGACATGGCGACAACACTAACCCATCTCATCCTGGCCTCGGCTATAACTACCTTTCAGTTTTAGTTTGAGGGTGGGCCAAAGTAGCCCTTAGGCGGACATTATGCAAATGTGTTACATAGTGACATAGATACTTTACGGAAGAAATGGCTGGACTACAAACCAGTCATTTCATGTAGTTCTTGAGCAGTGTTGTCTGTGGGAGAGAATAACTCCCTTTTGCGTGGACTTTGTGCTTTGTAACTTTGTAGACCTTTTACACAGTGTTGTAGTCAAGACCACCTAAACTGAGACCAAGTCAAGACCAAGACCAGAGTGTATCGAGACCGAGACAAGACCAAGACTTTGAGGGGTTGAGACCAAGTCAAGACCAAGGCAGGGCGAGACCGAGTCAAGACCAAGACCAGACCAGTGCGAGTCCCACACTGCATGACACACTACGATAAAATTTGGAATATGCAAACCATAGGTACTCCTCAAATTGATCTGAAAGATCCATATTTCCATAAAAACACCCACAGAAAACAAATGAAGATTCCTCTTCATTCACCTCTTTTATTGCTATATATATATATATATATATATATATATATATATATATATATATATATACTTGTGTGTGTGTGTGTGTGTGTGTGTGTGTAATCAAAAGGCATTGCAGAGGTGAATTTTCCTTGTTTTCTATCAGAAATATAAGTGGAGGTGCATTACTCATTCTCCACTCTCTGCTGTCACATCTCTAGCTCTCTCACCCAAGCAGGGCCATAGCAAGTGGGGTGAAAGGTAGTAATGATTCTAGAGGCCCACAGGTCCACAGGGGCCCCACATCAAATTATAAACTATATTTTTAATAGGAAAGGGGCCAAGAGCAATATACAGTAAGGGGGCCCTGAATACTTTGCTGTGACCCTGCACCTAAGTGAGGGAGCGTTACCGCGGCGTGACATTAGCTAACATTGATGTAATGTAACTTTATATAGATTAGCTACATAGCTTTTTATGTCTTGTCATTGTTTATCACAAGCAAAAATGTAACTTGGGAACAACAATTTGTCACTACATGCCCTGTCACCTCAATCTCTCACAAAGTTAACACTGCATTAGCTACATCCCTCAATATATGTTAAATAAAGTAGGTAGCTTGCGCACCTAGCTAGGTGGCAAATAGCTGGCAAGCAACTGAAACTAGTGCCCTAAAAACAGTAAATACACAGGTAGCTAGGGGTGAAGATGAGTTTAGTTACAGATGCTGCATTCCATTCAAATCGGATGTGGGATATTCCACTTGATATCTCCGATTAAAGGCATTCCAATGCCAGATGCTCAGAAGATTACATTAAAGGAAATAAAACTGCAACGCTCCCGTTAGCATAGCAGGTGTTTGACTGTCACCAGAAATGTCTCCTAGCAACCCAATTCATAAACAATTTGCAACGCTAGCATTTGTGCTACAGGTGTACGATTATCAAAAGAGAGTATAATTTACCATGTTTTGAACACCTGCTACTCTGCTAACGTTTGTTAAACAAGCTTAAACATCATGTAATGTAGGAACTTTGACTAATATATTGATATTATTTAATAAAAGTTCATGTTTATCACTTATTTTGTACATCTTCCTGGGTGTCGACTAGATTGTGTGACAAGTTTAAAAATTCTGCATGACTTTCCAAGTTGTAATTATGACTTCAAGTGACGTTCCATTGCACTTTTCCCAGTAGGAAGTTGGAAAATCTGACTTTCCGTTTTGAACTGAATGCAGCAAGAGGCAGATTGCTAACGTTAGCTAGCTAGCCATTGCACTGCAGAATTAACATACTGCTGTGTTTTCTTTTGGATGCTTTTTTGCAGATGAACTCTTTGTGGTTTAGGTCAGTGTTTCCCAACCTTTTTTCTGCCACGGCACACTTTTTACAATTAAAAAACCCCATGGCACACCACTATCCCACATAACCATCGTCGATAGTTTTTTTTTTCAAGAACTTGTCCATGTTTTCTGTCTGTCTTAGTAGCATGAACTTGTAATGTTTGAAATTTGGCTATGCAAAAAACACAAGTAACATAGGTAAGCTGTATAATGAGGTCACAGATGCCAAGAGCGCTAATTGGATAATGAAAACCAACAAATTTGTGTCTTTTCCAATTTGTAGATTTGTTCTTGCAAATTAATTCTTGCAATGGCACAGCAAATTAATTTTTTATTTATTTATTTATTTACTGTATTTTCCAGAAATAAAGTCGCACCTGACTATAAGTTGCACCGGGTCAAAATTGCGTTGTTGATAGAGAGAATAAAAGCACATAAGTCACACTGACAGAGATTGGATCCGGCAGGTACTAGGACCCGAGAGCAGCACCCGGCCTCCATTCACTGGTTTAGATGTCAAACGCGCTCCGTGAAGATTACAGTACCTCAGAATCTACACATCGTATCATGGTGTTTTTGGACTTGTTTAAAATAGGAGAATTTGCTTTTAGTAATCGTGTGTAACTGTTTCTCATTTTCTGTTTATGTTTCATGAAAAGAAACGCGATAAGTAAGCCACATCTGTTCGTAACATCTGTAACTCTATACGGTACACAAATAAACAGCTTTTAGTCTGTGAGTAAAACAATACACCTGTTTTATTCTATTCATATATTGGGTTCACTGACTGAATGTTTTTACTAAGTGTGATGATGAAGCATCATTTTGTGGGCATATGAGGAGTTATGTTTGACAGCGACTAGAGTTTGTTAGAACAACAATGTTATGATGGGCAAATATATAAACTGGTTGCATAAAATACTTCGTAATGGAAAATATACTAAACTGGCAAATTTAAAACTCTTTTACCATCTCTATGCCTTGAATAATATACCAGAAAAAAACATTATTTATTTATTTTAAAGAATTTGATAATTTTCCATGGCACACCTGACAATCTTTCATGGCACACTAGTGGGAACAGAGGTTGGGAAACACTGGTTTAGGTAGCCAAATTATATTACAGAAGATTTGTCTGACATCTCTCAGACAGCCACAGTTTCTTCTCCTATCTCACTTTCTTGAAGTGCGTGTGAAGGGGGGCGGGGAGGGGTGACAGCCATTAACAGTAACAAATATTTCAAATTAGAAATGTTATTGCTTGCATTTAAAGCAGGATGTTTTACATCCAATCACAGTAATGATGTTAACAAACAAATCAGACAGTGCACAGGCAATTTAGTGATATCTCCGCAGTTGTGGTCTTGACTGGTCTTGAAATAAAATCCAGAGTCCTCTTTGTCTGAGATAAAGACAAGACCGAGTAAAAATGCAGTTGATTACCGAGACAACCAAGACCAATCTCGAGTACTACAACACTGCTTTTACATGAACAAAGAGCTATGTTACACACTTAAGGAAAGGTAAAATCCCAAAAAGCATAATACAGCCTTTTTAAAAATCTGTGTAATGGACACTAGGCTATAGCAGATGCTTAGCATTGTTTCTGGTTAGTCTGATAGCCTATGTGGCTATGATGTTGTGAACTGAGTTGACTGATGTGAAAGTTGAAATAGTTTGGAATTTTGACTAGTTTGGAAGTTTAACACTCTTTTGACTCTACTGTACATTCTAAAAGCTCTGTAATATCAGAGACTATTTAGCAGAGATGGACCACTTCTATTAAAAGGAATGGGAGAAATCGGGAGGGCCTTCGTCAAAGGATGTAGAAAGTCTGCCTTACAGACACAATATTAACCTGCCTGTAAAAATGTTTATAGGTTTGAAATGTGGCTATGTTTAGGGAAGGGGTAGGCTTAAGGGATTTAAAATGTATCTATATAAATAAATTCATAATATAATGGATTCATAAATATTTTACGTTTCTAAAAAAATATTTTAGATGCTGTCAATATGTCCATATTGTACATTTCAGTGTCTATGCAAACATACTAAAATGTACATTTAAATGTTACGTACGCATAGCTATGAATAATAATGAGATCAGGGCTGCGTTTCTCAAAAGCATCGCAAGCTAATTTAATCGTAGAGACCATTGGCACCAATGATTTCTACAATCTACTAAGGCTTACAGTGCTGTAGGGCTTTACCGGTTGTTTAGATCAGTGTTACTATCAGAAATAATTAATAATTATTTCTGTAGTTATTAATTAATATTTAAATTAATTAATTGGATCTAACTCATTAAAACCTCATATGGGGCTCCAGTAAATGTAGTGTGCTACGTTTAGGAGCAAGTTTGGTTATTAGCAATAATTAATAATTATCAAAGATAATTATTAATTATTAAAATCAATAGAACATTGATGAGAATCAATGTTAGCTTTTTTAATCCTTTAAAATCAACAATTATCAAAGATAATCGTCAATTATTAACATCGATGAAACATTAATTAAAATTAATACTAGCTTATTGATCATTCAAATTCAACAATCATCAAAGATAATTATCAAAAATCAATAGAATATTAATAAGGATTAACATTGACGGGGCACCACCCTGGAATCGGGGACTAGTAACCAAATATTAAAACAGTCTCAATATTAGATTGTTTTCTTAGGAAAATCGACATCCGAAGAATATCGATTTTCGGGAAAAAAACAATGAATGAAGGTCTGAATCCGAGCACTGACATCCCGTCAGCATGACACAGGCGTATGCAAAACAAACCAAAACACTTCTCTTTCTAATATAAACAAAAGTTTATTTATGCAGTAATATCAATTAATAATTAATACAATGCAGTCAATAAACTTCCGACTTCCAACTACAAACTAAACAGTGATATGATTAGATATGGGAATAAAAATAATTCTATAACACATAGGGTGTGTGTGTGTGACAGTGTGTGTGTAAGGAGGGACACGCACAAAATAGCGGACATGACTCTCGTGGAGAGTATGTCATGCAAGACTTCCGGCCAGGGAATATGACCGCAAATGGGGGCAGAGATGGCGTCTACCAGTTACCGCGGATATCCGCTTGTGCGATAGCTTAGGGACAAAGCTGGGCTTTAGCATTTAAGCTATCTACGAGCCAAAATGTGTGCCAGAATGTTTGTGAGGGGTCGCGTGCCTGCGCGTGTGTGTGTGTGTGTGTGTGTGTGTGTGTGTGGTTAGTACGAGAGAGAGAGAATTGACAGCCCTAAAGCTGATTTCGCGGTCGTGGGAGAGAAAGCAGCTGTTTAGTTCATCGCTCAGAGACGCGGTGGACGGCTCGTAAACAGTCCCGCGTACTTTGACTATTTAGTGGATGAACTCAGTTGCTGTCTCACCCGCGATGGCAAAATTGCACAACAATCCAATTTGGTTGGACCACAATACAGCAAAACAAATTCGTGATAATTAATACCCTGAGTATTAATAATGAGCGGACATGGCGGTCCGTAAACTGTACAAGCAAAAACCTTGAAACACAAGAATAACATGCTATAATATTCTATCTCTGCCCAGACGTAAACCTCTTACTTGTATCGCATGAGGACACAGGTAGAATGTGTTTTCCTCCGTCCTTTAACTTTGACCCGGTTCCTTGAGGCTCGGGTGATGATGGGAGGCCGTTTCCTCGCTCTGTCGGCGGGCGGTACGGCTGTTGATTGTCAGCGGGCGGTACGGCTGTTGATTCTCGGCGGGCTGGCGGAGAACTCAGAAATGTCGACTTGATTGAAGATGGAAGAGAAATCTTTCATCTCTTCACTTCTGTAGGCAAACGGATGAAGATGCGAATTGCTCGGTGGTCTCCTTCGGATCCGTTAGAGTGTTTGGTTGAACACAGAGTAATCTCAACTTGTCCAGCGAGATGGAGATTGTATGGCTACAGTTTCAAGTCGGACATTACTTCCTTGTGCCACGAGGTTGCACCGGAGAGCAGCAAAAAAAGCTACGTCTATATTCGGTGGACGAAGTCACTTGAAGTGAATTCTGGACGCATTTCAGAATTATTTCAACTCCTGATGATGTCATGTTTGAGCGACGTTCTGTTGTGTGCCTCATCCAATAGGAGTTGAGCGCTCGATCCTTTAGTGAGCAAGGCTTCATGGATCTGTAGTCTGTTTTGGACTCCCTTTGTTTGATTTTGGCGCGATTTTTATCAGTAAAGTTTACGACTTAGAAGGTGGGGGATTGAGTTATGTTTTTACGACTGTGTTAGGCCTGCCTTTGTCTTCTATCTGAATACATGAGGCCCAACAATGCTTTTGGGAAACGCAGCCCAGGCTGGTATGTCATGCACTTATACCTGAAATAAATAGATTTTAACAAGGATATTTTCTAGTGCACAAATGTCTCCAAGAAGACTAAAGATTTTCCTGAGATTTTAATGTAGCCCACTGGTGGAGACGGGCAAGTGTAAGTGCCCTCCAAGACCATCATGATCACATGGGAAATCTGCATGTTCAGTATTTCTTTCCACCCAAAATTGGACCCAGTGTCCTGCATTCTGCACTAGTTGCGCTATGTGCATGTTTATGCCTCAGAAATTTCCCACGTTGTGCCTTTGATGTCACATACCTAATCTCCAGCTAGCGAGATTAACATTTGCACAGAAGTGAAAGAATGCTGTTTTGGTCTAGTTTGTACATTTAGGGTTAGCCATATAGGGTTAGAATATAGTTCCCTATCTGTCACTCACTCGACGTTGTGTCGATGTAGTGACACTAGGGGTCACTCTTGGGAGCCCAAAACACCTCTGGTCTTTGATAAAAGGCCAATAAAAATTGGCGAGTGGTATTTGCATGCAACTCCCCTGGACATACGGGTATAAAAGGAGCTGGTATGCAACCACTCATTCAGATTTTCTCTTGGGAGCCGTACAGTCATGCTCACTGAGCTGAATTCTCACGACTGTTCATTCACCTCTACTGGATCTGACGGCGCATTTCAGCTGCTTCTCCCTCCTCTGCACTGGTGCACTGCAGAGAACGCCCCTGGGTGCTTCGGCAGAAAAAAGAGAGTATATTTTCCTGAAAGGGTATATTTCTCTAAAAGAGCGGCACACACGGAACGTCTTTTCAAAGGCACGTCTTTTTAAAGATGCCTTTCCGATTGTGTGTTATTCCTGGTTGCGGTTGTTACCTCTCAACTTCAGACAGTCACGATCGCTGTCTTTGGTGTCTGGGCACGACCCATACGGTGGCAGCGTTCATGGATGGTTCATGTTCTCACTGCGAGACCATGACCATGGCAACGTTGCAGTCGCCACCCCAGCGGCTCCCCACCTCGGTCCTTCTACCTATGGGTTTGAGGCCAGTGCGGCTAGCATTGGGGGCAATTTGGGGACCCCAATGGGATCGCCTCTGCCGGGTATCCCCCCGCAGACCTCCCATTCCCCAGCACGCTCTTCTGCCCCGATCGGGCTTTCGGATGAGTCCGCCGGCTTGTCTCATGGCGAGTTCGACCTCTTGTTCGGAGCCCGCGAAGCTGATGAGCTCTCGAGCACAGCATCGGAGAGCGGGCTTGTCCAGTCGGACGCAGAAGCCTCAGCTGGGCCTACAGTTCGGTCCGGGCTACTCTAATGTGATCTTGAGACCCCGACCGGGCTATGTGCCCAAGGTTCCCACGACCCCTTTTAGGGACCAGGTGGTGAACCTGCAAGCACTGCCCCAGGAGGAGGCAGACCCAGCACTGTTGTTGCTGTGTCCGGTGCGCGCTTTACGCATCTATTTGGATGGCACGCAGTGCTGTAGGATCTCTGAGCAGCTCTTTGTCTGCTTTGGTGCACAGCGGAAAGGAAGCGCTGTCTCCAAGCAGAGGATCGCCCACTGGCTCGTTGACGCCATAGCTATGGCATATCACGCCTAGGATGTGCCGAGCCCCAGTAGGGCTACGAGCCCATTCTACCAGGGGTGTAGCGGCCTCCTGGGCCCTGGACAGGGGTGCCTCTCTAACAGACATTTGCAGAGCAGCAGGCTGGGCAAACACCCAACAACTTTTCAAGGTTCTACAACCTCCGGGTGGAACCGGTTTCGTCCCAGGTAGTGGCACGCAATACAAGCGGATAAGCCCGTGATAGCCGGCCGGGTGTATCGCTTGCACATAGCGCCATTCACCTCCTCTGAGCTGAAGACGTGCGCCATTTAATTCCCAGTAGTGTTCACAAACTATGTTCCCTGGTTGACTTCCTCCGAGCCCTGTAGCAGTCGAGTTTTCGGAGAGACTCACTGCCGGCCCAGTACACGTGCTAACTAAGAGCCCTGTTCTGGGGTAGGTGCTCCGCATGTGGCAGTTCCCTGTAAGGTAACCCCATGCGAAGTATTTCTTCCGCTAATTCGTTTTCCTGTTGGCAAACTGCGTCTTCCTTGGGCAGAGCCCCCTCTGCCCCAGTCTCCATGTTTGTAGCAACTCCTCCTCCGTTGTGTAGGATCTACCATGAGACTCTCCACATGGTCGGCAAGATGTATTTTCCACTTAAATATCCCCCCCTCTCTTTGAATGAGTGGTTGCATACCAGCTCCTTTTATACCCGTATGTCCGGGGGAGTGGCATGCAAATACCACTTGCCAATTTTCATTGGCCTTTTATCAAAGACCAGAGGTGTCTCGGGCTCCAAAGAGTGACCCCTAGTGTTACTACATCGACACAATGTCTCATTCCCTCCATCAGGGAACGGAGGTTAAGTAACCAGGACGTTAATTACTACTCAAATATTTCCGAAAATCAGACATGCTCTGCCTTTCCCACCACATCCATTCATATGTTTCGTTTTTTGTTTAATGTTTGGTTATGTCTTGCATTTGAGTAGTGTGTCACACGGAGGTGTGCATACACATGACTGTAGTTCCAGCTTCGGCCACTGGGGACAGTTCGGAAATTCGGAAAGCACAGATTAATTAGCAATAGCAATCACCCAAAACTCAGGAGGTGCTTTAAGGGGCATGCAAGATTTGCCCGTTGAAGTCACCTGTGTAAAATGTACTCCTAATTAAATCCGCAGACAGAAGTTTGGGAGACAACAAAGAAAATGTGGCACATATCAGCTGTTGCCTTTTGCATGGCCATCGTAGCTATTTTAGCAATTTTAGCCACCACAATTTTACTGTTGGGCTTTATTATCATTGAAGTGCGCACTGTTGTATTTGTATATGGGTCATTGACAAATAAGGTTGTCTGAGATTTTACAAATGTGAAATGATATACAAATTTAAAAATCTAGTTTAAAATACCAGTATAAAATATATGTAAAACTTAAATATCCTTGCCCATGTTGGCTTCATACATTTTTGAAAAGGTTATTTTTTACAAATATCATGAAAATTGGAGCACTAGAATATCAAGTTCCCTATCTGTCACTCACTCAAGGTTGTGTCGATGTAGTGACACTAGGGGTCACACTTGGGAGACCCAAACACCTCTGATCTTTGAGAAAAGGCCAATGGGAATTGGCGAGTGGAATTTGCATGCCACTCCCCCTTACATACGGATATAAAAGGAGCTGGCTTGCAACCACTCATTCAGATTTTTTCTTCGGAGCCAAGGGGTGTTGATTCACTGAATTCCACTGCCATTCCATTCACCTCGAGAGTGGGTTCCCAACTTCGGGTGTGGTCACCCAGTCTGAGGCCGACGTGGAGCTGGCGGCCGTGCTTGCCTAGGCTGCTGTGAGTGTCGGGCTTGAGTGGAACCTTCCACCCTGTCCTGAGCTCTAGCGGCTTGATGACTGTTTTTTGGGCTCAGAGCGCCGCTCACAGCCATGCCTCGCCCCGGTTCCATTCTTCCCAGAGGTGCACAAGGAGCTCACGATGTCCTGGCAGGCACCTTTTACTGCCCGGACCCGACCTCTGAGCTTCTCCGCTCTCACTACCCTTGACGGTGGGATGGCCAGGGGGTACACGGGGATTTCCCAGGTGGACAAGGCGGTTGCGGTGCACCTGTGCCCGCAAAACTGCGCCACCTGGCGGAATCGCCCGAGACACCCGTCCAAGGCCTGTAAGTCCATGTTGTCCTTGGCGACCAAGGTTTACAATGCCGCTGGACAGGACACCTCCGCCCTGCACGCCATGGCCCTCCTGCAAGTGCACCAGGCCAAGGCTCTGAAAGAGCTGCACGAGGGTAGTCATGACCCTGGAGTGATGCAAGAGCGTGATAGAGCCTGTTCCCCCAGCCGAGATGAAGAAGGGTTTCGACAGCCCCTGCTTCATTATGCCAAAGAAAGGTGGTGGGTTGCAGCCAATCTTGGACCAGCGAGTGCTGAACCAGGCCTTGCACAGACTCCTGTTCAATATGCTGATGCAGAAGCGCATTCTTTTGTGCATCCAGCATCAAGATTGGTTTGTGGCGGTAGACATGAAGGACACGTACTTCCACATCTCGGTTTTACCTCGGCACAGACCCTTTCTGCGGTTCGCTTCGAGGGCCGGGCTTATCAGTACAAAGTCCTCCCCGTCGGTCGGTCCCTGTCGCCTCATGTCTTTACGAAAGTCGCAGAGGCAGCCCTTGCCCCACTAAGGGAAGGGGGCGTTCGCGTCCTCAATTATCTTGATGACTGGCTGATTCTAGCTCACTCTCAAGACCTGTTGTGTGCGCACAGGGACCTGGTGCTCAGGCACCTCAGCCATTTGGGGCTTCGGGTCAACTGGGAAAAGAGCAAGCTCTCCCCGGTTCAGCGAATCTCTTTTGTCAGGATGGAGTTAGACTCGTCTCTATGATAGCACGCCTCACGAACGAGCGCACGCAGTCGGAGCTCAACTGCCTGAAGTCATTCAGGCGGAGAACAGCGGTCCCACTGAAACAGTTTCAGAGGCTCCTGGGACATATGGCGTCCTCGGCGGCAGTCACGGCGCTCAGGTTGATGCATATGAGACCGCTCCAGCACTCGGTTCAGACTCGAGTCCCGAGATAGGCATGGCACCACGGCACGCATCGCGTGGTCATCATGCCGATCTGCTGCCGCATATTCAGCCCTTGGATGGACCTTGCATTTCTGCAGACAGGGGTCCCCTTAGAGCGAGTGTCCAGGCATGTCGTTGTTACGACAGATGACTTGAAGTTAGGCTAGGGCGCATTGTGCAACAAGCACGCAGCCGTGGGCTCCTGGACAGAGTCCCGTTTGAGCCCCTAGTGTCAGTTGAGCTAAAGGCTTTCTCATTGAAGACTGCCCTCCTGACTGTGCTCACATCCATCAAGAGGGTTGGGGACCTGCAGGCGTTCTCTGTCAGAGACACCTACTTGGAGTTCGGTCCGGCGTACTCTCACGTGATCTTGAGACCCCAACTGGGTTATGTGCCTAAGGTTCCCACGACCCCTTTTAGGGATCAGGTGGTGAGCCTGCAAGCGTTGCCTCAGGAGGAGGCAGACAAAGCCTTGTTGTTGCTGTGTCTGATGCGTGCTTTGCGCATCTACTTGGACTGCATGCAGAGCTTTAGATGCTCTGAGCAGATCTTTGTCTGCTTTGGAGGACAGTGGAAAGGGAGGGCTGTCTCCAAACAGAGGATCGCCCACTGGGTCATGGATGCCATCACTTTGGCATACCAGGCCCAGGACGTGCCGCCCCCTTGGGGACTATGACCACACTCCACTAGGAGTGTGGCGGCCTCCTGAGCCTTGACCAACAGTGCCACTCTAGCAGACATCTGTAGAGCAGCGGGCTGGGCAACACCCAATACCTTCACAAGATTTTATAATCTCCGGGTTGAGCCGGTTTCGTCATGTGTGTTGTCAGGTACGAACAGGTAAGTATGCGGGGAAGCTGGCCGGGTGTACCATTATGTACATCGCCTTTCCCCTCACGGAGAAGACATGCGCTTTTTCCTCCATGCGAGTTCACAAGACGGTGAACCCTGGATGTCTTTCCTCCTCAGCCCTGTGGCAGGCAAATTCGGCGGAGAAATTCGATGCCGGCCCAGTACGTGCACTAGTATGCCTTGTAATGGGGTAGGTGCTCCACATGTGCTGGTTGCCCGTGGGTAACCCCATGTGATGTATTTTCCATGGTACGGTTTCCCTGTTGGTAAATCTGCATCTTCCTTGGGCAGAACTCCCTCTGCCACCGGTCGCTGTGTTTGTAGAGCTCCTCCCCTCCGGGTAGGACCTACTGCGGGGACTTCTTCCATATGCGATACTGCCGGTCTGTAAGTAAGTGTATTATGACAGGATTTATTCGCTTCTTTTTATGGAGTTTTGACAGACATGCAAAAAAGTCTGCACTCTCATTTACAAAATATATCAAAAACTCCTTTTAGACCCCAGTCACAATTGTAACCGTTGCAATTAAATGGGTTAATAACAGTGTAGATTACTTGTAGGGTTCCAGCAATGTTTCCAACTTCTGCATAGTGCACTATCAAACAGAGATGCTGTGACAGAGCCTTGAAGACAGCAGCAGGGATTCCGTTAGCCGGTAATCAGTACCGGCGCTCCCTATATGCATATTACGCAGTCTGCGTAGGGCACCAACTCCCTAATGGGGCACCAGAAACTCCACCTGCTGCACTTACTCACATGTTATATATTATTCAAGGACCTGGTAGCAGTCGTGGAATACAGACGATCGCATCGCGCTTGCACTTTCACATCGTGCTTGCACCGTGCCTCGCAATGCAAGGCTAGTGTTCAAATTACAGCTGTCTTGCCGCTGCAATGATGTTACAATGATAGGAGCTCTATCTGTGCTTTGTGGGCATGTTCTACTGCTATGCTACATTGATAAAATGCTTGGCGCAGGTCTCAACATAATATCTCCCACCATCTGTTTTCCCGACGGCAATGCATGTGACATTAGCGGTGTTTGCGCGAATTGATTTGCTTCTCATGAACTACGGTTTATTCAAAGGGTCATATTACGTGTTAATGGCATTAAACAAATTTTGCATTAGCGTGTTAACTTCAACAGCACTAATATATACAGTATATATATATATATATATATATATATATATATATATATATATATATATACTGTATACAGTATATGTATGTATGTTGTTATAAATTGCAACAGGCAGGCAGGCCAAGCTAGTACCCGCACTTAATGCTTGCACAGCCATGCACTTATAATCCGGGCAGTATGTAGTTTGGCATTGTCCTGCTGGAAAATGCAGGGACATCCCTGGAAAAGATGGTGTCTGGATGGCGGTATATGTTGCTTCAAAATGTGTACATATCTTTCTGCATTAATGGTGCCCTCACAGATGTGCAAGTAACCCATGCCATGGGCACTGACACACCCCCATACCATGACAGACACTGGCTTTTGGACCTGACACTGAAAACAGCTTGGATGGTCCTTTTCCTCTTTGGCTCAGAGAACACAATGGCTGTTTTTCCAAAAACGAATTGAAATGTGGATGTCGTAACACAAAATACGATTCCACTGTTCTGCTTTCCTTCTCATGTGAGACGGAGCCCAGAGAAGTCGGCAGCGCTTCCGGACAGTGTTGATGTATGGCTTCTCCTTTGCATAGTAAAGCCTTAACTTGCATCTGTGGATGCAGCGCCAAAGGGTGTTGACTGACAGAGGTTTACCAAAGTATTCCCGAGACATTCACATGCATTCAGAAGTGGTTTTCGACCTTGCCCTTTTTGCACCAACATTTGACCAGATTCCTTGCATCTTTAAACTATATTGTGCACAGTATAGAGTGAAATGCCCAAAATCCTTCTTTAGTGAACATTGTTCTCAAAGCACTGGATTATTTGCTGAAGCATCTGTTGTCAAATTGGCGAGCTTTGACCCATCCTTGCTCTTGAAAGACTAGGCTTTTTTTGGAGGTTTCTTATATACCTTAAAACTGTTGCCTCACCTGTTTTACATCACCTTGTTATTTCAACTCATCAGAATATAAGTCCTGTTATTAGTCCTAAATGGTCCCTGTCTCAACTTTTTTGGCATGTGTTACAGACATCAATTTCAGGGAAAAAAAATCATCTTCAAAAAGCAATGCTGATAATTAGCTATTAAAAACATGAAGTATCTTGTCTTTATACAGGTTTTGTTTGAATAAAAATAGCAAGGAACTTAGCTCAAGAAGGGAATAATAATTAATTCAGGGAATATAGAAAGGGCAACCTATTCGGCCAGCAATAAGTTGAGGTGAACGTATCACTAATTCTAAAAGGATATTACTTGTTGGCCACTGACAGTAGTATCTCAAATATAGTGAAAACACTGTTTATAAGCAAAGCAGCAAGGGTCAGCAGATTTTAAGTGACTAAAAAGTATGATCATGAAACCACAGTCAACTTCTCTTTGAATACAAACGAAACCTTATTGTGCTAATCTACAGAAAACTAAACTAACACACATAAATACGGTTAGTACATAAAAGGAACCCTCAATAATTTAAATGGACTTTGCTGAACTACGAGGGGTGCACTACACTACTAGGAGTATAGTGAGCGTCAGTTCCGGTCCGCAATATTACATTGAAGATGAATAATACCAAGAAATTGACCATGTATTCAGATTGTCCCTTACCACATCCTTCACAGTTTTGGCATTAAATGCTTTTTGAGTTATTAATAATAATAAAAAGTGTAGCCTCTATCCTTTCTTTTATGCTGTGAACTTTCCTGATCCATGACTTATAAAAAATATAATTATTTTTATTTCTTTGATTATTTATCTTCGTTATCTTATTTATGTATACATCTGTGTTGGTTTGTATGTATTTATATATTTTAAAAAAAAAACATCTTCACCTGTACTTCTTGTCTTTATGACTGAATGTATTCATACATTGTTGGATCTCTGTAATTTTTTACATCTTATTGAACATTTATATTGAACCTTCTGTTTTTCAGTTAAAAAATCCACAGTTTAGTGCAATGTGTAGACATTTCAGATGACCCCTTAGCCACCAAATGAAAAATATCCAAATTATATCAATGTTAAATTAATGATCTGGAACGATATCTCCGTGACACCATCTGATCAGCTTATGGAACAAACAACATCCCATATTGATTAGATACAGAAAACATCATTTCAGACTTAAGTATGGGACAGGTAGCTACCCTACATGGTGTAGTACATTCTCACGAGCAAAGTGTGGATGCGGAAAATAATGAGTTTATCTGGATTTTTTTTAAATCGGGAGTACAGTAGGAGGAGGGGTGGAAAAACGGGAGAAACCAGGTAAAATTGGCAGGTATGGTGCAGCTCACAGATTGAACTTAATTGCTTCAAAGGATCTAGTGGATGCAATCTATAAGGGTCCTCTATAATTGTTCCTTGCGTGACTCGGTAGAACTCTGCTGTTTTAAAATATTCTGCTCTTTTAGAATATTCCTGCTGTTTAAAAGATAATATCTTGCACCTCAGCTTTGAAATAGGTGATATCAGTAAACAGTAAGGGTTAAAAGTGTTTTTAGATGAAAGCTTTGACCTAGTAACATTGCTGTTGATTTTATGGACATTAATGTTCATAATGCTGCTATTGTTTTATGCACTTAAAATGAACTTGATGTCTCAGTGTTTTGAATTATAAACTTTGGCCATGCACTGTCGTTGCTGTTAGATTTAATGCTTATTTCATTCATGTAATGTTCAATGCACTTTTTAAACATAATAAGGAGCTCTATTTGTGAGGCTCTTTTTGTTAATAATAAAGAATCAAATACATTTTCTGCCTTATTGAACATTTATGTTAAAATGATTATCCTATTCAAATGCATGTGACATAAAATGAAACAGAATTAGGTTGATAGTAATCCATAAGGAATCTGATTAGATTACCCCAAAATGTAATCTACAAGATTACATTACTGATTGCATTTTTTGTCATGTAATTTGTAATCTGGTATTGAAATAATCCGCTCAGCACTGTGTGTGTGTGTGTGTGTGTGTGTGTGTGTGTATATATATATATATATATATATATATATATATATACACAGTAACATTAACTGATTTTATATATACTGTACACACATACACACACACACACACACATATATACAGTGTGTGTGTGTGTGTGTGTGTGTGTGTGTGTACAGTATATATAAAATCAGTTAATGTTACTAGTTACAGCTATTTTATGGTCAATAGAATTTGAATGCAGAATGCAATTTAATAATATACATATTTTTGTTTTTTTGTTATTGTCATAGAAGCCCAAGAGTATTTGTAATTCTTTTGCAATCTCTCTGATTGTGTTAGCATTGGCGCACACTACCGAAAAGAAGCTTACTTTGCCTGAGACTGTTCATTTTAAGTAATTATTCTTGATTTCCTGGGATTTTCCAGGTCAGTGAGGATGCTCTGTTTGTGTAAACATGAGTTGCACAGTTGCATTTTGTTTGCTTACATTATGGCCATCAGGATAGATATTTGGTTGGTTAGGCATAACCTAAAATTGCAGTGTGTTGTATACAAAATTAAATTATAGAGACAATGGTATCTCAGTGATTTAAAAAAAACCTTGCAAACCATACTATTTCCTTGTTTTGGTTTGCTAATATGTATAACTGGGTGTTTCTTCAACTTTTTTCACTTTTAGTGTTTGTTTTTGTTAATTTGTACTACAGTGTCCATCAGTTACA
This sequence comes from Myxocyprinus asiaticus, assembly GCF_019703515.2. Lineage (NCBI taxonomy): Eukaryota > Metazoa > Chordata > Actinopteri > Cypriniformes > Catostomidae > Myxocyprinus > Myxocyprinus asiaticus. Next base: position 4,859,044 of record NC_059383.1, on the reverse strand, counting down.
GTACATGCATCATAGGCATACATACATGTCTTTTTTGCTTTTCTAAAAGTCATGAAAATTACCACATAAGTGTGATTTCCAGCACCCGTACTCAAATTCGTATTGTATTTAACACAATTCTTTGCAGGAAATGACGCTGATGGAAATGACATTTTTAATGTTTTTGAAATAAAATGGCAATTTTTATAGCTGACCTAATTTCATGAGGTCCACATAACTAGGAGAATGGGATGAGAAAAGCTGACTCTGGATCAGCGGCTGTGAGCAACGTACTACATGGTTTGTGTAAGCAGACAAAATGTCTTAATTTCTTAAATTATTCAACATTTTTGTTTTATAATAAACAAGTAATGTGATTTGTGAGACATACCATTTTTATGACATTTTGGTAGCATTAAAAATGATTCCATTCAAGTTGTATCAACATGCGCGTTTGCAGTAGGCTGTCCGCAGTACACACCTTGGATCAACTCAAAACAAGCGTGCACTGAGATGATTTAAGTGAAAAATATTAATTTATTCATCAGACTTATTCCTTGAACATGTTGGGCTGGCATTCCCCACTGAATTTTATCCTAACTTTTGAAAAACATTTTAAGTTGACTCTGGCATTGTTGATGGGCACATCACATGATGACATATATGATGCAGGTTCAAGTGTTGGACTTTACTGCTTTAGGTATGACAGTGGTTATACTTAATTATTCATATTGGCTGCCATGTTGATGGAAAAACATATTATGAATATTCATGTTATTGATTCTTTATTATAAATATGACATGAAGACCTACATTCTAAATATCTGTTTGTTTAGTATGTTGTTTTGACATGAGTGTTGTACAGTAGCTAGCATGACCTGTAATGTCTCTTGTATGCAATGCATGGCTTATTTGTATGGAAAGCAAATCATAGCAGAAGAGAAAGTGGCTGTGAGGAAAAAGTAATGCAAAAATAATGCAAAAGTAACGTAATGCTTTACTTTCCATAAAAGTAACTTTTTAGTTAATTAAGCTACTTTTCCCTATCTGTCACTCACTCGACGTTGTGTTGATGTAGTGACACTAGGGGTCACTCTTGGGAACCCGAAACACCTCTGGTCTTTGAAAAAAGGCCAATGGGAATTGGCAAGTGGTATTTGCATACCACTCCCCCGAACATACAGGTATAAAAGGAGCTGGTATGCAACCACTCATTCAGATTTTCTCTTCGGAGCCGAACGGTCGATGCTCACTGAGCTGAATTCTCACAGCTGTCCATTCACCTCTGCTGGATCTGACGGCGCATTTCAGCGGCTTCTCCCCCTCTGCACTGGTGCACTGCAGAGAATGCCCCTGGGCACTTTGGCAGAAATAAAAGAGTATATTCTAAAAAAGAGTATATTTCTCTAAAAGAGTGGCACACACGGAACGTCTTTTTAAAGATGCCCTTACGTTTGTGTGTTATTCCTGGTTGCGGTCTTTATCTTTCGCCTTCTGATGGTCACGATCGCTGTCTTTCGTGTCTGGGCACTACCCACACGGAGACAGCGTTCGCGGATGGGTCATGTACTCATTGCGAGAACATGACCATGGCAACGTTGCGGTTGCGGCTTGCCTTCGTAAGAAAGTAAGCCACCCCAGCGGCTCCCCACCTCGGTCCTTCTACCTACGGGTATGAGGCCAGCGCGGCTAGCACTGGGGACGATTTGGGGACCTCAATGGGACCACCTCCGCCGGGTATCCCCCCACGGACCTCCCATTCCCCAGCACACCCGTCTGCCCCGATCGGGCTTCTGGATGGGTCCACCAGCTTGTCTCATGGCGAGTTCCACCTCTTGTTTGGAGCCTGTGAAGATGATGAGCTCTCGAGCTCAGCATCGGAGAGCGGGCTTGTCCAGTCAGACGCGGAAGCCTCAGCTGGGGTCCCCCCTCGGGTACGGTCGCCCAGTCACAGGCTGACGCGGAGATGACGGACATACTTTCCCGGGCAGCCGCGAGCGCTGGGCTAGAGTGAAACCCTCGCGGCTCAATGATTGGTTCCTGGGCCCGCGGCGCCGCTCACAGCCACGCCCCGCCCCAGTTCCTTTTTTCGGTATGCCGGTACATCCGACAAGATTGTCCCCTTGGTCCCCCTCGCCCAGAGCTTGGACGCGTGGCTTGCGCTTTCCAACCTGTCGCAATGGCTGGTCCGGACCGTCCGACTCAGCTACGCGATACAGGTCGCCAGGCTAGTTCGATTCAGTTCAGCGGCGTCCACTTCACCTCAGTGAAGGGCGAGAACACCGCTACTTTGCATGCGGAAATCGCTACCCTGCTACGGAAGGGTGCGATAGAGCCTGTCCCTCCAGCCGAGATGAGGAAGGGATTTTACAGCCCCTACTTCATTGTACCGAAGAAAGGCGGTGGGTTGCGGCCAATCTTGGACCTGCGAGTACTGAACCAGGCTTTACACAGACTCCCGTTCAAGATGCTGATGCAAAAACGCATTTTAGCGAATGTCCGGCATCAAGATTGGTTTGCGGCGGTAGACCTGAAAGACGCGTACTTTCACGTTTCGATTCTACCTCTACACAGACCCTTCCTGCGGTTTGCATTCGAGGGTTGGGCATATCAGTACAAGGTCCTCCCTTTTGGCCGGTCCTTGTCCCCTCGCGTCTTCACGAAGGTCGCAGAGGCAGCCCTTGCCCCGTTAAGGGAAGTGGGCATTCGCATCCTCAACTATCTCGATGACTGGCTAATCCTAGCTCACTCTCGGGATGTGTTGTGTGCGCACAGGGACCTGGTGCTCTCACACCTCAGCCGACTAGGGCTTCAGGTCAACTGGGAAAAGAGCAAGCTCCTCCCGGTTCAGAGCATCTCTTTTCTCAGCTTGGAGTTGGACTCAGTCTTGATGATGGCACGCCTCACGAACGAGCGCGCACAGTCGGTGCTGACCTGTTTGAAGGCGTTCAGACAGAAGACAGCAGTTCAACTAAAACTGTTTCAGAGGCTCCTGGGGCATATGGCATCCTCAGCGGTGGCCACCCCGCTCGGGTTGATGCATATGAGACCGCTTCAGCACTGGCTCCAGACTCGAGTCCCGAGATGGGCATGGCGCCACGAGACACATCGCATGGCCATCATGCTGGTCTGTCGCCGCCTCTTCAGCCCTTGGACCGACCTCACATTTCTATGGGCAGGTGTTCCCCTAGAGCAGGTCTCCAGGTGCATCGTGGTTACGACAGACGCCTCCAAGATGGGCTGGGGCGCTGTATGCAACAGGCACGCAGCTGCCGGCTCCTGGACGGGCCCGCGGCTACATTGGCACATCAACTGCCTCGAGTTGTTGGCAGTTCTGCTCGCCCATTGTTGTCATAACTCACCTGCCGTCTCCTCCTCTGGAGTCAGCAGCGCCTCAAGTCGCTGCGAGCCACTCACATCCCGGGCGATCTCAACACTGCAGCAGACGCACTGTCACGACAGGTTACCCTCAGGGGAGAATGGAGACTCCACCCTCAGGTGGTCCAGCTGATTTGGAGTCGAATTTGGCAGGCACAGGTAGACCTGTTTGCTTCCCGAGAATCCTCCCACTGCCAGCTCTGGTACGCCCTGACCGAGGCACCTCTCGGTATAGACACGCTGGCACACAGCTGGCCCCCTGGACTACGCAAATATGCATTTCCCCCAGTGAGCCTACTTGCACAGACCCTGTGCAAGGTCAGGGAGGATGAGGAGCAGGTCGTCCTAGTAGCACCCTACCTGGCCCACCCAGATGTGGTTCTCGGACCTCACGCTCCTCGCGACAGCCCCCCCTCCCCGGCAAATTCCCCTGAGGAAGGACCTTCTTTCTCAGGGACGGGGCACCATCTGGCACCCGTGACCAGACCTCTGGAATCTCCATGTCTGGCCCCTGGATGGGACGTGGAAGACTTAAGTGGCCTACCACCCATGGTGGTAGACACGATCACTCAGGCTAGGGCTCCCTCTACGAGGTGCCTGTATGCCTTGAAGTGGCATCTGTTCGCTAAGTGGTGTTCTTCCCGACATGAAGACCCCCAGAGATGCGCAGTCAGATCGGTGCTTTCCTTCCTGCAGGAGAGGTTGGAGGGGCGGCTGTCCCCCTCCACCTTGAAGGTGTATGTAGCCGCTATAGCGGCACACCACGACACAGTGGACGGTAAGTCCTTAAGGAAGCACGACCTGATCATCAGGTTGCTGAGAGGCACCAGGAGGTTGAATCCCTCCAGACCACACCTCATTCCCTCATGGGAGCTCTCTGTAGTTCTTCAGGGTCTACGGGAAGCCCCCTTTGAGCTCCTGGAGTCAGCTGAGCTTAAGGCACTCTCTTTAAAGGCTGCCCTCCTGACTGCACTCACTTCCATCAAGAGGGTAGGAGACCTGCAAGCGTTCTCTGTCAGCGAAACATGCCTGGAGTTCGGTCCGGGCTACTCTCATGTGATCCTGAGACCCCAACTGGGCTATGTGCCCAAGGTTCCCACGACCCCATTTAGGGATCAGTTGGTGAACCTGCAAACGCTGCCCCAGGAGGAGGCAGACCTAGTTCTGATGTCGCTGTGTCCGGTGCGCACTTTACGCACCTTTTTGGATCGCACGCAGAGCTTTAGAGTCTCTGAGCAGCTCTTTGTCTGCTTTGGTGGACAGCAGAAAGGAAGCGCTGTCTCCAAGCAGAGGATCGCCCACTGGGTCACTGACGCCATAGCAATGGCATATCATGCTCAGGAAGTGCCGCCCCCTGCAGGGCTACAAGCGCATTCTACCAGGAGTGTGGCTGCCTCCTGGGCCTTGACTAGTGGCACCTCTCTAACAGACATTTGCAGAGCAGCGGGCTGGGCAACACCCAACACATTTGCGAGGTTCTACAATCTCTGGGTTGAGCCGGTTTTGTCCTGTGTCATGGCAGGCACAAGCAGGTAAGTCCGGGACAGCTTGCCAGGTGTATCGCTTGCGCGTAGCACCTTTCACCTCCCCTGAGCTGAAGACGTGCGCTGTTGACTCCCAGTAGTTTTCACAAAGTGTGTTCCCTGGATGACTTCCTCCGAGCCCTGTGGCAGACGAGTTTGCAGAGAAACTCGCTGCCAGTTCGGTACATGTTCTAACTAAGCCCTGTACTGGGGTGGGTGCTCCGCATGTGTTGGTTCCCCATAGGTGACCCAATGTGACGTATATCTTCCACTAAATCGTTTCCCTGTTGGTAAACTGCTTCTTCCTTGGGCAGAGGCCCCTCTGCCCCAGTCACCACATTTGTAGAAACTCCTCCCCCGTTGGGTAGGACCTACCATGGGACTTCTCCACATGACATACTTCCGACAAGGCTCGGCAAGACCATGTGATGTATTTCCACTCAAAATACCCCCCCCCCCCCCGAGTGGGCTGTGGTCTCCGCGGTTCCCCTTGGGAGTGACACTCCCCCGACGCAGACACTGGTGGCCCCAGTCGGTTAACAAATTTCACTCTTTTTTGGGGAGAGAAAAAAGAGGATAAGAGGCCACGACTGGGCTTGCCTCTCCCTATCTTTTGGGCAGTCGACTTGTCCCCAAAGGGCCGTTTGATGCTCATAACAGCGTTGGGGGAGGTTACTCAGCACAAAACCTGAATGAGTGGTTGTATACCACTCGCCAATTCCCATTGGCCTTTTTTCAAAGACCAGAGGTCTTTCAGGCTCCCAAGAGTGACCCCTAGTGTCACTACATCGACACAACGTGTCGTTCCCTCCATCAGGGAACGGAGGTTATGAAAGTAACAGGACGTTATATGGACAAACACAATATTCTAACAAGTTACTTTTAAAAGTAACGTTACCCGACACTGATCAAGTATGAATCATCTAACACTCAGTCTCATGATAAATAAAGCCAGCAACATCTTTTTTTTCTTTCTTTCTTTCTGTATTTTTCTTTCTTTCTGTCATTCTTTCCTTCTTTCTTTTCTTTCTTTCTGTCTGTCTTTCTGTCTGTCTGTCTGTCTTTCTTTTCTTACTTTCTGTCATTCTTTCTTTCTGTCTGTTGCTGTTGATTTTATGGTCAATAATGTTCATAATGCTGCTATTGTTTTATGCACTTAAAATGAACGATGTCTCAGTCTTTTGAATTATAAACTTTGGCCATGCACTGTCATTGCTGTTAGATTAAATGCTTATTTCATTCATGTAATGTTTAATGCACTTTTTAAACATAATAAGGAGCTCTATTTGTGAAGTTCTTTTTTTTTTTTGTAATAAAGAATCGAATAAATTTTCTTCCTTATTTTATGTATTGTGTATATATATATATATATATATATATATATATATATATATATATACACATATATGTATATATACACACACAGTAACATTAACTGATTTATGACATGTGTGTGTGTACAGTATATATGTATAATCAGTTAAAGTTACTAGTTACAGCTATTTTATGGTCAATAGAATTTGAATTTGAATGTAATTTCATAATAAAAAAAATTCATGTTATTGTCATAGAAGCCCAAGTGTAATGATTGTGCAATCTCTCTGATTGTGTTAGCATTGGCGCACACTACCAAACAGAAGATTACTTTGTCTGAGACTGTTCTTTTGAAGTAATTATTCTCGATTTCCTGGGATTTTCCAGGTCAGTAAGGGTTTGTGTAAACATGAGCTGCACAGTTGCATTTTGTTTGCTTTGTCGGAGGTAACAGCTGGGTCCTCAGTATGTATACTGAAGAATAAAACTTAAAGTCAGGTTTTGCAATAATCAAATGAGAGAGTTTACTCTGATTGTTCTCTGCAGGTTCATTAGGCATCATGAGTCGATGAGATATAACAGTTAGAAAGACAGGAAGTCGAAGTGACGTTTTACTAACTTTCCAAAGCAATTATAGTCATATGCAAATTACATTAAGGGTGTCATGTACCACAATTTTTAGCATTCTGGTAAGTCAAACATTTTAACATAACTATTAATTATTATTATAAAATAATTATTATATTTATTATAAATTATTATAAATATTATAATTATTAAATATTATTATAAACTTCAAACATTTTAACATAGTACAAATATGGACCGCTTCTGTCTTAATGCAAACAATAATTGTTAGCCACAACATGAATCAAGGTCCCATCCTTGGTTGAAACAAACTTATGGTCAGATATCAGAGGTTAGCTATCAGTTATATCTACTCCTTATTCTTTTACATCAAAGGGGTACCAAGGAGAGCAATTAAAATCCTTGGAAGTTGTTTTCGACTATGGCAAAGTCACATTTGAGAGGGTACAATAACCGTAAATAATTCAGAGACATAAGTTATTTAGATATTCAGTGTATCAGTGTTATCTTCTCCTCCGGAATAGAGGCCTTCTCCCCAACCCATATGGAATGCTGGGCCTCACATCTGTGGAACATTAGGACAGAGCACAGAGAGAAACAAAAGGGCACTCCATTGCACAAGAGAGCACACTCATGCTGCATCTAGTTAAATACGGTATATGATTCATTATATAATAAAAATAAAAATAGAAATGGAGTAAATGCAATACAACATAAAATGCACATTCTCTGGAGGCCGGGCTAAACGAGTAAGCACTGTTAACTGCATTGACATAGGTCAGACCCTCAGTCACCTCTCAAATCACATACATATTACTTGTACCTTTTAGGAAAAGAGAACAGAACATTGATTAATATAATAAGAATAAGTGAGGATGATAAAAGATAAGGTATAACTTGTAAAAATAAAAGGACTTAGAAAATCCACCCCTTCAGCTTACATACACACAATTAAATAATATTTTCACACTTTTTGCATAATTTGGCAAAATTACAGCTTGATTGGAAATGACGCCTGATAAAAAATACCTTGCACAAGTGAAATGTATCTTAATTTAAATTGTTTAATCATTATTTTATTTATAATGTATTACTCAAAATTGGAAATAACACAAATAAAGACACTTTGCTGATTCGGCAATACTGTAAAAAAAATAAATAAAATAAAATAAAATATTTGTTGAGTCAACTTAAATAAAAGAAGTAATCACACTGTCTTAAATTTTTGAGTGAAGTTGAATTAACTTGCCCTTAAAGTGAACTCAACAAATAAAGTTTTGTTGAGACAAATAAATAAATCAGGTTTTGTTCAAATATCTAAAAAAGAACTTGAATATTGTGGCATCTGGGTTTACCTAGGATGCATTGCAGCACTGACAGTTGTGATGTTTTATGTTTTGATTAATAAACTCTAAATGATACATTTTAAATAAGTTAACTTTGCTGCTGCTTTCTGTGAATAGTTAGAATATCTGTGAATAGTTAGGTACACATTATGGCATGTGTTTACAGTTGTAGGATTATGTGCTCAATATTTAGTAGCATCCTGGTCTTGAACAGTATGTGTAATTCAATATGAAGGATTCATTACAGAGCATCATACATTTTCATCTCCATTTGATCTGGTATAATGTTGTACATAATTAAGCTTCCTCTGTTTTAAAAATCAGAAATAGTGTGCAGTGAATCTGACTTTAAGTCTAGTAAACCCTGCAATCTTTTCAGTGCAGGATGGATGTGTAGTAGCTTGATCAGGAGGCACATAGATACTTGATACACAAACCTCAGTACTGGTGAAACTCAATGAACATAATTAGGGAAAAGATAAACTCTTAACAACACCACACAACCAATAACTAACAGTAATTACAAAAAACACCAACGACAGCACAAATTAAGTCAGTAAATGGCAAACATATCCTATTACACTAACTGCAATTGTTTGTTGAGGCAACTTTGTTAAGCTAGTTGGGACAGTATTCATCATTTTGTTGGTCAAACATGTGTTTTTTTATGTAGATACAAGGTAATTCACACTTCATAGAATCAAAGATCTTGCTATAAATGAGGTGAAGTTACCTGATACAGAATGTAGCTGATGTGTTTGAGTTGAGATGGCAAATACTTTTGTTAACTCAATTTAAAAACAAGTCGATACAATGACAACTTAACGTTTTACATTTTTGAAGCCGGTTAGTTCAGGGCCGGATTATAACTCCTGAGTGTCCCTGCCCCCTCACCCCTACAAAAAAGCAACAAAAAAAACACAATATAAATAGTTCCTTATCTGTCACTCACTCAACGTTGTGTCGATGTAGTGACACTAGGGGTCACTCTTGGGAGCCCGAAACACCTCTGGTCTTTGATAAAAGGCCAATGAAAATTGGCGAGTGGTATTTGCATGCCACTCCCCTGGACATACAGGTATAAAAGGAGCTGGTATGCAACCACTCATTCAGATTTTCTCTTCGGAGCGAACGGTCATGCTCATTGAGCTGAATTCTCATGACTGTTCATTCACCTCTGCTGAATCTGACGGCGCATTTCAGCGGCTTCTCCCTCCTCTGCACTGGTGCACTGTAGAGAACGCCCCTGGGCGCTTCGTCAGAAAAAAGAGAGAATATTTTTAATATCACACACGGAATATCTTTTTAAAGACGTGTCTTTTTAAAGATGCCTTTCCGATTGTGTGTTATTCCTGGTTGCGGTCGTTACCTCTCAGCTTCAGACGGTCACAATCGCTGTCTTTTGTGTCTGGGCGCGACCCACACGGAGGCAGCGTTCGTGGATGGTTCATGTTCTCACTGCGAGAACATGACCATGGCAACATTGCGGTCTCCAGCGGCTCCCCGCCTCGGTCCTTCTACCTAAGAGTTTGAGGCCAGCATGGCTAGCACTGGGGGCAATTTGGGGACTCCAATGGGATCGCCTCCGCCGGGTATCCCCCCGCGGACCTCCCATTCTCCAGCATGCTCGTCTGCCCCGATCGGGCTTCCGGATGAGTCCTCTGCCCTGCATGCCATGGCACTCCTGCAGGTCCACCAAGCCAAGGCACTAATAGAACTGCACGAGGGTTGTTCCGCCCCAGATCTGATGTAGGAACTGCGCTCGGCGACCGACCTCGTTCTCCGAGCGACGGTCTCTCGGGCGGACGATGTCCACATTAGTGGTCCAGAAGCACCACCTTTGGCACAACCTGGTCGAGATGGGTGAGGCCGACAAAACACAGTTCCTTGCTGCCGCCATCTCCCAGGCTGGCCTATTCGGCAACACTGTAGAGGACTTTGCCCAGCAGTTCTCGACGGTGAAGCAGCAGATGGAGGCTATCTGGCATATCCTGCCCCGGCATGGCTCAAGATCCCGCACCCCATATGCTCGTCACCAAGAGCGTCCTCCTGCAGTGACTGCACCGGCTCTGCTGCAGCCTGCTCCTTCAGCCCGGTCCCGGTGTGGAGCCCACCGCAGGAAGCAGACGCCACCCGTCTCATGGCCGGCCGCTAAGAACCCACGAAGGTCGACAAAGTGCCCCTGAGACGGGCGACCCAGGGTCGACAAAACCCACTGCATTGGAGCTGGTAGTAAGACCACTCCATTCCCCCGGTGGAGGGCCGGGTGGAGAATCTTTTGCTGCCTTTTTATTTGATTTCGCCACATGCCCAAGTGGCTGCGGTACCCAACAGTTCAGCAAAAGAGTGGTTTCCTCCTTTCTGCTGGGGGCACTTTACAGCTCAAAAAAAGGAATCCTCCAATCATCTGCAATTAAATCTAAGAATGTTTTATATTTCATTGGAGAAATTTTTACACTGGATAGTAATTTTTTAATAAACACTGATCATTGCAAGGACTAATACCTGTAAATGTAAATCCATGTCAAGAGTATCTATAAAAGCATCCATTAATGAACAACTGTGGTTGGCACATCCTTTCCAGCACTGACAAAAGGAACATGTACCACATTACTGCGCCATATACGTGCTCTTTTGTAGCATTATGGACCTCTGGATAATAATTTACACCTGATTAATAATACTGAAAAACTTCAATAACCATTCAATTAAAAACTTACCTAAGACAATTTAACAAATGCCATCATGTGGTTCCCCATCTGGACTTGGTGCCCCTGGGCACGTGCCCAGTTACCAATATGGTTAATCCAGCCCTGGGTTAGTTGTCTCAACTTAAAAAGGTACGTTGATAGAGCTAAACGTCAAAATACTTATTTAATGTGACAACATGCCCCGCTACTGGCTTATGTTGTCAAAAAAGTCTTTTCAATTCTATGTATCTGACTTTTAAATGTATGCACTGGAGTAAAAATTGTGTTAACTAGCCCTAGTCTTCTCTATATCTCCTTTTTGGTTCAAGCCAACTCAGTCTCGCTCCTACAATATTTCAGTGAGGAATTTTGAATGTAAAGAAATCTGACATTAGTTTATTTATTGACTTGTCACATCTATTAATTTCCCCCCTCTTATAATTATTGTGTCAATGGAACATTTCCCCTATACTTTATTTTTGCGGAGTGACTTCACACTGAATGAGATATAAGGAGCTGTCCATGGTGCTAGACTGAAACTTCGTGGAGTTGACGCAACTGAACTGAAAGTGAGTTTCTTCACTTAATTAGCTGCTGTCACTAAAATCCTGTCACTTTGCCTCAGTCATTTATGATATCTGCAAGCTATGCTACTGTTTAATATGCCATGCTGTTTTCCCCATTCTGTGATGCATGACAGCTTCCTGTAATCATATCACGACCATCTTTCCCTTTCTAAACACACACCAGTGATGTTCACACCCAACTAAATCAAACAGAACCTTTAAAAACATAATAGATGGACATTTTAAATGATGTTCATACAAATTGCGATATCTACATCCACATTAACAAGTAGCCTACTGTATTATTTGGGAAAATATAGGCCTGGTATTAAAAGTATTTTGAAATATATGTCGCATAGTTATAAGTACAAGTATGAAATGTTTTATATCAGTGAAAATCATATATGAACATATGTGTTTTACATATATTCCCAATATATCATATTTCTCTACGGGATGGTAAAAATGCACATTACCATCAGTGTTCCTGCACAGTGGTAATGTGTTTTATATAGGCTAATATATATATATATATATATATATATATATATATATATATATATATATATATATATATTAAAATAACAAATAGGCTAGTCTCTATAATATTTATAATTATAATTCTCATTCTACATGCTGGCTGAGCCGCATTCGAAGCTGTTGTAAAATGCAGATAAACCAAATGAACGCACAGCAGATCCTGTATTAAAAGGGATTGTTGACCCCTCTCCAAACATAACACTTATGGTTGTGACCATAAAACTCTATTTTGGTCACATCACTCCAAATTACAGTGTGCAAGAAGCTGTGAGGCATGTCAAGGTGTTGTCGGGCATATTGTAACCGGGCTTTTTTGTGGCATTGCTGCAGTAAAGGCTTCTTTCTGGCAACTCGACCATGCAGCTCATGCAAGTATCGTCATATTGTGCTCCTTGAAACAACCACACGAGGTACCTGTGGGTTTTTCTTTGTATCCCGAACAATTCTTCTGGCAGTTGTGGCTGAAATCTTTCTTGGTCTACCTGACCTTGTCTTGGTATCAAGAGATTCCACTTCTTAATCAGTGATTTTTATATCTTTTTCCATCTTTATAAAGTTCCATTACCTTGTTACGCAGGTCTTTTGACAGTTCTTTTCTGCTCCCCATGGCTCAGTATCTAGCCTACTCAGTGCATCCACGTGAGAGCTAACAAACTCATTGACTATTTATACACAGACACTAATTGCAATTTAAAAAGCCACAGGTGTGGGAAATTAACCTTTAATTGCCATTTAAACCTGTGTGTGTCACCTTGTGTGTCTGTAATAAGGCCAAATATTCAAAAGTATGTAAACTTTTGATCAGGGCCATTTGGGTGATTTCTGTTATCATTATGATTTAAAAAGGAGCCAAACAACTATGTGATAATAAATGGCTTCATATGATCACTATCTTTAAATATAAGACAGTTTTTTTGCATGATCAGTCATATTTTGAAAATCAATGCCAAAATTTCACAATTTCTGCCAGGGTATGCACATTTTTGAGCACAACTGTATATATATATATATATATATATATATATATATATATATATATATATATATATATATATATACACTACCAGTTAAAGGTTTTGAAACACTAGACCAAAATAATAGAATAATAGTAAAGTCATCAAAACTATGGAATAACATAAATGGAACTATGGGAATTATGTTGTGACTAAGCAAAATCCAAAATAAATCAAAACTGTGTTATATTTTAGCATCTTCAAAGTAGTCACCCTTTGCCTAGAATTATCAGACATGTACTCTTGACATTTTCTCAACCAACTTCTTGAGGTATCACCCTGGGATGCTTTTTAAACAGTATTGAAGGAGTTCCCATCTATGTTGGGCACTTATTGGCTGCTTTTCTTTATTATTTGGTCCAAGTCATCAATTTCAAAAACTTTAAGTTTTAGTTTTATAATGAAATAAATTAATATGGTGGCATAATTATATTTTTGTCTACAAAACTCATTTCAAACATTTAAGCATACGCCTTCAGATCAAATATTTTTAAGATCATGAGAAACATTTCGGTCAAAAGTTTCAAAAGTTTTGACTGGTAGTGTGTGTGTGTGTGTATATATATATATATATATATATATATATATATATATATAGAACTGGACTGCTCATACTGGATTGCTTATTTATATAGTGGACAGTATCTCCGCCTGTCATGTGGGGTTCGATTCCCTGACGGGGACCCACTGTCCTTCAGATGAGACGTTAAACCGAGGTCCTGCCTCTCTGTGGTCATTAAAAACCCCAAATTCCAAATTTCCCCCATTGGCCCTTATCAATCATGACCTCCTAATAATCCCCATACATTAATTGGCTCTATCAACTGGTGTGTGGTGAGCATACTGGCGCACTATGGCTGCCGTCACATCATCCAGGTGGATGCTTTACACTGGTGGTTGTTGAGAGTCTCCTGTTCATAACGTTCATGACGTCATATCAGTGAAGCCACTGCGCCGCCATATTGCTATGCCTAAACATTCCAGTTTCCCTATTGACTTAATAGGAAATCATCTCATTTCAGTGAGTAAACATTAATCATTCAGTCACAGATTTTATATCTGGAATCTGCATGTACATCCCTACAACACAGACATCCTACATATGTATTTATTTATTGATTTAAAGTCTGCAATTTCTTGAAAGTCCGAGCGAGCTATGTGTATCTATATCAAACAGTATCCACCACTAACAAACTTCATCAGCGAACATATCAGCTGAATGTAAACAAATTCACTGAAGCTGAGGTAAGATACCAACAGACATTTTCAGACTTATTTATTGTGAACATCAAAGTGTTCGTTCAGAGTTACTTGTTTCATGTTTTCATCAGAAAAGTGCCTTGTTCTCGCGGTCACTTGAATAAGAGCGTGCTCTCTCACTCTATCACACGAGCAGCGCCTGAAGGACAAACACAAAGCCAAGCTGGTTAAAATTAAACTGATATGCTAGGTTTAAATGGCAAATGAACACATAATTTATGACATGTATCCATATATGACAATGGCAAGCGCTCCAATATGAAAACAGGTAAATCCCGGGCATTTTAGGCGAATTAAAAATTCCGGTTTAACTTTAAGGATCCTCTGAGGGAAACGGACATGTTGTCACCCCAAAACAAGCAGATATTACAGCTTTTCATACTTACATTACAACTTGTGCCACTTCCTTTGGTGATCATTGTGCTGTACTGATAGACTGAACACCGGGGCAGGTGAATGCTCTGACATTGTGATCTGCGTATATCTTCTCCCTCGTAATGAATATTATCCATAACAGCTAATTAATTATTAAAAATGATTGTCATTAGAGGGCGAAATGCAACTGTCGTATCCACAGGTCGGAGACAGTGAAACGGGGGTGTTTTCCCCTGTCAGTCATTGATGCTCTATTTCAGTTTGGGCATACTAAGATGGCCGCTCAAACACTTCCGGTGGCTTCACCTCCTGCTGGCAGTTTAACGTTGCGTCAGCGATCCAGTTCTATATATATATATATATATATATATATATATATATATATATATATATATATATATATATATCAGTGATTAAAATGCCATTTTGCAGAATCGTTTTGTACCAGAGATTATTTAGCAGAGACGGGCCACTTCTATTAATATGAATGGGAGAAATTGGAACACATAACTGAGGAGCTCTAGTGCCCAACAGGCATGCAGAAAGGAAGTCCTGTCTCCCGATACAGACATCACCTGTCAATCAACTCTAGAATGCGCATGCGCATTAGCTATACAAGCCGGGAAATATTTTTAGTGTAATATGAGGTAAAGAAGCACAATTTTTGATGCCAGTATTGTCAAATTTTATTGCTGATTTGAAATATGTTCTTTGATCGTAATCGTGACCAACTGTTTTGGAGATTTTGGTGTTTCCCCATTCAAGAAGATAGGAGCTGCACTGGCATGACTGGAAATAGCCTCCTGAGAGCATTCCAAATATAGCCTACAGTCAGGGTTGGGAGGGTTACTTTTGAAATGTATTCCACTACAGATTACAGAATACATGCTGTAAAATGTAATTTGTAATGTATTCCGTTAGATTACTCAAGGTCAGTAACGTATTGTAAATACTATGGATTTCTTCTTCAGCACTGGTAGATTTTTTCACTTGTTTTGACTATAAAAACTCTGCCAGTACAGTAAGACAAAATACACATGTTAAAAATAAATTCTCTGAAAAACCTAAATATCTTATGCAGTGTTGTTTCTAAAACAAGATAAATCAAACTGATCTTGTTTTAAGGATTTTTAGATATTTTTACAGTAAAACAATACAAAAATTATTATCAAGAATATGATTTTTGCCCTAATATCAAAGGTCTTACTAGAAAAAAAGAAATGATCCAATGTGAATTTTCTTGATAAAAAAATATGATCGTGCCTGGTAACGTGCATGTAAAATGGCTAGAAATAGCATTTTATCTTAGCATAAAGCTGACAATTTACACAAGGTTTATTTCTATTTCTTGTGCTCCAAACTTACTTCAAACTTACTTCTCTGTCTGCTCGTATGAATGTAACACATCATAAGAAAGTGTTTCACCACTGTTCAAATGCACTTTGGATCGCATCATATATATGTATAAACGTTTTCCATCTGAAAGGACTAAATATTAAATGAAACAAATGACAATAAAATGCAAAGTAATCTCTTCAGTAATCAAAATACTTTTTGAATATAACTGTATTCTAATGACCAATTATTAAAATTGTAACTGTAGTGGAATACAGTTACTTATATTTTAAATATGTAATCCCGTTACATGTATCCCGTTACTCCCCAACCCTGCCTACAGTGTACTGACTTGCTAAGACTTTTAGTACCATAATAATTGATATTGATAACTGTTTACTGAATATTGGTGTCATTTATCATTGCTGTTACAACATAGTGATAATATATACATATAGACCTATATATTGTCTATATTTTTAGACATATTGCATATGTGTCCAATCACATATTGCACTATTTAACATATAGGCTATATATACCGCATATTCTACAATTATTATGTTTATTATTATTATTAGGCTATTATTATAAAAAAATTGACATTTATTTTAATCATAGTAGGCTTATTATTTTTAATATATTCTTAATTGATTTATAGTAATGATATATAGCTATAATAGCCTATATTTTATATGCCCTGTTAATTTTATTTGTTTATTGAACATTAGTGTCGTTTATTGTTGCTTTTGGCACATTACTATTTAACGAATTCACACACAACACCGTCTTCCACAAAGCATCTTCTCATGCATGTTAGCGTCTGGATATAGCGGAATTTTTTTATTTTATTGATTGAAGCATGTGAGCTTTGATTTGATCTCTGCCACGCATGTGTTGTGTGGTGCAGCAGCGTGCATCAGCTCCTCTTTGAATCTACACGTTATTCTGCGTTCGAATATTTAGCAGCTTTACTGGACCTCAAGACAACCCGGAGATATCGCATTTATCTATTACTCTTTCTTTTTTCTTTCTTTCTTTTTTTTAAGACAGACTATTCGCCTTTGTTTTCACACAGCAGGACGCGCGCCTCCATTTGTAACGACGGTTGCGTTGCGCTAACGGCTCTGAGACGCGAAAGCAAACGCGATCTGCTATGTGTCATAGCGAAGTAAGGCAGTAAATAAAAGGGGACACGTCCGTCTGAGAGGAAGATGGTGATCATGGCTTCTCTACATTTATCCTCTAAATGCCTGAATGCGATGGCCATGTCCACGATCACAGTCAAGCTCTTTCTATGGTTTTTTTTAATCGCTCATCTTCCTTTAAGGTAAGAATATAACATAACAGAATATAACAGTGGGCCGATTTTGACATGTCATTTTTTTTCTATCATCGCTCATAAATGTTATATAGCCAGATTTGGAGTATCTATGTCTGCTGTGACTGCTGCTACTCTATTTCCCACGGATTCCTTTAATACGTTATCCTCGGGGAGTGTTTTGGTGTAGCCAACATGAATATGTTTTGATATACCAGATTGTTATTAATGGCGGTACGTGACAGTATAATTAAATGTTATGAAGATGTTATTCACGAGACTAAAGCAGAGAAAATGTATTTGTCGACATCCGTGTTTGTAGTTATTTTTACGGCGCTGGTTGAGAAATCCTTCAAATAAGCTCAGACAAAATCCCCAAACAAGACTGTGACGCCGGTGCTGTACAAAGCTACCGAACAGTTTGCTTATAATTATGAAAGTTAGGCTATATAATGTTCATTTGTTCAGTCGTGAGGTGTCATGATTCAAATGCTGGGCAAAAACTCCTCAGTGAAATGATGTTGTGTTAGTATCTCTCGACAGAAACAGGACAGATTACCCTCTTCCTTGTATTAAGCAGCATCGTTGTAAATAACCAAGGCTAAAGTTGAAAGCTTTGCCATGTACATGACGCCATTTCAGTCAAGACGTTTGTTTAAGAAGATTAACGTGAGGGATTGGAAAAGCATCCTCTCCACCTGCTGATGAAGAATAAGGAATCAGTCTGGCCTAACTGGACAATCTGAAGCCTTGAAATGTTACCACAAAGCATGAAAAACAACAAACATACAGATATTTAATTGAAGAATAAATCAAATCAAATAAATGTTAGTTTTTTTAAAAGATGCTTTATCTTAAAGATGATGCATGTAATTTTTTCATTGTTAATATATTTTACATTGTTGAGACAATTGAAATTACACTATTTGTAGGCAGATTTGTGTAAATGTGTAAACACTGTGGCTCTATGACACTTTCAATATTGCTCTGTTTGTTTTGAGCGGCCTGGCCAGCCTGACACAGCAACACTGGCTCAACCAATGGCGTAAGTTTGGGGCGGGACTATCTGTTAGTTCGACCAATAGCAGAAGGTGGTGTATTTGGAATTTATTTGAAAACAGCTCATGTACTGTCAGAGAATGTACTACATCTCAATAAGAACACACTTAAAGAAAAGAAAAGAAAAAAAAAAAAGAAAGTACATTCTTCAGGTATGCAGTTGAGTAGTATAAAAACATCCCTGCACACACTTCATCCAGGAATGTGGGGATTTGTCCCATGACTCTAATATATGACATGGGAACAACGACCGTAGACTGGTTTTGTTAGACAAGCACAATTTAACTTCAAAGAATAACTTTATTGGTATACATAGCGCTTAGAGTTGAAAAGAGCTGCCCGACTCCTGGTTGTCTGCTGTTTTTTTGTTTGTTTTTGTTTTAGTATTTAAAAAGTGACATCTCTGCAGCTCCCGTGGCATTATGGGAAAGTAAATTGTCCAGTGGATACACACTTAAGAATCTCGCCGGATGTAGTATGTCATCCTGGTATTTCTCGCTTACTGTTTTGTGAATACTGAGGATTTGGGAATGCTACACCATTAGCGTACTCTTTATGGCATACTATATAGTAGGGGAGTATGCATATTCAGATGCAGGGGCTGCTTATTTTTGCAGTCCGGTTATGTGGCACTGATGGCACAGAAATTAAAGGCTTCCACTTTAAGTTTATTTGTGATGTATTCTTAATTCCCAACCTTGCGATGTCATCATGCTAATGCTAACAATTTTTCTACTTTAAAATATAGACTTTCTGTTGGAAGTTGTTAAATGGAGGTATCAATACATCTTGATACTTGTGTCTGTAGACTCTGTAAAAAGTATTTCAGATGAAAACAAGTAAACAGTCTTATTTTCATACATATATATGTATGTGTGTATATATATATATATATATATATATATATATATATATATATACACACACACACACACACATACACACACACATATACATATAGGAAAACAAACGAAAACAACGTTTATATATATATACCATTTTATATATATATATATATATATATATATATATATATATATGTACAGTTGAAGTCAGAAGTTTACATACACTTAGGTTGAAGTCATTAAACCTAATTTTTTAATCTCTCCACAGATTTCATATTAGCAAACTATAGTTTTGGCAATTCATTTAGGATATCTACTTTGTGCATGACATGTGTAATTTTTCCAACAATTGTTTACAGACAGATTGTTTCACTTTTAACTGACTATATCACAATTCCAGTGGGTCAGAAGTTTACATACACTAAGTTAACTGTGCCTTTAAGCAGCTTGGAAAATTCCAGAAAATGATGTCAAGCTTTTAGGCAATTCGCCAATTAGCTTCTGATAGGCTAATTGTCTAATTGGAGTCAACTGGAGGTGTACCTGTGGATGTATTTTAAGGCCTACCTTCAAACTCAGTGCCTCTATGCTTGACATCATGGGAAAATCAAAATAAATCAGCCAAGACCTCAGAAAAAAAAACTGTGGACCTCCACAAGTCTGGTTCAAACTTGGGAGCAATTTCAAAATGCCTGAAGGTATCACGTTCATCTGTACAAACAATAGTCCGCAAGTATAAACACCATGGGACCACGCAGCCATCATATTGCTCAGGAAGGAGACGCATTCTGTCTCCTAGTGATGAACATAGTTTGGTGCAAAAAGTGCAAATCAATCCCAGAACAACAGCAAAGGACCTTGTGAAAATGCTGGAGGAAACAGGTAGACAAGTATCTATATCCACAGTAAAACTAGTCCTATATTAACATAACCTGAAAGGCTGCTCAGCAAGGAAGAAGCCACTGCTCCAAAACCGCCATAAAAAGCCAGACTACAGTTTACATGGGGACAAAGATC
This sequence comes from Myxocyprinus asiaticus, assembly GCF_019703515.2. NCBI lineage: Eukaryota > Metazoa > Chordata > Actinopteri > Cypriniformes > Catostomidae > Myxocyprinus > Myxocyprinus asiaticus. The sequence goes on along the minus strand of NC_059383.1, from coordinate 4,838,895 downwards.
TTTTTGGAGAAATGTCCTCTGGTCTGATGAAACAACAATTGAACTGTAATGACCATCGTTATGTTTGGAGGAAAAAGGGTGAGGCTTGCAAGCTGAAGAACACCATCCCAACCATGAAGCATGGGGGTGGCAGCATCATGTTGTGGGGGTGCTTTGCTGCAGGAGGGACTGGTGCACTTCACAAAATAGATGGCATCATGAGGAAGGAAAGTTATGTGGATATATTAAAGCAACATCTCAGACATCAGCCAGGAAGTTAAAGTTCCATCGCATATGGGTCTTCCAAATGGACAATGACCCCAAGCATACCTCCAAAGTTGTGGCAAAATGGCTTAAGGACAACAAAGTCAAGGAATTGGAGTGATTCGGATATTCAGTCCGATAGAAAATTTGTGGTCAGAACTGAAAAAGCGTGTGCGAGCAAGGAGGCCTACAAATCTGACTCAGTTACACCTGTTTTGTCTGGAGGAATGGGCCAGAATTCCAGCAACTTATTGCGAGAAGCTTGTGGAAGGCTACTCAAAACGTTTGATCCAAGTTAAACAATATAAAGGCAATGCTACCAAATACTAACAAAGTGTATATAAACTTCTGACCCACTGGGAATGTGATGAAAGAAATAAAAGCTTAAATAAATCATTCTCTCTTCTATTATTATGACATTTCACATTCTTAAAATAAAGTAGTGATCCTAACTGACCTAAGACAGGGAATGTTTTCTACAATTAAAAGCCAGGAATTTAAATGTATTTGGCTAAGGTGTGAACTTCTGACTTCAACTGTACATACAATTGAAGTCAGAAGTTTACATACATGAAGAAAGAAAGTCATACACACCTGTAATATCATGAGGGTGAGTAAATAATTAGTCATTTTTGGGTGAACTATCCCTTTAAGACTATGTTGGGCATATCCACATTTTTGTGTTGTAAAATATTTTCTTATACCACCTCCGTCTAGATGCCATGTAAATAAAAGCGTACCAGCTTTAAAAAAGTATATACCTTGCCCAAACTTCCTGTTTTGATAGCAAAATATGTCAAGACCGGAAGTAAAACTGTGATCGCCAAACCATTTCATTAGGGGTGGGGGGAAAAAATAGTTTCAGCGATGCATCACGATTCACACTCAAACGATTCTGAATCGATTCTCAAAAGAATCAGAATCGATTCTGAGTGCACTTTAAAACACGGCAGAGCAGTGGCGCACGCCAAAGACAGGTGTAGAAACAAGGATGCGATTTAAGTGTGTACACTAAAGTCAAGTGCACAAACACGACTGTTTGTAGACCAGCTGTATCAAACGCATGACCATTTGTGCCCGAATGAAACTACAATCCCGAAATTCTTTCACAAACCCACGCACATAGCAACGGGAGAGTTTATTCATGATAACAAGCAAACAAACAACACGAAATATGAGCTCGCACCCATTATTGCACTGATTTGCACACAACGGGGGAAAACAGAAGAAAATAATGACGAGGCAGTGGTTCGGGAGATGTTGATGTTTTCATTTAATTGATGAAACCATATCATTGGCTTTTGCTTTATTGCCAGTCATTGCCGGTCACTCGCTTGTCAGGACAGAGTGCACACCTGATGATAAAAGTTTGAAATCCATCGTAGCTTTTGCGACAGGGTTGTGCGATCTTCTGATCGCAGAGCAAACAGATGGAACAGTGCATACAAGACACTTGATACATTTCTGAAGCAACAGCTGCGCTATTTAAACCACTTTACTATCACCTGTGCAGGTGAGGAGAGGAGAAGCTGACAGCTGCGCTCTCATAGAAGCAGATATCTCTCTCATCCTGGACCAACAACTTCCAGTTGTGGTTAAAAATTAAAATTAATAGCATGGCATAGATTAATTTTAAATAATAATTAAATACTATTAAATGATTTACAATGCTTAAAACTGTATATATATATATATATATATATATATATATATATATATATATAATCAGTTGAAGTAATAGTATACAGTGTGTTTTGATGGAGAACCAACATTTTTTTTTTTTGTGCTTTTAAAAGATTTTTTATAAGGTTCTAAAGAAAGAAACTGAAAAACTGAGATACTCATTTAAACTATAGAACCATTTATTTAATCTTGTGGATGTTCCATGTTTCGTTCACAGCTCATTATGAATGTAAAAGGCCAGTTTATGTAACGTGACTCGTTCTGATTTTTTAAAACAGCTATTAAATAAAAAGCTGAAAGGGAAAAAATAGAGAGTAAAAAATAATTTTGAAGAAACTGAAAAAAGAAAGAAATTGAAGGACAAGATGCATTGTGATGCATCGAGAATAGATTTATAATTGAATCGTTACCCTTTGAATTGTAATCGAATCGTGAGGCCAGTGAAGATTCACACCTCTACATTTCATGGTGTTTTTAAAGGCTGGAGCAGTCAGTCGCACACTGTTGATCACTTGGGCCTTACAAATGCATATATTATAATTACTGTAAAAGCCTATACTGCAGTTATTACATTTGTGATCATGTTATAACAAGCACACACACCAGTGCCTGCAATGCTCAGTTTCCATTATGAGTTAGATATTATGATCAAGAAATTGAGTGGTAAAAAAAAAAGGATGCCAGTCATATATCTGATTGCATATCAAGGTCCTGTGATGTAAAATATCAATCCTATCCCATTTAAAAAAAGTCAGATCTTCCATCCTGTCCCAGATTGGACATGGTTTTGGAAAGACAAGTGATAAGTGATTGAGAAAGGACATTCGGACTTGTATATCGTTCTTTGAGGGGCTTTAAACTGTATTGATATCACTGATTGAATAGTACATTGACAATGGCAGATTTCATCAATCGATCAGTGTTGTCTCACTAATCTCTGAACTGTAGGGAAGGAGCAGAAACTGAACCACATGAAATAGAAGACGATAGTAGTTCTACTATGCTAAAACTAAATGGAGACCACCTATATGGAGATATACTGTATGAACAAATATAATCTCAGGCAGAAGAATGATGTTCTTGATTTACATATTTATTTTCTAAACAGTACAGACACATTTCTCTGATCTAAGGTTTATGCTGTCAAAACAGTAAACACGGGCAACTAAATAAAAAACTTTCAAATGCACGTCAGGTTGTCGAATGGCATCAAATTAATATCTGCTGGATTTGTAATGCACACAGCAAAGGAAATGCAATTTACTACATTTTTCACACTATTGTCTACTAACTATCATGAATTTGCACAATGTAGTCTCACAGAATGAAAGTTACTGTAACTACATTTTTGCAAACGTACTTTTACGTGCCACGTTTCATCACAGTTTCCTCGTAAAATGAACACTAGAGGTGCTATAGCAACTATGTGTTTCATTCACTTATCACAACTACAACAGCTGATTACGACTTCATAAACACTTATTTTTCACACAATTACTCACACACTGCTATGACATCGAAACACTTCTACTATAAGCATAATTTGGAAAACGATACATTTTAATGCTTGTGTGACAGACCCACCTACATTTACACACTTATTCCATTGTGATTAGCTTCTGTGGAAGCTCACCTGATAGAGTGTTGGAATTTAGATTTGGGAGACTGAGTCTTGAGCCCAGCCAAACACACAAGCTGACACATGAGATGAAAGTGTCATAGAAGCGACACGAAATGAAGTGGTTGCTTCAGAAAATGTGCTTTTCATGTCACATTTGCTTTTTCAACACTATCGGTTAAGTTTAGGCATTGGTTTAGGGTAAGAATGTCTGTTTTGTTCACCTATCATTTGCTTTTAGGACACTATTGGTCAGGTTTCGGTTAAAGTTTTAGGTTAGAGAGGTACATTTTACTCATAAAAATAAAAAATAAAATACCTCGTCTGGTTACGACATCATTTCACTCGCTTTTGGTGCCCCCTGCTGACATTTCATTGGGAAACTGCAGCGAAATGCATAATAAAAGGGACATATGTGAAAACCCTGTGCGAAACAGTCATTAAGAGAGAAGAAGAAGGTGTAATGGATACAGTGCTGTGGAAAAGTATTTGCCCCCATCCTGATTTCTTGTTTTTGTGTACTTTTCATACTAAATTGTTTTAGATCTTCAAACGAGATATAACATAAAACAAAGGCAACCTGTGTAAACACAAAATACAGTTTTCAAATATATATATATTTTTTACTGAAGCAAAAATGTTATCCAACACCTATATCACCCATGTGAAAAACCTACTGCCCCCTTAAACTTAATAGCTGGTTGTGCCACCTTTAGCAGCAACAACTGCAAGCAAATGCTTCCGATAACTGGAGATCAGTCTTTCACCACGCTGTGGTGGAATTTTGGCCCACCCTCCTTTGCAGAACTGCTTTAGTTCAACCACATTGGAGGGTTTTTGAGCATGAACTGCCCATTTAAGGTCCTGCCACATCATCTCAATCAGGTTCACATCAGGACTTTGACTAGGCCACTCCAGAACTTTCATTTTGCTTATTTTGAGCCATTCAGAGGTGGACTTACTCCTATGCTTTGGATCATTGTCTGCATAATCCAGTTGCGCTTGAGCTTCAACTCATGGACTGATGACCGGACGTTCTCCTTTAGGATTTTCTGGTAGAGAGCAGAATTCATGTTTTCCTCAATTATTGCAAGTCGCCCTGACCCTGAAGCAGCAAAGCTTCTCCACACCATCACTCTACCACCACCATGCTTGACCGTAGGTATGATGTTTTTTTTGTGGAATTTGATTTACGCCAGATGTAACAGGACCCCTGTCTTCCAAACAGTTCCACTTTCAACTCATCAGTCCACAGAACATTCACCCAAAAGTTTTGAGGATCATCAAGGTGTGTTTTGGCAAAATTCAGACAAGCCTTAATGTTCTTCTGGGCTAGCAATGGTTTTCGCCACGGCATTCTTCCATGAATGGCATTTTTGGCCAGTGTCTTTCTGATAGTGGAGTCATGAACAGTGACATTTTATTAATGCGAGATAGGCCTGCAGTTCCTTGGATGTTGTCCTTGATTTTTTTGTGACTTCCTGGATGAGTCATCGCTGTGCTTTTGGAGGAATTTTGGAAGGTCAGCCACTTCTGGAAGGTTCACTACTGTGCCAAGTTTTCTCAATTTGGAGATAATGGCTCTCACTGTGGTTCTTTGGAGTCCCAGAGCCTTTGAAATAGCTTTGTAACCCTTCACAGACTGATGTATTTCAATCTTGTTGTATGTATTTCTTTCGACCTTGGCATAGTGTGCTACTGGGTGAGACCTTTTAGCCAAATTCATGCTGCTGAAAAAGTTCTATTTAGGTGTTGATTTGATTGAACAGGGCTGGCAGTAATCCGGCCTGGGTGTGTCTAGTCCAGCTGAAACCCATTATGAATGCAGTTTCGAAAATTTGGGGATTTAGTAACTTAAGGGCAAATACTTTTTCACACAGGCCCAGTTGGTATTGGATTACGTTTTTGCTTCAATAAATAACATTATCATTTAAAAACTGTATTTTGTGTTTAACCAGATTGCCTTTGTTTTTGTTAGATTTTGTTTGAATTTTTGAAACAATTTAGTATGAGATATACACAAAAACAGAAGAAATCAGGGTTGGGGCAAATACTTTTCCACAGCACTGTAGATGAAAATGGAATAGGAGGAAGAGATGATGAGGAAAGTGGAAGATTTTCAAGGGTGGGCATTGAAAGAGTTGAAGAAGTATGAGCAAGAGGAGATGGTGTAAGAACAGGTGAGCAGGGGAAAGAGTGTGAGAAGAGTGGAGAGTAGAGAAGCCACAGAAGAGGCTTAAATGAACTCCAATCCACTCTAATTGACCAAATTATGGCCTCTCTGAGAAATGTATGGTCTTCCTCTCTGGGGAATGTCATTGGTCAGCATGCCACAATCAATGTTGCTGGTCATTGAGGACCCAAAATCACCATATGTGCTTTGTTGTGCTGTCTTGGGGCCATACAATATAGCAAGACTGCTATTGCTTTACAGTAAACTTCCTCATACTCCTTCTAGATGGAGATTAGGAACAACTTGTGCAAAGGTTTTCTTGGACTGTACTTTGGGATAATGTCCAATTCCACCAAGCCGTTCTAGTGCATGAATGGTTTGAGTTTGTGATGGCATTCCTTCCATGTTCTGCTTTTCTGTATCCATTTCTAGAGCTCTTCTCCAGTGTTACAGTAGACCACAACCTCAATGACAAAATAACTCTTCTCAAAGCAACAGAGGAGGTTTGCAGAAATATTTTGGCTCATGACTGTCACAGATTTCTGTTCGAACAGAAATGAGAGGCTTGACGAATGCATCAATTTAGAGAAATTCCAAGAAAGAAAAAAAAAAAGGATCACAGGTGGTACTTCATATACATTTAAAATAGTATAATTGTGTGTCAATAGCTTAATATGTTGAATTGTAAAGAGAACATGGCTATAGTTGTGGTGTTAGTATTTAGGTTTCATAACTGCATTATCAGAAAAGAATAAAGTGCTTCATTAAGCAGTGACATTTTATTGTTATGCAAAATTAAGAGTCCGTTTTGTGGACTGTGTGAATTGTTTTGAGCATTGAACATAGTTTGGAAAGATGTATAAAATCAATTGAGAAAAACTGTAATTCTTTGCAGGATGTCTTGGTTTCCTGAGCCATAGGGAGTAGATAATAAGTGATGATGATAAGTGTCAGATTCCACGATACAAAGCTCTTCACAGTGACTGACAGTATGGCACGTGGCGACACGTTTTAGTTGCACCACAGTTCTGAGAGACATTTTCATGTGGAGTTGCACCACAGGGATGAATACATTCACTCGTGGCATGATGAAAAGATTGCTGCTGCCTTTGATAGCACGCAGCACGCTGGTTTGAGAGCAAGGCCCCTGGTGGTACCTTAACCTTATCATGAAAGATACCACACCAAAGCTCAGAAAGTCTTCAGAATGTATGCATTAATGAGGTGAGAGACAGTTTTCATAAAATGTTCTCTAATCAACATGAAAAAAGTTACAGGCACTTTATTCACCTGTATAATTCGCTTTTATTTGGTTTGTAAAACTTATTGTTAAAAGGGAGGGTTCATTCAAAAATGAGAACTCATGTATGACACCCTTTCTTCTGTTGAACGGATAAGAAAGGCAGCATGTTAGCCTTAGTCACCACTTACTTTTATTGTTTTTTTACATACAATGAATGTGCAAAGCAACTAAGCGTTACATGCAGCTAATGATCTCATTTTGTGTTCCATGGAAGAAAGCCGTACAGGTTGATTAAATGTTGATAACATTTCATTTTTTGGTGTACTGCTCCTTTAAACATGGGATATTTCTCAAGAACTATGACCTTGACAAAATCAATAACTAAAAATTCACAGCATGTCATAGCACGCACTGTCAATGTGGCTTTTTTTTTTTACAAACAAAAAACTTGCCTCGATGGAAGAAAATAGAAATACACTCCCTTCCAATAGCAGCCCTCTACATAGTGAGTAAATAACTCGCATATGTGACCACATTTCGTGCTATGCGGCTAAAATATTAATTTAATTAGCCACTGGCAAGTAAAAATCCAGATTTTATTTGCCAGAGCTTGAGTTGTGTAGTGGCAAAGAACTTGAGTGCCACGATCCTTTTACTGAAGAAGATGGCAGCGATTAGGAAGCTGGATTCAGTCTCGTATTTTACAGCGTGTTGTGTCTCGTGAGTGCGCACTCTGAAGGAAATTGACCTTATTTGGCTGCAGTGGGTCCAGATCTTCCATGATCGCGCTGTCTCCATCACTTTAACTGACACTTTGAATGTCACTGATATTGCATTTAACGACGTCAGCTCTGACTTTGGTTAAACTGTTCCACGGACTGTTCATTCGCAACTTTCTCAGTTTTAAAGCAAGTCTACAGACCAGTTACGCGCCTGTTGTACTTCAGTTAGAGGGTAGTGTTGCAAAACTCGAGAGCTTGTAGATTTGAATTTGAGAACGTGTACAATAAATATTTGTACTACAAGCAAGTCATACACATTATACAAGTCAAAGTTTCCTTTTGCTTCGTTCCGTGTATTTTATATCCACAGACGAGACCCATGCACCCCATTTTAATTTCATGTCTCTTTTAATATCCTGTCTGTTATTTACAGTCAGTTGGTGATCAAAAAGATAAAAACTAAATGTTATTTCTAATCATACATTGCATGGATGAAGGAAAACAACTCTAATGTGTACTGCGCTCACTCAACCGTAAACACTTCTCTTAAAGAGACAGTACCAATTTAGCGCTTGTTATACATATCAACGCAAACTCAATGTAAATCGCACAAGTGCATATAAAAACATTCAACAAAATGTAGTAATGTAGTAGGTGCAATAAATATATATATATAATATATATATATATATATATATATATATATATATATATATATATATATATATATATATATATATATATATATATATATAGAAATAATGTATATAAATAAATGAATATTTAAAGGTACAATCAAACATTATGAAATATTTTAACTTAAGAAAACACTGTTAATATGAAAGAATTTCACAAATACAAATCTGTGCAAGGGTTTTTTTTTTTTTTTTTGCATAGTAGTTTTGATATAGTAGACTTAAATTATTATTTTTATAATGTAATTATTTATTCTATTTTTTTCCAACCTTTCAATTTGTATGAAATTTCAAACAGTGACAACAGCTTATCATAATTCATGACATCACATAAATTGATAGAATGTTAAATTTGTAGATTTGTACACAAGCTAAAATGTGCTTAAAATGATTGAAAATCAGGGTTATTCCACCAAATATTGATTTCTGAGTTTTCCTAAGTTTTAACATTAGTATTGTGTTGTTTAAAATTGAATATTAACTTGTTTTCTTTGCATTATTTGAGGTCTGAAAACACGGCATCTTTTTTTGTTATTTTGACCAGTTATTTTCTTCAAATAAATGCTCTAAATGACAATATTTTTATTTGGAATTTGGGAGAAATGTTGTCAGTACTTAATAGAATAAAACAAATTTTTTTTAATTTTACTCAAACACATACCTATAAATAGTAAATCCAGAGAAACTGATAATTTTGCAGTGGTCTCTTAATTTTTTCCAGAGCTGTATATACAGTGTATGTGTATATATATATATATATATATATATATATATATATATATATATATATATATATATATAAATGATGATGCCCCCTTCTCGAATTTTTTTATATCTTTTTAGCTTTCAGTTGCATTATGCTTATATGTTGTCAAAAGTCTGGTGAGTAAAAACAAAAATTTACTAGACGAAGACGATGAAGTGTGAGAACCCAAGTGCAGTTTATTTACATGAGTGATATCCAAAAACGTGAATCCAAAATAATCATGAACGAAGTGACGTTACAATAGCACAATACTTGACAAATGACAATGGCAAACATGAGGGCCTAAATACATGAATATGTGTAACTACAAGACAGAGACAACCAATGACAAGACTAAACTAATGAACATGAAAACAAGGCAATGAAACAAGAACCAATGATAAAACAGAACTGATAACAAGACTATTAAACATAGACCAATGAAGAGACAGGACTAATAAACATAATGGGACAAGAGGGTCACATGACAGTAACATGACAAGGAACCAATAAGAACAAAACACATGAAAACATGTCAGGAACAAGGAACTTAGTTTTCAAAATAAAAGACATGATGCTGATCGAGAGCTCATCACTTTCGCGGGCTCCGAATAAGAGGTCGAACTCGCCGAGAGACAAGCCGGCGGACTCATCCGGAAGACAGACGAGCATGCTGGGGAATGGGAGGTCCGCGGGGGGATACCCGGTGGAGGCGGTCCACTGGGGTCCCCAAATCGCCCCCAGTGCTAGCCACGCTGGCCTCATACCCGTAGGTAAAAGGACCGAGGCGGGGAGCCTCTGGGGTGGCTTGCTTTCTTACGAAGGTAAGCCGCGACCGCATCGTTACCATGGACATGTCCTCGCAATGAGTACATGACCCATCCACGAACGCTGTCTCCGCATGAGCAGTGCCCTGACAAGAAAGACAGTGATCGTGACCTTCAGAAGGCGAGAGATAATCACACAAAGGAAAGGCATCTTTAAAAAGACGCGTCTTTAAATAGACGTTCCGTGTGTGCCGCTCTTTTAGAGATATATATACTCTTTTAGAGAAATATACTCTTATTTCTGCCGAAGCGCCCAGGGACATTCTCTGTAGTGCACCAGTGCAGAGGAGGGAGAAGCCGCTGAAATGCGCCATCAGATCCAGGAGAGGTGAATGAACAGTCGTGGGAATTCAGCTCAGTGAGCATGACCGTTCGTCTCCGAAGAGAAAATCTGAATCTGAAGTGGTTGCATACCAGCTCCTTTTATACCCGTATGTCTGGGGGAGTGGCATGCAAATACCACTCGCCAATTTTTATTGGCCTTTTATCAAAGACCAGAGGTGTCTCGGGCTCCCAAGAGTGACCCCTAGTGTCACTACATCGACACAACGTCGAGTGAGTGACAGATAGGGAAACTTATTTTTTGCACTGTTCCTCACACATTGCTATCTTATGACATCTAAACACTTTAAGTGAGTGACTTGTAAGGCGTCACAATTTTTTTTGCCGCAGTCAAAGAATTTTCATCAATACTGAATTCATCTGTCACATGGTAAAAACTAAACATGGACAGGTTGTGTGCCATGCCCTCATCCTCGGAAACAATGTACAAAACTATGCAAGGGAGCCCCCCCCCCCCAAAAAAAATTCTAGAGTTCTGGTAAATATAACACAAATTTGCTACTATTCATTTACACATGCAAATGAGCTTTGTGATTTGCTGCAAATTATTGCCAGAAGTTTGCATGTCTTCACCGGTAGTGGTGAACAAGTTCCAACAACACTTCTATAGCAATCCAGAGTATGGCACAAAGGTCATGTGAAAATAACATACAATACTCCCACAGATGGTGCAAACACTCCCACCCATGCCCACATGCACTTTGTGCTGGATTGAAAATTATGCTTTGATTTCGTGTAAAATTGAATAAGACACCGCACACAGTTGTTGCGCATTGCGCTGCGCCCTGTGCTGCCACGTAAATGAAGCCCACTATTTGCATACATTTATAATGCTTTTGGGTTCTTAAACTTTAAAGTGAGACACTATCAGGGCTCAGCAAACAACAAGCGAGAGAGCATAAAAATTACACAGAGCGAACGCAGTCTTCTAACCGAGGAGCGAGCACGAGTATATTTATCTCGCAAAGACGCGCAAATGCATAATATACTGGATGCACCAAGGCACAGTCTTGTGCACGCACAAGATCTTGCAGACACTGAGCGCACTCTCCTAGCACTGTCCTCGCTCTTTTCCAAGTGTCTTAGCAGCAGCTATTACCAATGTGTAGAAAATAGCAGGAAAAAAATCCACTTAATGAATCTCGTAGTGGGATTTAACGTCTTGTACAACATTTTAAGTATCCCCGCACATTCCGTGTTCACAGTGCACAACATCCCCACATTTTTCGTTTTTACATGTTTGTAAAAATGAGTAATGAACACAAGAAATCAACGTTTCTTTCTATAGGACTGAAAATCCATGTCTCTCCGTGCATAGGTCTCATCATCATCTCTCTCCGTGCAGCATAGACTGTTTAACATGCATGTGCTCTCGTAAAGGGACAGAGTGCTAGTTTTATTCCCACTGTAAAAAAAACAAATACATTTTCTCTCATTAATTCACCTTTAGAGATGAAGCGCCGAATGAGACGTAATAAACTTTGTTAAACCCCAGTTATACACATGTCTGGAAATCACGCTGCTCAATATCCAGAATGTACGTATACATTTAATTAGGTAATGTTTCAAAACATAAACATTAATTTGACATGATAATGACGTTTGATATGAAAAGAAGCAAGATCACTATGGCTATTAAGCTATTATTATCAGAGCTGTTCAGCTGAAGGGAGAAGATGAATATTTGAAACAGTCTACTTCATATCATCCTCATAAAACACCTGTTACATGTCTCATTTCTGGACAATACAGGTATTTTTGTTTTTGTTCTTTGTATATCAGTCAGTGTTGGTCTTGTTTGGGTTGTCTGATTTCATGTTATATACACATTGTTAATTCACAGATTAGGCCTAATATCTACCTACTGTATATTACACATCACAACCGATTTAGTAGCGAGTCTGTTCTCTCAGCCAATAAACAAGTCTTTAACTCAGTAAATAATCTTTGATCCTTCTTGTGAAGACACTACACATGGGCAAAAGTTGCATGACAGCATGACTAAATGGGTGACCAAAAACCCATTATCTCCTCCACAGAACTCTTGGCTTAAAAGCACGTGTAAATGGCAGGACGGCTGAGGTTAATATGATGTATTTATGAATTTATATCTGGGATTACATAAGGCATAAATCATATCTTGCAAATTATAAATGTGATAACATTTTGGGGGACATTGTATTTTGTATTTTTTTCTCCCCAATTTGGAATGCCCAATTCCCAATCCGCTCTAAGTCCTCGTGGTGGTGTAGTGACTCGCCTCAATCTGGGTGGCAGAGGACGAATATCAGTTGCCTCCGCGTCTGAGACCATCAATCTGTGCTTCTTAACATGTGGCTTGTTGAGCGCATTACTGCGGAGACATAGTGCGTGTGGAGGCCCACACTATTCTCCACGGCATCAACGCACAACTCACCACGCGACCCACCGAGAGCGAGAACCTCATTATAGCGACCACAAGGAGGTTACCCCATGTAAAAACAGCTATTTGTCATTTTTGTGTTGCGGCCAGTGAACATTTTGGCAGGGCCAGTAAAAATCTGAACCACTGGCCCAACCGGGCCAGTAGAAAAAATCCTTAGCATTGAGCCCTGACTGTCCACTTCCATTGTATTGAAAAGACAGACCAAGGTTAAAACATCTCCTTTTGTGTTCAGCATTAGAAAGAAATTCATAAAGGTTTGGAACGATATGAAGGACATGTTCCTTTAATCTTTAGCTTAGCATGGTCTGCGAATAGGCAGAGTGTTTAAATGTCATGTAACTGAGAATCACAGGTCAGCTGATGTTTCATTAATAGCTGTATCCTCACGTCGGTGGATGTGGGGATGTGACATTTCTGTTTGTCTGCAGACTCATTTTTAGACTTGTGGTGGACAAACACACCAGATGGTGTTTTTAAATGAAGTGGAGCCCAATAAATCAAGGGAAATATCTTCTCATTTTATCATGAGCCTCCTGTACAGTGAGGCATTACATGTGTTTCAATGAGTGTTTGGTTGCATTGGGCTGATTCCTATTTATATCCATATTTCATTTATATTCTTTAACATATCCTACTTCTTCTTCAATACATTACATCACCTGCACGTAACTGTATATCTCTGTATAAAATATTCAAACAACATTATTACTCTATTGTATATTTCTCTTATTATATTTTATTTCACTATATGTATATACACTGATCAGCCACAACATTAAAACCACCTGCCTAATATTGTGCAGGTACCCCTCATGCCATCAAAACAGCACCAACCCGCATCTCACAATAGCATTCTGAGATGATATTCTTCTCACCACAAAAAACATCCAGTGAGCATCAGTTCTGCTGATGGAAATGCCTTGTTGATGAGAAAGATTAACAGATAATGGCCAGACTGGTTCGAACAGACAAAGTCTACGGTAACTCAGATAACCGCTCTGTACAATTGTGGTGAGAAGAATATCATATCAGAATGCTATTCTGAGATGCGGGTTGGCGCTGTTTTGGTGGCACGAGAGGAACCTACACAATATTAGGCAGGTGGTTTTAATGTTGTGGCTGATCGTGTATATATTTCGCATCACGGTATCAGAATCAGATGTTTCATACAGTGCATCCGGAAAGTATTCACAGCGCTTCACTTTTTCCACATTTTGTTATGTTACAGCCTTATTCCAAAATGGATTAAATTCATTATTTTCCTCAAAATTCTACAAAAAATACCCCATAATGACAACGTGAAAGAAGTTTGTTTGAAATCTTTGCAAATTTATTAAAAATAAAAAAACGAAAAAAATCACATGTACATAAGTATTCACAGCCTTTGCCATGACACTCAAAATTGAGCTCAGGTGCATCCTGTTTCCACTGATCATCCTTGAGATGTTTCTACAACTTGATTGGAGTCCACCTGTGGTAATTTCAGTTGATTGGACATGATTTGGGAAGGCACACACCTGTCTATGTAAGGTCCCACAGTTAACAGTGCATGTCAGAGCACAAACCAAGCCATGAAGTCCAAGGAATTGTTTGTAGACCTCCGAGACAGTATTGTATCGAGGCACAGATCTGGGGAAGGGTACAGAAAAATTTCTGCAGCATTGAAGGTCCCAATGAGCACAGTGGCCTCCATCATCTGTAAATGGAAGAAGTTTGGAACCACCAGGACTCTTCCTAGAGCTGGCCACCCGGCCAAACTGAGCGATCGGGGGAGAAGGGCCTTAGTCAGGGAGGTGACCAAGAACCCGATGGTCACTCTGACAGAGCTCCAGCGTTTCTCTGTGGAGAGAGGAGAACCTTCCAGAAGAACAACCATCTCTGCAGCACACCACCAATCGGGCCTGTATGGTAGAGTGGCCAAACGGAAGCCACTTCTCAGTAAAAGGCACATGACAGCCCGCCTGGAGTTTGCCAAAAGGCACCTGAATGACTCTCAGACCATGAGAAACAAAGATTGAACTCTTTGGCCTGAATGGCAAGCGTCATGCCTGGAGTAAACCAGGCACCGCTCATCACCTGGCCAATACCATCCCTACAGTGAAGCATGGTGGTGGCAGCATCATGCTGTGGGGATGTTTTTCAGGGGCAGGAACTGGGAGACTAGTCAGGATCGAGGGAAAGATGAATGCAGCAATGTACAGAGACATCCTTGATGAAAACCTGCTCCAGAGCGCTCTGGACCTCAGACTGGGGTGAAGGTTCATCTTCCAACAGGACAGCGACCCTAAGCACACAGCCAAGATAACAAAGGAGTGGCTACGGGACAACTCTGTGAATGTCCTTGAGTGGCCCAGCCAGAGCCCAGACTTGAACCCAATTGAACATCTCTGGAGAGATCTGAAAATGGCTGTGCACCGACGCTTCCCATCCAACCTGATGGAGCTTGAGAGGTCCTGCAAAGAAGAATGGGAGAAACTGCCCAAAAATAGGTGTGCCAAGCTTGTAGCATCATACTCAAAAAGACTTGAGGCTGTAATTGGTGCCAAAGGTGCTTCAACAAAGTATTGAGCAAAGGCTGTGAATACTTATGTACATGTGATTTTTTTTTTTTTTTTCCGTTTTTTACATTTAATACATTTGCAAAGATTTCAAACAAACTTCTTTCACGTTGACATTATGGGGTATTGAATTTTGAGGAAAATAATGAATTTAATCCATTTTGGAATAAGGCTGTAACATAACAAAATGTGGAAAAAGTGAAGTGCTGTAAATACTTTCCGGATGCACTGTATTACAGTAAACTTGTCATAAATGGGGGTGGGTCTGCTTACGTGCTTAATTGTCACAACAGTAACTAAACAAAGCAAACATTCTTAATTGACCCTTTGCTATGCTCCACCCCTTTTGGTTAATGTCGCTCGCTCAGTAAACTTGTCATAATTGGGGGTGGGTCTGCTTATGTGCTTAACTGTCACAACAGTAACTAAACAAAGAAAACATTCTTAATTGACCCTTCGCTAAGCTCCATCCCTGTTGGTTAACGTTGCTCGCTCTGACAAGCTCTGCAGAACTCCCCATTGGAATGATTGGGAGATTGCCGCGAAGGACGTGGTTTTTGGCAAAATATTCTCATAAACGGAATGGATAACGTGGGATAATGGATTTTTACGTGGGCTGGTGTGAAGAGTGACATTGTAATCCAGATTTATCTGATGTTTTTTTGTGAAAGAAATTGTTAAATTACACAATAATTTGATTAAAAACTGTGGAGACTGTGAATCAGAATCGAGGCAAACGATAATTACAATCACTTGAAAAGAGAAAAACTTCAATTAATAGCAATTACACATCTAATTACATTAGCGTTAGATAACAGAGCTGTTTATAACGTCTCATAACACACACATTTTGAAGCTGTTTATTTACAATCGCTTTTATTATGACTTGAATTAATACATAAATGAAGTAATGTTCAAGTATTAGCTTTAATTTACCTTGGAGGATATGTAGGTGTCGTTGCTGATGTTATATGTTCATTTGGGAATGAGGGCTGACAGTTTAATCCATTACATGCTCTTCTCCAGATTTATTTAAAGATAAAAAACAAAAAACAAACAAAAAACAAAGCGGGTATGCTCTCTGAGTAACACGTGTCACTATTACAAATGACCCAGCAACAATGTTCTTTACATTTACATAAAATCCTGCTTAAAAGTACTCAAACACACATTACTTCCATATTCTGTCATTGGAAAATAGCAAACACGTGTCAGAGTAATGGCGGCAGGGCTAAGACAGGATTGGTCAGAAGCACTTTTAAGGTAGAGCTTAGCGAAGAGTCAATTGTCCAACAAATTGGCTTATTGTAAATATAAAATATAATTTCTGTCTTTTGATTTTGGGGCAAAACTAACTCACAAATTTCATTCCGCACAGATTTACCCACTTTTTTAACAATACTGTTGCATCTACACTGTGCATGACTGGTGCTAGCTATCCACCTTTTTCCTGACTTATCCATGGGTGGCGCCATTACAGCGAGAGACTTCCTCTCGGAAGCTCCACACTTCCGCTTAGTTGTTGTTGTCAGCTAGACTAACGTTACTGGTGATGGCGAGCAGCTAAGGGTCTGGATGAATATGCGCTGTTATAGGGTGTTATAGCAACTACAGGTGGCTTAAAAACTACTGTAAAATGAATGTCACAACAATAAGCCCCCACAAAAGCTGCCAATGCTGAAACATTTAGAATCAAACCAGATGTAATAATCAGAGGTTGCATTAAACTAATTCTCTGTCACTTGCCTTTTTTTTTTAAACATTGACTGATAATTCCAAATGATGTCCTTCATTTTGGAAGATAACAAAGATGAAAAACATTTAAACCAAGCTCCTTGTTTTTTTTTAATTTATTGTCTTTATGAGGTTCATATCTCATGTCGCGCTGTATGTGAATGAGATAGAGACAGAGATGTTGTTGGCAGAGTGCATGGCAAGGCGGCACTTGTTAATGCAGAAATAATGCCATAAATCAGAAGATGTTTAAATGGAACCTATGATGACCATACACCCTCTTTTCACGGACATGTCCTCTTTTTTGAACCTTAATAAAGCATCCGGTCAGATTTCTAGATTCCCTAAATGTCAGAGATTTGGCTGTTTTCATATTGAAGTGCACAACATGAGACGCAATGAAATCTAGTGCATCATATTCGTGGATTATCTCTGTCTCTCTCTGCGTGCTGTATGTCTGTGTCTCTCTCTCTTTCACACACACACACATACAGGGTGCATGCAGCGAGCGCTAGAGTCCAGTAACTTTACCATGTAAATGTGTATGATTGTGTACTTTTCAGGATTAATGTAGAAACCTAATGTCCATATGCAGACATTAGTGAGAAAGTGATTTACGTTAAGTAAACAGACTGTTCTTCCGTTTTTGACTGTTATTAGTGATATTATAGTGCTTGGTAATGGGAATAAGTTGCGAAGCGGAAGTCTGTTGCATCCGCATTGGAAGAATATGCTAAGCATAATGGGTAATTTAGCTGCCTGTGAAAAAGGTGGATAGGCATAGTAGGCAATTGCTTAGGGCCTCCACATTTCCGGGGGACTCCAAAACACGATACCAATTCTGGGATCAAGAAAGAACATATATCTATCTCTCTACAGCTGCTTGTAATGCAGTAGCTGGAACTGATCCTTAAAACATGATACCAGTTCTAATGGTTATAGTCTCCTTCAATTAGCATTAACAAGATAAAAGATGGACAGTTAACGTGCTTGTAAGAAAGGGGGTGGTGTCATTGGATTGAATACTCAACCTTGGATATTAAATGGAGGCATTTCGAACTCAACAGCACACTCTGAATGACTGATGATGTGCTACAGTTCATAAATGTAACATATCACCACTGTTCAATTCATGCATTTGTCATTTTACCATCAATAAAATATAACATGTGTGATTTCTTATTAGGCTAGCATGTTTTTTCCGTTTTATTTTTATTTTTTTCATGTTATGAAGGTGCATATAAAACATCCTGGTTACTTTACCTCCGTTCCCTGATGGAGGGAACGAGACGTTTTGTCGATGTAGTGACACTAGGGGTCGCCCTTGGGAGCCCCAAACACCTCTGATCTTTGAAAAAAGGCCACTAGGAATTGGTGAGTGGAATTTGCATGCCAATCCCCTGGACATACGAGTATAAAAGGAGCTGGCTCGCAACCACTCATTCAGGTCGATGTAGTGACACTAGGGGTCCCTATACAAAATGCCACAACGACTGAACTGTGTTACGTGGACTGGCAGTGCGAGACGGGCAGACCGCTGTGTGCCTCGTAGCCAGTGCACCAGGCCATCACGTGACCTCCTATGAGCGTCGAACGGTCCCCTGTACTTCGGGATAAGTCGACTGCCCAAAAAAAATGGGGACAGGCTAGCCCAGCCGTGGCCTCTTCGCCTCTTTTTTTTTTCTCCCCAAAAAGAGTGAAAATCGTTTACCGACTGTAAGCGGGATATGAGTGGCCCGCAGCGACCTCAGCCGCTGTTGACTCCAGAGGAGGAGATGTCGGGCGAGTTGCGACATGCGACGAGAGCGTACGCCGCCTTGGCGATTTATATATGCTACTGTCACTGTGTTGTCGAACCGGACCAACACATGCTTGCCCTAGATCAATGGCAATAGCCTCTGCAGGGCGAGTAGTACAGCCAGCAACTCTAGGCAGTTGATGTGCCAACCCAGTCATGGTCCTGACCAGGAACCGGCAACTGCGTGCCCATTGCACACGGCGCCCCAGCCCAGTTTGGAGGCGTTTGTGGTGACCACGACACATCTGAACACTTGCTGTAGGGGAACTCCTGCCCATAGAAATGCAAGGTCTGTCCAAGGGCTGAATAAGTGGCAGCAGAGCAGCGTGATAGCTACGTGATGTGCCGCGGCGCAATGCCCATCTCAGGACTCGAGTCTGAAGCCAGTGCTGAAGAGGTCTCATATGCATCAACCCGAGCGGCGTGACTGCCACTGAGGAAGCATATGGCCCAGGAGCCTCTGAAAGTGTTTCAGTGGAACCGCTGTCCTCCGCCTGAATGATTTCAGGCAGTTCAGCACCGACTGCGCACGCTCGCTTGTGAGGGGCGCTATCATTGAGACCGAGTCTAACTCCATGCTGAGAAAAGATATGCTCTGAACCGGGGAGAGCTTGCTCTTTTCCCAGTTGACCCAAAGCCCTAGACGGCTGAGGTGCCTGAGCACCAAATCCCTGTACGCGCACAGCAACTCTCAAGAGTGTGCTAGAATCAGCCAGTCATCGAGGTAGTTGAGTATGCGGATGCCCACTTCCCTTAATGGGGCAAGAGCTGCCTCTGCGACTTTCGTGAAGACGCGAGGGGACAGGGACAGGCCGAAGGGGAGGACCTTGTACTGATACACCTGGCCGTCGAAAGCAAACCGTAGGAAGGGTCTGTGTTGAGGTAGAACCGAGACGTGAAAGTATGCGTCCTTCAGGTCTACCGCCGCGAACCAATCATGATGCCGGATGCACGCCAGAATGTGTTTCTGCGTTAGCATCCTGAACGGGTGTTTCTGTAAGGCCCGGTTCAGAACTCGCAGGTCCAAGATTGGCCGCAACCCACCGCCTTTCTTTGGTACAATGAAGTAATCGCTGTAGAACCCTTTCCCCATCTCGGCTGGAGGGACAGGCTCTATCGTGCCCTTGCGTAGAAGGGTCGCGATCTCCGCATGCAGGGTGGCAGTGTTCTCGCCCTGCACTGAAGTGAAGCAGACGCCGCTGAACCGGGGCGGACGCCTGGTGAACTGAATCGCGTAGCGGAATCGGATGGTCCTGGCCAGCCACCGCGATGGGTTGGAAAGCGTTAGCCACGCGTCCAAGCTCCGGGCACTAAGGGGACGATCGCGTCTGACATACCTGGGGTTGGGGCCTCGCGGCGGGGGGGCGCAGGCAACGCCACATTGAAGAGCGTTGCTTTGACCCGAGGCGGCTGCGCTGAGGGGGACCTCAAAGCACTTACCTTGCTCTGCGTACCTGGCGTAGGGCGGGTTAGCGACTGAGAAGGAGGGCCTCTTGGGCCGTCCTCGAAACTCTTCCCAACCGGCTGGCCGTAGGTGTGGTGCGGCTGGGTGCGAGAAGGCGGGTGGGCCGCATTCGCGGGGCCCTGGCTGCGAATACTCGGTGTCTGGTTGCCGTGACAACGGCTGCCATGAACACCGATTATGTGACCCAATGAGTGAGGAAACTGGGTTTGGGAACTTTGGGTACCGCAGCCTGTTCGGGGTGCGGCGAACAAAAAAGAATAGGAAACAAAGGATTTACCTCCCGGCCCTCCAGCGGGGGATGGAGTGGTCTGGATACCAGCTCCGTAGCAGACGTCTCGCTCCCTGGGTCGTCTGTCTCAGGAGTGCTTAGGAGCCTTCCGGGTCCTCGTGCCGGCCGAGAGATGGGGGGCGTCAGCTTCCTGCGGGGGGCTCTACGCTGGGGCCAAGAGCTAGGCTCGGGCTAAGGCGGAGCCGCCTGGGCTTTTGCAGCCGCAGGGGGACGCCCTCGGCGAGCAGATGGGGTGCGGGATCTTGAGCCGCGCCGAGGCTTAGGCTTTGGCCGCCAGAGACAACATAGTCCTACAGGCTCTGGAGGGGAGCGCCGGACGATCCCGCCAGGTGGCGGTGTTTTGTGGGCACAGGTGCATCGCAACCGCCTGATCCACCTGAGGGACCTCCGTGTACCCGTGGACCACCCCGCCATCGAGGGTAGTGAGAGCGGACGAACCCAGAAGTCTGTTTCGGGCAGCGAAAGGAGTTTGTCGTGCACCTCCGGGAAGAAAGGAACCCGGGGGGGTGGCCGTGAGTGGCGCCCTGAACACAGGAACCAATCATCAGGCCGTGAGGTTCTAGTCCAACCCAATACTCGCGGCGGCCCGGGCAAGCATGGCGGTTAGCTCTGCGTCGGCCTCAGACTGGGCGGGCAGACCCGAAGGTGGCAGCCCAGTCGAGTCCTCGGCATCCGACATCGCCAGTGCGCTCTCCAATGCAGCATTCGAAGACTCATCCTGCTCGCGTGCCCCGAAAGAGACGTCAAGCCGGCCATGAGGCGGGCTGGTCTCATTTCGGAACCGGACAGGAGCAAACGAGCATGCTGGGGAACGGGAGGTCCGCAGGGAATTACCCGGCGAGACCGTGCCCATTGAACTCCCCAAAATGCCTCCAGCGCCAGCCAGGTCGGCCTCACATCCATGTGTAGAAGGCACAGCGCGGGGGGTGGCTAGAGTGGCTTTCCCTCGGAAGAAGGAAAGCCGTGACCGCAATGTTGCCATGGTCATATCCTCGCAATGAGAACATGAGCCATCCACAAACGCTGCCTCAGTGTGATCGCTGCCCAGACACGTGAGGCAGCGCCCGTGGCCGTCGGAGGCGGAGAGATAACGACCACATCCAGGAATCACACAAAGACGGAAATGCATCTTTAAAAAGAGGCATCTTTAAAAAGACGTTCAACATCAATGCGTGTGCTCCAATAGAGAAAATATACTCTTTAGAAGGAATATACACTTTTTTTTAGTGCTGTCGAAGCGCCCAGGGGTGAAATCTGCACTCGTTGTGCAGAAGGAGAGAAAGCCACTGGAAATGCGCCGTATATCCAACAGCATACACTTCTTAAGAGGTGAATGGAACAGCAGTAGTATTCAGCTCGCTGATAGTACAACCGCTCGGCTCCGAAGAAAAAAATCTGAATGAATCCTGCATTCCAGCTCCCTTTTATACCCGTATGTCCGGGGGAGTGGCACGCAAATTCCACTCGCCAATTCTCATTGGCCTTTTCTCAAAGATCTGAGGTGATCGGGGCTCTCAAGTGCGACCCCTAGTGTCACTACATCGACACAATGTCGAGTGAGTGACAGAAGGGGAACTAATTTGTCGGGACGCTGGGATGTCTGGTGAGCCGAGTCTTCATTTACCTACTGTAACTGCTTAAAAGAACTTAGTAGAGTGTATTTTGAAGGTTTTTTTGGGCGTCAGGATCTGTTGAAACACTTTCAAGTGTTTTTGAAGAAAAGACCATCATGATGCAATGTTTTATCCCCATACCGATGTACTCTGAAATGCCTTTGAAGTGTGATGGTCGTGGTTTTCTGAAATGTTTCTGAAGCTACTACAGCCTAGCACTCTGCCACATGTTTCTCTCAAGGATATGCTTTTCTATCTTCTACTGACTCCATGGTTACTGCCTCACACCATCCATTGTTGTCTGCTTTGTCCTTGGATTTCATTGGAGAATGAGTGTCTCAACCCACCTCTCCAACTTTATGCTGCTCAGGTAGATGGATGGATGGGTAACAATTGGAGGTTACCACTTTTTGCAGTGTACAAAGCAAGACGTCTCCAAAACAAGTCAAGACGAGGAAGAACTTGTTGTTGAGGGGTGTTTGTTAGGTACAATGCAAAGTGGACTTTAGTAGTTTACGTTTCCATAAATATTCTGTTTATATAGAGTGCAACAGTGCCTGCCCACTTTTCAGCCATCTTGGTTCAAGAAGTATTTTTCCTATAATTATTTTTTTTCTCCCACTGGGACTTAAAAAAGCGTTCTAAGCTTCTTGCGAAATATACAGTAGCTCTAATCAAACATGAATTCAAGTATAAACACAAACAGGTAGGTTATAAAACAGTAACATGTGATTAAAATCATTTAAATTCACAGCGAATGGGAACACATGAGATAATGCAATAAGTGAAAAACAGAGGCTTGCGATTGTCACACCTTCCCCACTAACTGAATCTTGTGCTGCGAAAGAGACAGACTGAGAGAGAGAAAGAGAGCACGTTTCCACCTCTAAGGCAACATTGTTATTGTACGCCCGTCTGTCTTGAACCTCCAGTATCACCCCCGCACACTCTCCTTAGTAAAAAAAAAACACACCACATGCATTAGATAAATGGGCTCAGCTTAAAGGATATTGAGAAATTATTCATTAGGGGTTCTGTTGAAGAAATGTCAGCAAGGTGTGACTTTATCTACAGCTTTACCTGGGTCTCTGAACAAACATAAACATACACATGAGCTTCAGTTTGGATTTAATGCTTTTTTTGATGGAACAGCATTTGAAACAGAGCAGTGCTTCTCAACAACTGGGTCTAAGAAATGGGTTTCAGGTCTGTTCTGAGGGTCATTGACAGCAAAAACAATGCTAATGCAAATAATAAAATGCAACTAACTGTATAATTTTCTGTATACTGTAAACATTTAAAAGGGTGGGAAAAAAATGCTTCCCATATCTTTTGTTGTTGACATCAAAGATTGTGCATCTGTCACATAAAAATATGGCTGATTTAAATAAAATAAAAAATTGGTCCAGTGTTTGCAAGTGTTAGACTGCTAAATCACTCTTCAGCTGTTATTTATGCATTTATGTCCATTGTGTCAATAATCCTGCTAAGTGGGAATGTTTCTCATGACTAGTAAAAAATGAATGCCATAATCACTGATGTTTTATTTATGTAGTAACAGGGTTCCCACGCATCCTGGAAAACCTGGAATTTTGCAATGAAGTTTTCCAGTCAAGGAAAAGTCATGGAAAATTAGAAAAATACCTAAATGTTCTGGAAAATAATTATTTGCCCTGGAAAATGTTTTAGTATAATAAAACTGTTTGAATGTGTTGCTTACAAGGTTTGTGTTACATGTACAAAAACATGTTAACGATCGGGACATAGAATAGGAGTAAAAAACACAAATTCATATAGTTTTGTCACTGCCAGCAGCTTCACATTGTTAAACAACAGCAACGTTTAACTGTCTTGAACAATCCCTGTCACATACTTTCTCTGCTCATCTGCTATCATCCCTGCTTTGCTCCGATGAAATAGTACAAAATAATTCTAACATTGCTGTTGTGTTAACCACAAAACATTTGAGTTATAAACTTTAGACAAAAAATGGCATTAGCTATAAAACAGAATGTCATGGAATGTGACATTTGGATGAAAATGATTGAATGCACAATTTATCAAATTTCAAAAAGTCTGTGATTTAATTGAACAAACATATAATCTACAAGTGATACACGCTTAAAATTGAATGTGTGAAGCTGGTCGCTCATACACTGAAAACAGCTCTTCATGATCATCACGCACGGTCTTGTGTGTGTGTGAGATGACAGTGAGCAGAGCACTCTGAAGTGTGCAGCACTTGCAGACTGTATTTATTTAATTAAATCACATCTTTACGGGGATTAATAATCTCACTGAGCCATGTAACGAACTACTTACCTGGAGGTGAGAAACTGCCATCAAAAATACACAGAAATGGCTAAATAAATGCTTGATTTAAATGAATGCATGTGTTTTTGCTTAAGTATTACACTTGTTGGGCACATAAAATGTCCTGGAAAATTGTGCCTTGAAAAGAGTGGGAACCCTGAATAACCAAATTTATACTATATTATCGACCTGTTATGTGTAGATAGAAAAAAAAAATTCTGGCTCGGCCCGCATTGCCTGGAGAATTTTTCATGTTGGTAAATTTGAACACCCCTGATGTAGAATCAGGACCATAAGATCAAAAGGAGTTTTTATGTTGCACATTCACAACAAATTAATCCTCATCTGAAATGACATTTTACAGATTACAGAAATAAAACTGCATTTTCAAATGTGTTGTAACTAGATTGTGCAGATTTTTTTTTATAATTGGGCCTTTAGCAACTTTGTTTCACCTCGTTTTGTGTTTCTCTCTTTTTTAGCTCTGTCCAGTTAGAAAGTGACGATGATGAAGTGACAAACAAAACTTGGGTTCTGACCCCCAAAGTGTACGAGAGCGATGTCACACATATTTTAAACAGCTTACTAGACGGCTATGATAACAAGCTGCGGCCGGACATAGGAGGTAGGTGCCTGTTTATATTGTTCACTAAATCATTTGGGCCATCAAAATTGATTGGTTATCACCTGTGAAATTGTCTAATCTTCTGAAAGTCTTTTTAAAATATTAAAACTTTTTAAAATATTGTTTTAACAGTATTGCATCACATTCTGTGAAGTTTCCTGAAAACCTCTTCACAATTACAGTGTTTGTTATAATTGATCAGTCAATAGCTCAATCTTTAAATATTTACCTGAAATGGCTTGAGTGATTATTTTTCAATTAAAAGAGTCGTCATTTCAACCAAAGATTACAAATGTTTGGGAGTCACGTGATGCTATGCTAGTGGAAGCATCCTAGTGGTGTTCTCCACTACACTTTGCTACAGTTATCTTTTCAATCAACATCACTCAGTGCGAACTGATTTAGTTTTGATTGTTTAACTGCGCGGGGAGTGTAGGATGTCAAACAAATTGAAATTGTCGGCCTGTGGGGACATTAAAAAGCATTTACGGTCACACACGTCTGACGCCTCTCAAGAGCAACATGGCGGGGATCCGGTTGGAAATTACAGTGTGCCTCAGGATGTAGGTCAAGATATTGCTAACATTTATGCAGCGCTAAAGAAAATCTTGAGTGGCATGGAGGGCCTCGCGGAAATGCGTAGAGCGATCACATCTATGGAGGCGAAAATGTCCACCCTGATCACAAGAATGGACAAGGCTGAAAAGCAAATCGAGTCTCTGGAAGCAGCAAGAAAAGAGCTGCAGACTAACCCGCCGGCCACCAAAACTGATATGGATAAGGTGTGTGAAAAATTAGAGGATATGGAAAATCGAAGCAGAAGTAATAATGTTTGTTTATTACAAACATTATCAAGATATGGTCAAGTACCTGGACTGGATTATTCTGAATTTGTTCGACACAGTGGGCCATCATCTGGAAATAGAGGGCACACACAGAGCTCTCGATTGGCTTCCCAGAGCGGGTGACAGACCCCGATACATTCTGGCAAGATTCTTGCGGTCGGCAGCCAGAAACATTGTTTTACGTGCGGCGAGGAATAAAGGCAAGTTGTGCTGGGAGGATTACAACATTATAGTTTTTCCGGAATTTGCAAGTATTACACAAGTGAAACGGGAGCGATTCAAAGAGAGTAAGAAATTACTTCACGCACAGGATGTGAGCTTTGCTTTGCTTTTCCCGGCTAAACTGAGAATTGATGCCAAGGATGGACGTAAGACTTTCACATGCCCATGAGAAGCTATGGCCTTCAATGGAATCAATGGAATGAGTGAGTGGCTTTGCCAGTGCTGAATCAGCGGTACTACACATTGTGCATTTTGCTGAGTAATCTTGTAGCAATGGTGTCATGGAGGGTCTTGTGTGTGTGCATGGACCGTCAGATTTACGGGGAATGGACACCAGTTGGGACTGTTATGCGAGAGGTTGAAGCGCATTTTTTTTCTGTTCTGTGGTTTATTAAGGATTTTATGGTTACATCAATGTTGAATCATGGTCTATATAATTTATCCTTAGGTACAAAATTTTTCTTTGCATGTCACACTTTAATATAGGTGAAAAGTTTCTCTCCACGTGGAATGTTAATGGGCTTGGGCACCCTATAAAAAGAAAGAAGGTTATATCGTTTCTTAAGCATAAAAAAAAAAGATATAGTGTTCCTTCAAGAAATGCACCTTTCTGCACAGGAAGCTGAACAACTTGATAGGGCATGGGATGGGCATGTGTTTTGCAGTGCTGGTTCGAATAAGAGCAGGGGAGTCATCACATTGATAAGTAAACATTTACAATTTAAATGTCTCAAACAGATCAAAGGTAATTTAGGAAGAGTCATTATTGTTTTGGCTGAAATACAGGGGCAAAATCTTATTTTGGTTAATATCTATGCACCCAATGCTGATGATCAGAACTTTTTTATAGATCTTGTGGGAAAGTTACAAGCCGCTGGGATGATATGGTTTTGGGTGGAGACTTCAATCTTTCAATCTTTTAATGGATTCGGAGACTTCTGAATCCATATGGGAGGGACTACAGCTACTACTTTTTTCATCAGTTCATAAGATTTACTCTAGAATAGATTTTTTTTAATTTTTTTATATCGAAGTCACTTATTGAATTTGCCACCGATTGCTCAGTTGGGAACATTTTGGTTTCAGATCATGCTTTGGTGTGTTTAGAGAAGTTGCCACATGTAGAGAAAAGAAAATCATATAAATGGTGCTTTAATACATCCCTTCTGCAGGACCCAGCATTTCAACAAATGTTAAAGACAGAAGTTAATGTTTATGTGGAGGCCAATTTGTCCTCAGTGTCTTCTGTAGGCATGGCATGGGAGGCGCTTAGGGGTCGGATCATACAATATGCCTCATTCATTAAAAAGATCAAAGCACAGGAATTTATGGAATTGGAAAAGAGTATTAAAAGTGCTGAAACAGAGCAGAAGCGTCAAATGTCATCCAATGGTCTTAGAGAGTTGACTCAGCTAAAATATAGGTACAATACTATTTTGTTATAGAAGGTTGAGTTTTGCTTATTCAGGGCAAGACAGACATACTTTGAGTTGGGAGACAAGGCAGGGAAACTTCTAAAAGTTATCGTCCAATTTCGCTGATCCAGTTAGATGTAAAAATATTGTCTAAAATTCTGGCTTATCGAATAAGCATAACAGGCATGTAACAGGTAAAGGTTGGGCAAGGAGGAGGTGGGAACCAGCTGAACAGTCAACGTTAAATTTAATGATATAAATGAACTTAAAACCAACATAAACAAACGTGCAACACAGCCATGTGCATCTCTCTCTCTCTCTCTCTCTCTCTCTCTCTCTCGAACCAGCGTCTCTGGCCACCCCTTATCTCGCTCTCCCACTGATCAGCTGATTCAGTGCTGGCCGTGCTCCATCACGACCCGGCCACGTCCTCCTCCTTGTCACATTCCTCCCCCGCCCGATTCAGGCCATGGCACCACCGGTCTGACTAACTCCCCCCATCTCTGGGGGGGGAGACGTTGCCCTTCCAGCCGTTCTGTCAGCTGGTGGTCCACCCTGCCTCCTGTGAACCTGGGAGGAGAGATGAGGGGAGGTGTGGGGAGAGGGAAAGGGTGAGCGGTGACACACACAGAGAGAGAGAGGAGAGAGATAGAAGAACTTGCTCGCCGGCTCCAGGACGCGCTGTTGCCCGGTCCTCAACTGCTCCTCTGCCTTTGGCAGATGCCAGCTCGCTCCTCCCCTGGTAGATGGCAGCGAGTCCTCCGGCCCCTGGCGAACGGAACTGCTCCTCGACTCCAAGACAGCGCATTCCTCCTCACTCCTGGATTTCAGCACCACTGTAACAGGTAAAGGATGGGCAAGGAGGAGGTGGGAACTGGCTGAACAGTAAACATAAACTTTAATGGTAGACTTAAAACCAACATAAACGTGCAGCGCCTCCTCAACCGCTCCTCCCACGGCAGACGGCAGCGAGTCCTCCATAGTAATGACATCTATTATACATATAGATCAAGTGGGATTTATTCGTGGTCGCAGATCTTCTGATAATATTAGACATTTTATAATATTATGTGATCAGTAGCGAATGATCAGACCCTGATTGCTGCTATCTCACTTGATGCCGAGAAGGCACTTGATAGGGTGGATAGGGTGGAATCTTTTTAAGATTTTGGAAATTTACGGGTTTGAGAACACTTATTGGGTGGATTAAGTTACTATATAAACATCTGGCAGCGGCAGTGCAAACTAATGGATTAATTTCAGATTATTTTGTCTTGGTAGGGAACCCGGTAAGGCTGTCTTCTCTCACCTTTGCTGGAACCATTAGCAGCCGCATTAAGAGAGAGGATGATTTTCCTGGTATTGTAGCTGGAAGTGTGGCGCATAAACATTTACTCCATGCAGATGACATATTATTATTTGTCTCCGACCCTAGAAGATCTATGCATAGCCTCCACAGAATTATTAATTCTTTCTCCAAATTTTCAGGATACAGGGTGAATTGGTCTAAATCGGATGCTCTTGCTCTGACAGCATATTGCCCTACCACAGCTTTCCAACCTGGCTCCTTTCAATGGCCCAAGTAAGGCATTAGGTATTTAGGCATTTTATTTCCAGCAAATTTGAGAGATTTAGTTAGTTAATTTTGACCCATTAATGAAAGTTTTCTCATATGATGTTGATAGGTGAGCTTCACTACATTTGTCTATGGCTGGGAAAGTCAATGTTATAAAAATTAATTGTATCCCCAAATTAAATTATTTTCTAGAGTCTCTCCCGCTAGAAGTTCCTCTTTCTTATTTTAAACAATTTGATAGAATATCTAAGTTTTTTTTTATTTTATTTGGAATGGTAAATTACCTCGGATACATTTCAGTAAGTTACATAGACCAATTGACAAAGGAGGTTTAGACCTCCCCAAACTTTTGTTTTATTACTATGCATTTGATCTTGGACACTTGGCCCATTGGTCTCTTCCACCTGAGCGAGCCCCTCCCTGGTACAACATTGAACCAGCGGTCCTTGCCCCAATTTCACCATTGCAAAGTCTTTCTATTAAATTGCCTATAGAAGTAAAAATGCATCCCGTTATTTCACACTTACATTCAGTATGGACAAAGGTTTCCCATATTTTCAGTTCCCTAACTGTCACTCACTCGACGTTGGTGTCGATGTAGTGACACTAGGGGTCACTCTTGGGAGCCTGAGACACCTCTGGTCTTTGATAAAAGGCCAATTAAAATTGGCGAGTGGTATTTGCATGCCACTCCCCTGGACATACGGGTATAAAAGGAGCTGATATGCAACCACTCATTCAGATTTTCTCTTCGGAGCCGAACGGTCATGCTCATTGAGCTGAATAGCACTGTTCATTCACCTTTGCTGGATCTGACGGCACATTTCAGCTGCTTCTCCCTCCTCTGCACTGGTGCACTGCAGAGA
Source organism: Myxocyprinus asiaticus (assembly GCF_019703515.2). NCBI lineage: Eukaryota > Metazoa > Chordata > Actinopteri > Cypriniformes > Catostomidae > Myxocyprinus > Myxocyprinus asiaticus. Next base: position 4,808,860 of record NC_059383.1, on the reverse strand, counting down.
ACGCCCCTGGGCGCTTCGGCAGAAAAACTAGAGAGTATATCTTCTGAAAGAGCGTTTTTCCCCTCTAAAAGAGCGCACACACTGAACGTCTTTTTAAAGACGCGTCTTTCTAAAGATGCCTTTCCGATCTTGTTATTCCTGGTTGCGGTCGTTTTTTCTCAACTTCGGAGTTCATAATCGCTGTCTTTCGTGTCTGGGCGCAACCCACACAGAGGCAGCGTTTATGAATGGTTCATGTTCTCACTGCGAGAACATGACCATGGCAACGTTGCGGTCGGCTCCCCGCCCCGGTCCTCCTACCTACGGGGGTCCCCTATTTGGGGACCTCAATGGGATCGCCTCCGCCAGGTATCCCCCCGCGGACCTCCCATTCCCCAGCACGCTCGTCTGCCCCAATTGGGCTTCCGGATGAGTTTGCCGGCTCGTCGCACGGCGAGTCTGGCTTCTTGTTCAGGGCCCGCGAAGATGATGAGCTCTCGAGCGCAGCATCGGAGAGCGGGCTTGTCCAGTCAGACGCAGAAGCCTCAGCTGGGCTTCCCCCTTAGGGGACGGTCGCCCAGTTACAGGCCGATGCCGAAATGACAGACATGCTTTCCCGGGCGGCCGCGAGCGTTGGGCTAGAGTGGAACCCTCCGCTTTCCCCTGAACCATCGCGGCTTGATGATTGGTTTCTGGGCTCGTGGCGCCGCTCAAAACAGCCGCGCCCCACTCCAGTGCCATTCTTCCCGGAGGTGCATGAGGAGCTGACGAAGTAGTGGGAGGCACCTTTTACTGCCCGATCCCGACTCTGCAGTTTCCCCGCTCTCACTACCCTCGATGGCGGGGCGGCCAGGGGCTATACGGCGATTCCCCTGGTGGATAAGGCGCTCGCGGTGCACTTATGCCCGCAGAGCGCCGCCACCTGCCGTGGACGCCCTAAGCTCCTGTCCAAGCCCTGTATGCTCACTTCGTCCCTAACGGCTAAGGCCTACAGCGCTGCTGGACAAGCCACCTCTGCCCTGCACGCCATGGCTCTCCTGCAGGTCAACCAAGCCAAGGTGCTGAAAGAACTGCACGAGGGTAGTTCTGCCCCAGATTTGATGCAGGAACTGCGCTCGGCGACCGACCTCGCCCTTCGGGCGACGAAGGTCATGGCGTGGTCTCTCGGGCGGACGATGGCCACACTAGTGGTCCAGGAGCGCCACCTGTGGCTCAACCTAGTCGAGATGGGTGAGGCCGACAAGACACGCTTCCTTGCTGCCCCCATTTCCCAGGCGGGCCTATTCGGTGACACCATTGATGACTTTGCCCAGCAGTTCTCGACGGTAAAGCAGCAAACGGAAGCAATCTGGCACATCCTGCCCTGGTGCGGCTCAAGATCCCGCACCCCGTCTTCTCGTCGCCAAGGGCGTCCCCCTGCGGTGACTGCACTGGCTCCACCGCAGCCCGCCCCTCCGGCCCGGCCCCGGCGTGGAGCCCACCGAAGGAAGCCGACTCCACCCGTCTCACAGCCAGCGCCGAAGAACCCATGGAGGTGCTCGAAGCGCCCCTGAGACGGGCAACCCAGGGACGAGGGAACCCACTCACATGGAGCTGGTTGAAAGACCACTCCATCCCCCGGTGGAGGGCCGGGTGAAAATCTTTTGTTGCCTTTTTGTTTGATTTCGCCACACGCCCAATTGGCTGCGGTACACAACAGTTCAGCAAAAGAGCGGCTTCCTTCCTCCCTGGGTCACATACCCGGTGTGTACGGTCGTCACCATGACTACCGTCCACAGGCTTTTTCTTGCAGGATTGGCGCTCCAGTGGTGCCCATTCCGCCCCTGAGCGCCCAGTTGTAGCACACAGCCGCCCCCAATGTGGCATCCTCCACAGGTTACGAGGACAGGCCTCTTCCTCCCCCATTTCAGGCTGTTCCGGGGGTGGTCACAAGGAGCCAGGTAAGTGCTTCGATGTCCCTAGACTCAGCACGGCCACGATGTGCTGTGGCACCTCGCGCTCCACCCCGCCGCGAGGCCCCACCTGCCGGTATGTCCGACGACGTTGTCCCCTTGGTCCCCCTCGCGCGGAATTTGGACGCATGGCTTGCGCTTTCCAATCCATCGCGGTGGCTGGTCCGGACCGTCCGACTCGGCTATGCGATTCAGTTCGCCACAAAGTCCACCCTTTCGGCCTGTCCCTGTCTCCTCGCTTCTTTACGAAGATCGCAGAGGCTGCCCTTGCCCTGTTAAGGGAGGTGGGCATTCACATTCTCAACTATCTCGATGACTGGCTAATCTTAGCTCACTCTCGAGACGGGTTATATGCACACAGAGACCTGGTGCTCTCACACCTCAGCCGACTAGGGCTTCGGGTCAACTGGGACAAGAGCAAGCTCCTCCCAGTTCAGAGCATCTCTTTTCTCGGTTTGGAGTTGGACTCAGTCTCCTTAAGAACGAGCGCCCCAGTCGGTGCTGGCCTGTTTGAAGGTGTTCAAACAGAAAACAGCGGTTCCACTTAAACTTTTTCAGAGGCTCCTGGGGCATATGGCATCCTCAGCGGTGGCCACCCCACTTGGGTTGATGCATATTAGGCCGCTTCAGCACTGGCTCCAGACTTGAGTCCCGAGACGGGCATGGTGCCACGGGACACACCGCGTGGCCATTACATTGGTCTTTCACCGTCTTTTCAGCCTTTGGACCGACCTCTCGTTTCTACGAGCAGTTGTTCCCCTAGAACTGGTCTCCAGGCGCATTGTGGTCATGACAGATGCCTCCAAAACGGGCTGGGACGCTGTTTGCAACGGGCACGCAGCCGCCGGCCTCTGGACGGGTCCGCGACTGCGTTGGCACATCAACTGCCTCAAGTTACTGGCAATTCTGCTTGCCCTGCAGAGGTTCCGGCCATTGATCCAGGGCAAGCACGTGCTAGTTCGGACGGACAACATGGCAGCGGTAGCATATGTCAAGCGCCAAGGCAGTCTGCGTTCCCACTGTATGTCACAACTCGCCCGCCGTGTCCTCCTCCGGAGTCGGCAGCACCTCAAGTTGCTGCGAGCCACTCACATCCCGGGCAACCTCAACACTACAGCGGACGCGCTGTCACTGCAGGTTTCCCTCAGGGGAGAGTGGGGACTCCACCCTCAGGTGGTCGGGCACAGGTGGACCTATTCGCCTCCCAAGAATCCTCCCACTGCCAGCTCTGGTACGCCCTCAACAAGGCTCCCCTCGGCATAGACACGCTGGCCCCCTGGCATTCGCAAATATGCGTTTCCCCCAGTGAGCCTGCTTGCACAGACCCTGTGCAAGGTCAGGGAGTACAAGGAGCAGGTCGTCCTGGTAGCACCGTACTGGCCCACCCAGACGTGGTTCTTGGACCTCACACTCCTCGTGACAGCTCCCCCCTGGCAAATTCCCCTGAGGAAGGACCTTCTTTCTCAGGGACGGGGTACCCTCTGGCACCCGCGCTCAGACCTCTGGAATCTCCATGTTTGGTCCCTGGACGGGACGTGGAAGACCTAAACGGCCTACCACCCGCGGTGTTAGACATGATCACGAGGCACCCCCTCTACGAGGCACCTGTATGCCTTTAAGTGGCGTCTATTCGCTAAGTGGTGTTCTTCTCGACACGAAGACCCCCAGAGATGCGCAGTCGGATCAGTGCTTTCCTTCCTGCAGGAGAGGCTGGAAGGGAGGCTGTCCCCTTCCACCTTGAAGATGTACGTTGCTGCCATAGCAGCACACCATGACACAGTTGACGGTAAGTCCTTAGGGAAGCACGACCTGATCATCAGGTTCCTAAGAGGTGCCAGGAGGCTGAATCCCTCCAGACCGCCCCTTGTTCCCTCATGGGATCTCTCCGTAGTTCTTCAGGGTCTACAGAGAGCCCCCTTTGAGCCTTTGCAGTCAGCCGAGCTTAAGGCACTCTCCTTGAAGACTGCCCACCTGACTGCGCTCACTTCCATCAAGACGGTAGGTGACCTGCAAGCGTTCTCTGTCAGCGAAACGTGCCTGGAGTTCGGTCCGGGCTATTCTAACGTGATCCTGAGACCCTGACCGGGCTATGTGCCCAAGGTTCCCACCACTCCTTTTAGGGACCAGGTGGTGAACCTGCAAGCGCTGCCCCAGCAGGAGGCAGACCCAGCCCTGTCGTTGCTGTGTCCGGTGCGCGCTTTATGCATCTATTTGGATCTCACACAGAGCTTTAGAGTCTCTGAGCAGCTCTTTGTCTGCTTTGGTGTACAGTGGAAAGTAAGCGCTGTCTCCAAGCAGAGGATCACCCACTGGCTCGTTGACGCCATATCTCGCCCAAAACATGCCACCCCCGGTAGGGCTACGAGCCCATTCTACCCGTGGTGTAGTGGCTTCTTTGGCCCTGGCCAGAGGTACCTCTCTAACAGACATTTGCAGAGCAGCGGGCTGGGCAACACCCAACACCTTTGCAAGGTTCTACAACCTCCGGGTGGAACCGGTTTCGTCCCAGGTAGTGGCACGCAACACAAGCGGATAAGCTCGGGATAGCCGGCCGGGTGTATCGCTTGCACATAGCGCCTTCCACCTCCTTTTGAGCTGAAGACGTGCGCCGTTAATTCCCAGTAGTGTTCAAAAAATTTGTTCCCTAGTTGATTTCTTCCGAGCCCTGTGGCAGTCGAGTTTTCAGAGAGACTCACTGCGGGCCCAGTACACGCGCTAAGAGCACTGTTCTGGGGTAGGTGCTCCGCATATGGTGGTTCCCTGTAAGGCTAAACCCCATGCGATCTATATCTTCCGCTAGTTCGTTTCCCTGCTGGCAAACTGCGTCTTCCTTGGGCAGAGCTCCTCTACCCCAGTCTCCATGTTTGTAGTAACTCCTTCCCCATTGGGCAGGATCTACCTTGAAGGCTCTCCACATGGTTGGAAAGACCATGTGATGTATTTTTCCACTTAAAAATATCCCCCCTCTCTTGGGGCGAGGTGTGGTCTCCGCGTTGTCCTCCCCTTGGGAGGGACACCCCCCGACTAGACCTGGCGGCCCAGTCGGATAATCCCCCTTCTTTTTTAGGGAGTGGAAAAAGAGAAGGGGATAAGAGGCCACGACTGGGTTAAGCCTGTCTCTATCTTTGGGTAGTCGACTTGTCCCCAAAAAGGGCCGTTCGACACTCATAACTGTGTTGGGGGAGGTTACGTGTCGACCTGGTGTGCTGGCTATGAGGCACACAGCAAGTCTGCCCACCACACACCACCAGTTCACGTAACACCGTTCAGCCTTGTGGCGTTTTTATATAGGGATCCCTAGTGTCACTACATCGACACCAACGTCGAGTGAGTGACAGATAGGGAACGTCATGGTTACTGGTGTAACCTCCGTTCCCTGATGGAGGGAACGAGACGTTGGTCCCTCCTGCCACAACGCTGAACTACCCGCTGAAATGGCCAGACCTTATATCGGCTCCTCAGCGTAAAACCTGAATGAGTGGTTGCATACCAGCTCCTTTTATACCCGTATGTCTGGGGGAGTGGCATGCAAATACCACTCGCCAATTTTCATTGGCCTTTTATCAAAGACCAGAGGTGTCTCGGGCTCCCAAGAGTGACCCCTAGTGTCACTACATCGACACCAACGTCTCGTTCCCTCCATCAGGGAACGGAGGTTACACCAGTAACCATGACGTTTTGATACTTACCTAAATGTGTCCTCAAGCATATGGCTGAACCCCAAATTATGTATCAACAAGTCCCCCTTTTGCTGGAAAGAATGTATGGAGAGGGGTGTTGCTACACTTGGTGACCTTTATAAAAAAGGATCTCTGAGATAATTTGAAAATATAACAATTTGGGATTTCTAGGTCTCAATTTTTTAGATATTCACAGTTGCGCTATTTACTTTGTAATATTTTTGATGGTAATACACAACCCCCTAAAGCTGCAGACAATCTTTGTATGGTACTCACAGCCTTTGGAAAGGGGCATGAAGCATTAGTGTATTATTCCTTGTTGATTCAGAGTCTTGGTGATGGGACCTTAACAGCTCTTAAGAGGTTATGAGAAAGAGATTTGAACTTGATATTGGAGGATGGGGAGTGGGAAAGAATAATAATAATAGAAAAATGTTAAAACTATGTCTAGGGATGCAAGGGTATGCCTTATCCAGTTTAAGATGTTGCATTGTTTCTATTGGACTCCATCTAGATTGTTTAGGCTTGGTTTAAAAGACACACCTACCTGCTGGCGATGCCAGTTGGAGGATGGAGGCATACAGTAGCCCATGCTCTGTGGTTCTGCACTAAGATTCAAGAATTCTGGTTAAGAGTCCAGAATATTATCTGTGAGGTTTTAGATACTCAAATTTCATTCTGCCCTACACTATGTATATTAGGTGATGGGATGGTTATTAAAGTTGGTGACTAACATACAAAAAGCTGGGTCCAAACTAGTGTAATGATTGGCAGACAAATAATTCTTAGAGGATGGAAATCAATTAGTGCTCCCTCGTTTCAAGAATGGGTCACCGAATTGTTAAAAAAAAAAAAAAAAAAGGAGAGAGTAAAAACAGCATATTTGGAGTCACACTGGAATAAACAACCCACATGTAACTTACTCAAAAACACTCAAAGGCCAAAAGTCTGAGACATCTGACCTTTGGTTGTTTTGTCTACTCCATAAAAGCATCAAATTCTACTTTACACTCCCTAAACATTTTAGCCATTTAAAAAACATGAAAACCTTTTTTACTGCTTCTATACGATGATGCTTATGCAGGCAGAAGTAGAGAAAGATATCGCATAGGTACATTTTATAACATGTCTATAAAGATAACTGCTCATTACTCTTGCATTGTATTTGCTGGGACATGGTGCAGTGCAATTCTTTTATCAGTTAAAGCAATAGAAATTCTGTAATTCATTAAGAATGAATTATACTGGCAGAGATTTCTAAATCTTAACCTATTTGGGTGAATCAAAGAAAGGTACAGCTCATATTTCACCCCCTGAAATTAAAATAAACAAATTAGAAATTATGTTTTGCATCAAGAAAATGATGACTGTTTTAGGACCATTAAGACTTTTTGATTGTGACATTATTTTAATGACAGTTAAGCACAGTTTCCCCCAAATTCTCATTACGGCATAATGCAGTTGGTCAATATTATTTAATGCATTAGGTATCATGAACTAACAATTAAATACATATTTTTACAGCATTTATTAATCTTTGTTAATGTTAGTTAATAAAAATACAATTGTTCATTGTTAGTTCATAGTGCATTAACTAATGTTAACTAACACAACTTTTGATTTAAAAAAACGTATTAGTATATGTTGAAATTAACATTAACTAATATTAATAAATGCTTAATAAGTATTGTTCATTGGTAGTTCATGTTAACTAATGTTGTTAAATAATGTTAACAAATGTAACCTTATTGTAAAGTGTGACCAATGATTTTTTTTTTTTTTTATAAATGCTATAATCAAATATATTTGCAAGTGTACAAATGTACTTTAAATAATACATCATACTTTTTTATGGGGTTAAAAGGCTTTGAAATAGCAAGATAAATATAATCAAAATTTGCTTCAGCACATTTAGCACAAGATGAACAAGATGGGCAGGACCATTATCCTATCAAGCGTTACAAAAATATGTCAATTCCATGCAATGGTAAGAGCATATCTGGAATAATGATATTAAAGTAATAAATTAAACATGATGAATGTAAATTACATAATACAATAATAAATACATGAAAAAGAATAAAGAATAAAATAAATAAATATACAATAATAAACATTTAAGATAATAAATAAAAGGAAACATTTTAAATAAATTAATGTTTATGTATTATAAAATAAATAAACAGAAATAACAAATGTTGCTTTGACACTGCAAAATAAGGATAGCAAGAAATCCATGTTGCAAAAGAATGGGTGAAAGTGTGCATTATTCAGTATTTATGCAACTGTAGTTGCCTAACCACTATGGTGTCTGTACAGTAAGTAGAGCACATGCAAGATTCACTCACAGTAGGCTTTTTCCCACTACCATATGTGTGCTTGCGTGACTGACTGTTGTTGAAGTATACATGAATGTATTTAACAGCCTGTCATAGTTTAAAATGATCTGCACATAAGGCTTTACTTACAGGGTCAGAAATTAACCAGTGCTTGGGGGGAGAACAACTCCAAAGGTGACAGAAATGCTTCAGATATTTAAATTGTGGGTGCATTTTTTTTAATCCTTTCTTTTCTGTACATTACATGTACAGTATTTCATTAAGTTCTATTTAGGCCTAGTTAAGGGTTTAGTTTGAGTTTATTGCCTATGGCAGTGTTGTTGAATGTGTTGCTAATATGATGTTTTTTTAATGATTGCAACTAAAATCATTTCTGAAAAACACTAAACATGATGGAAACTCTAAAACTTGAGACAGTGATTACACTGAAATCTACTGTGATGGTACACAGTGGAGAGCTGTATATTCTAACATACATGTAGGCCAATTATTTTTAATGAATACTAGCATTGTTTATTGTCATGATATCATGTGCTTTATTTACAGCTATGTTTGTATTTGATGTTGATTTGATTTTATAGGTAAGCCACAATTGTTCAGTTTGACAATTTAGTTCAATACATTTATTCAATTGAAGTATTTTACACAAATGGATGACATACTATATGTTTTTTATGGTTAAAAAAAAAAGAAAAAAAAAAAAGAAAATTGAAAACAATATGCCCTCTTAAAAGTAAAAAATGGCAAGGGGGCAAATATTGCCATTTAAAATTCTTTTTTAAAAAAGGTAAATTTCTGTGGAAACAACACTGGTGGTTATATAGCCTAAGTTTATTTAAAATGCCTCTTTTTATAAGACCGTCGTTAGAATTGAATGTATGCCTGTATAAATTAAAAGTGTACTTTGACTGTAATTGGTGGTTACTGCAGGGGCATGACAGAGCTCTGGATTGCCGAACTCTGGCCAAGCCATAGTTGGCATCACCCACCGTATCACAGTCCATTCTCATGTGCAGCCACAGGCAGATGTCACTTGATTCATGGGGTTTGTGGGAACTGTAGTGTTTTTGCTAATCTGCCATGACTAACCATCAGTAGCTGGAAGAAAACTGCAAATCACTTTTGGAATTTTTGAAATGAAAATTCACTAATGTTGTTCCAAACCTGAATGACTTTCTTTCTTCTGTGGAATATAAAAGGATAATTTTTGAAGAATGTTGAACAATCTGCTCTTTCACATATAATGAAAGTAAAAGGGAAACAGTGCTGTCTAAAATGACAAAAAGCACCATACCACACAACTTGTGTGCTATATTATATATATATATATATATAAATATATATACACAGGTGCATCTCAATAAATTAGAATGTCGTGGAAAAGTTCATTTATTTCAGTAATTCAACTCAAATTGTGAAACTCGTGTATTAAATAAATTCAATGCACACAGACTGAAGTAGTTTAAGTCTTTGGTTCTTTTAATTGTGATGATTTTGGCTCACATTTAACAAAAAACCCACCAATTCACTATCTCAAAAAATTAGAATACATCATAAGACCAATAAAAAAAAACATTTTTAGTGAATTGTTGGCCTTCTGGAAGGTATGTTCATTTACTGTATATGTACTCAATACTTGGTAGGGGCTCCTTTTGCTTTAATTACTGCCTCAGTTCGGCGTGGCATGGAGGTGATCAGTTTGTGGCACTGCTGAGGGGTTATGGAAGCCCAGGTTTCTTTGATAGTGGCCTTCAGCTCATCTGCATTTTTTGGTCTCTTGTTTCTCATTTTACTCTTGACAATACCCCATAGACTCTCTATGGGGTTCAGGTCTGGTGAGTTTGCTGGCCAGTCAAGCACACAATTTCTTGGTAAACGGGTGCAGTGACTTTGGTTTTCAAAAAACACAGTGGACCAACACCAGCAGATGACATTGCACCCCAAATCATCACAGACTGTGGAAACTTAACACTGGACTTCGAGCAACTTGGGCTATGAGCTTCTCCACCCTTCCTCCAGACTCTAGGACCTTGGTTTCCAAATGAAATACAAAACTTGCTCTCATCTGAAAAGAGGACTTTGGAACACTGGGCAACAGTCCAGTTCTTCTTCTCCTTAGCCCAGGTAAGACGCCTCTGACATTGTCTGTGGTTCAGGAGTGGCTTAACAAGAGGAATACGACAAATGTAGCCAAATTCCTTGACACGTCTGTGTGTGGTGGCTCTTGATGCCTTGACCCCAGCCTCAGTCCATTCCTTGAAGTTCACCCAAATTCTTGAATCGATTTTGCTTGACAATCCTCATAAAGCTGTGGTTCTCTTGGTTGGTTGTGCATCTTTTTCTTCCACACTTTTTCCTTCCACTCAACTTTTTGTTAACATGCTTGGATACAGCACTCTGTGAACAGCCAGCTTCTTTGGCAATGAATGTTTGTGGCTTACCCTCCTTGTGAAGGGTGTCAATGATTGTCTCCTGGACAACTGTCAGATCAGCAGTCTTCCCCATGATTGTGTAGCCTAGTGAACCAAACTGAGGGACCATTTTGAAGGCTCAGGAAAACTTTGCAGGTGTTTTGAGTTGATTAGCTGATTGGCATGTCACCATATTCTAATTTTTTGAGATAGTGAATTGGTGGGTTTTTGTTAAATGTGAGCCAAAATCATCACAATTAAAAGAACCAAAGACTTAAACTACTTCAGTCTGTGTGCATTGAATTTATTTAATACACGAGTTTCACAATTTGAGTTGAATTACTGAAATAAATGAACTTTTCCACGACATTCTAATTTATTGAGATGCACCTGTATATATATATATATATATATATATATATATATATATATATATATATATATATATATATATATATATATATGCAGTATTATCTTGATATATGAGTTAATGAGAGAAGGAGCAATGTCCAATTCATTATCAAATCATTCTTTTGAGTTGGATCTTTTCCAACCAGGGGTGCGTTTCCCGTACAACGACGTAACTCACTGTTTAACCACCGTAGTTGATGCATTGTTGGAAAAATTAACTAGCTAATTGTGACTGTTTCCCGAAACCGTAGTAACTATGTCGCACATCCATCGTTTGAACAATGTTAGTTCAGCAGCATAGAGATGTCGTTAATGACATTACGCAGGGAGTGGAGTAAAAACTTCTGTTAATATTTAATTATAAAAGCTCATTTACATACAACCCCAATTCCGAAAAAGTTGGGACAGTATGAAAAATGCTAATAAAAACAAAAAGGAGTGATTTGTAAATTATATTCACCCTTTGCTATATTGAAAGCACTACAACTACACATTAGATGATGTTTTTCCTTGTGAATTTCATTGTTTTTTGAAAATGTACAACATTAATTTCAAATCAGATGATTGCAACACGCTCCAAAAAAGTTGAGATGGGCAATTTAAGACTAATAAAAATTTGACGAGTTGAAATAACAAGGTGATGTGAAACCGGAGATGTTAAACAGGTGAGGCAATCGTGTCATAGTATATAAGGAGCCTCCAAAAACAGCCTAGTCCTTCAAGAGCAAAGATCATTCGAGACTTGTCAATTTGCCAACAAATGTTTCAGCAAATATTCCAGCACTTTGAGAACAATGTTGACCAAAGACAAATTGGAAAGATTTGGGGCATTTCACCCTCTACAGTGCACAATATAGTTAAAAGATTCAAGGAGTCTGGTCAAATCTCGGTGCGTAAAGGGCAAAACGAAAACCACTTCTGAATGTGCGTGATCTCTGATCCCTCAGACGTCACTGACTTAACATCATTCATCTGTAATGGATATCATGAACATGGGCTTGGGATAACTTTAGTAAACCTTTGATAGTCAACACCACTCGCCGCTGCATCCACAGATGCAAGTTAAGACTTTACTGTGCAAAGCAGAAGCCCTATATCAACACTGTCCAGAAGCTCTTCCAACTTCTCTGGGCTCGGTCTCATCTTAGATGGAAAGTAGAACAGTGGAACTGTGTTTTTCAAAAGCTTTTTGAAATGTGTACTCTTCAGACCAAAAAAAACAAAGCTGCTGTGTTATCTGGGCCAAAGAGGAAAAGGGCCATCCAGGCTGTTATCAGCATCAGGTCCAAAAGCCAGTGTATGGGTCAGGGGTGTGTCAGTGCCCATGGCATGGGTAACTTGCACATCTGTGAGAACACCATGATTGCAGACAGATAAGTACAAATTTTGGAGCAAGATACACTGCCATCCAGCACCGTCTTTTCCAGGGACATCCCTGCATTTTCCAGCAGGACAACTTCAAACCACATTCTGCCCGGATTACAAGTACATGGCTGTGGAGCAGAGTGTGGGTGCTAGATTGGATCTATGGTCGTAACGATGGAACTTGCAACCATAGTTGGCTAACGATGCTTTTGGGAAATGCACACCAGGTCTCATAGTCACATTACTATCCTTAAATTTTTGCAAAATATTTTTTACATGGCTTGTTGTACGTCTCACTGCAGTTTCCTGGTGAACTCTAGACATTGACATTTATTTACTTTCACACAAATCACGAGTAAAACGGCAAACTATAAATTTATTGTACCTCACACCTGCACAGGTCTTGTTTTGTAAACCCACACCTGTCCCGCACCCGCAGTACTTAACAGAACACCCGACCCGTTATCCGACAGCAGCACTAATTGAATTCCGTACCCAACCCGTTCAAAATAAAGACCGTGATCCGAACCGCACCCGCATTAAAATAAATCTACTACATCAGGTAGACAAAAATTATGCATTTGCTCAAGTCTCTCAAGCAATCAATCTAACATTAAGCACTCTAAGAAAAATAGATTAGTAGCCTAACGTTGTGGTGACAGTTAACAGAAAAAAGATGAGAAAGTGCGTTCGTAGTGTAAACAGTACAAAACTTTTGTCTACATCATGTGGACAATCTGTCCACACAGGCTATTTTGAACAAATGTGCATGAATCACACCGTAGGCTACACAGACACTGTGAGGTCTCCATAAATAAAAATCTACTGGCGAGTTTTCTGTCCCTGTCTTCTAGTTCCATCTTAATGATTCGCAGTGCATCACTGAATGTGATATCAGGGAGTTTATGGAGGGATCTAGCTCAGCGCGGCTATTACATGCATCATGTAGACCCTAGGTCTAATCACAGACAGAGGTGACTTAATACATTTGAAATGCATAAAAGGTGTAAATAAAATCATGTAAACAATGAACGTTATTTGACATCAAAGAATAGCCTTGGCTATTTGACCCACAGTCTGCCCATGCCTATTGATTCCCAACCCGCACCTGTTACATCAAATATTAGCGCATTACCCTTAGGGTAACCGCAGGTACCCACAGGTACCAGTCCATGTGCAGGACTATGCCTCACACAATGCTATCGTACGACTTCAGAAGACTTCACTTGTGCATGACTTGTAAGGCGATACATTTTATTGTTTGCATTAGGCTACGTAACCAACTACTGAAAATTTACATGCTTCATGTATGATTAAATTAGGTAAGTAAGGTACCACTAGGATTTTTTACTTGCTATGCAAAGGACCGGAGTTCGAGTCCTGAAGAGCACACAAGTCAACATGTGAGCCAAAAGTGTCATAGAAGCACCACCAAATGATGTGGTTGCTCTCGCAATTGTTTTTCATCTCACATTTGCTTTTTCTGACACTATCGGTACGGTTTAGTTTTAAGGTTTAGGGTAGGGAGGTAGGTTTTTGAAAAAAATTTTTTAGAGCATTTACCTTAAAAAACCCTTATCTGTATGGGAGACCATTTAACTCACTTTTAGCGCCCCACAGTGGACATTTGGCCTCGGAACTACCATGAAATGTGTTATAAATCACGTTATATAATATTACAAAAATGTCATCACAGTCATGTAATTTTCAAGAGATCAGGCCAATATTTTCAATGAATCGGTTCCTCCACTTCACAAAAATGGTCAGAATGTTTTTTTTCTGTATCGGACTGATCTGGTTTTTGAGTTCACCTCACTGACTCAATGAACAGCTCACTGGAAGGAAAGATTATCTGTGACTAATGACCTTAATATCAGCCTATTTAATCACCAAAGCTGTTGTATGACTGCAGAAGGCTTGGAATTGAGCTCACGAGTCCTATGAACTACTTTTATGATGTTTTTATGATTTTTTTGTTCATGGTTTTTGAGCATGAGAATATGTGATTTGCGTTATTTTTTAACTATTTATTTTTTTATATAATTAATTACATTGAATTAACGTGAAAATCGACAGCCTTAATAATTATTAAAACATGATAATATAAAAATTATACTTACATTTGATATAGGTATTATTAGTAATTCTGCATTGTCCTCTCTCTCTTTATAGTCAAACCAACGGTGATTCATACAGACATGTTTGTCAACAGTATTGGTCCAGTCAATGCCATTAACATGGTAAGTCAATCCATAAACAACATATACCTTATGATAATCAAAGTATTCTTTCTTCCTTCCTTCCTCCCTCCCTGCTTTCCTTACCTACTTCCTTTGTTCCTTCATTACAACCTTGTTTTTTCTTTCTTTCCTTCCCTCCCTTTCTCCTTCCATTCTGTTCCTGCCTTCCCTCCTTCCTTCCTTCCTTCCATTGTTTCTTCCTTCCTTCCGTTATTTCTTCCTGCCTTCCTTCCTCCCTGCCTTCCTTATGTCCTTTCTTTTTTTTTTCTGCCTTACTGCCATACTTCACTACTTTGTTTCTTTCTTATGTCCTTCTTTCCTGCCTTACTTCACTACTTTCTTTGTTACTTCCTTCCTTCCCTTCCTCCTTCCTTCCTTCATTATTTACTCCTCCTTTTTCCTGCCTGCCTTTCTCCCTGCCTTTCTTCCTTACTTCTTCACTTCTTCCTTAGTTTCTTCATTCTTTCCCTCATTTCTTCCTGTCTTCCTTCCTCCCTCCTATTTTGTTCCTGCTTTCCTTTGTCACTGCCTTCCTTCCTTTCTTCCTTCCATTCTTCACTTCTTCCTTTGTTTCATCCTTCCTTCCTTTCCTTCCTGCCTCTTTCCCACTTTTTTCCTGTCTTCCTTCTCTCCTCCTTTCCTACATATTTGTCTTGCCAATAAATTTTTGCAGCATAAAATTCTGTTTATTCTCTTGTCTGTTATTGTTAACATATGTCATAAGCATTTTTTATCAACAAAACATGTGACTTCAGGGGATGCAAGGCATGATGTCATATAATGCAACAATATATAGACATGATAAAGTTTAAACAAACGCCCACAGTATTTTATTTGATTTTGCTGAGCAATCTTTGCTCAGTAGGCTTTAACTATGGCTTCCTGTGGATTGTTTGGTACTTGAACTTAAATAATCTGCCCAGAACATGTTTCCTGTTTCAAAGATTTAGCAGAGAAGTAAAATAGTAAGATTAGAGAACTGAAATGACTTAGGAATTGACTATGCTCCATCAGAATTGTTGTATTGTTCCTGTGCTTCACTGAATTAAAAACTTGAAAATCAGAAACTTTCAATATTCTTATTTACTGTAGATTTCTCATTCATTATCTTGTTTTATGAATATTTAGTTTCTAAAATAGTTTTCACAGTGTTGTATGTTTCATCTGATCTTATTGGGGCGAATTATGTGTGATTCAACCAGTCAAAGACTCTCATGTATATTTGGACATCACAAACAAAGCAACTATTTAGATTACTGCTAGGGGATGAAATTACATGTGTGTGTTGGATTTGAATTATAAGGATTCTGGTTTTGATTTCACTTTATGATTCTTTTAGTTTTTTTGGAGCCATTAACAGAACCGAACGTCATGTTTTAAAAAAATGGATCAGTTCTGAATAGAGCAGAACAGAATGGTTCTGGAAGTAAAAAATTCCATTCATTTTCTCCCATCACTAATTGTATTATTTTTATTTGAAGCCACACTGGGATTTTGTTAGTTTCAGCATAGCAAAATCCAATTCTTTTCACGTACCCCCTGGAACCTGCTTACGTAACCCTGGTTGGGAATCACTGGATTACATCATTAGAATTCCTTCATGGAATGAGTTCACTGCTTCAAACAGAGTCTTGTAACTTTGTAATACTCTTTTGCTTCAAATTTTTTATTGTTAAGATTAATCTTGTAGCTGGTTAGTTTGTGTGTTGTGTTGTGTTGGTTTGATTTTGGCTCACTGTTAAGCTCTATGAAAATGTCCTGGTTACTTTCATAACCTCCGTTCCCTGATGGAGGGAACGAGATGTTGTGTCGATGTAGAGACACTAGGGGTCACCCTTGGGAGCCCCAAACACCTCTGATCTTTGAGAAAAGGCCAATGGGAATTGGCGAGTGGAATTTGCATGCCACTCCCCCGGACATACGGGTATAAAAGGAGCTGGCTCACAACCACTCATTCAGGTTTTGGGCTGAGGAGCCGAGACAAGGACCCGGCCATTTCAGCGGGTAGTTCAGAGTTGTGGCTGGAGGGACACAACATCTCGTTCCCTCCATCAGGGAATGGAGGTTACGAAAGTAACCAGGATGTTCCCTATCTGTTACTCACTCGACATTGTGTCGATGTAGTGACACTAGGGGTCCCTATACGAAACACCACAACTAGCTGAACTGTGTTACATGGACTAGCGGTGCGAGACGGGAAAACCATTGCATGCCTCATAGCCAGCGCACCTGGCCGTCACGTAACCTCCCGCAACGTTCCTATAAGCGTCGTACGGTCCCCCACACCTCGGGGACAAGTCGACTGCCCAAAATGGGGCCATAAATGTCCGCGTCGGGGGTGTGTCCATTCCCAAGGGGAAGACACCGCGGAGACCACATCCTGTCCGAAGGGGAGGTAATTGTGTGGAAATACGTCACATGGCCTTACCGAGTCTTGTCGGCAGTGTCACATGTGGAGAAGTCCCCGTGGTAGGTCCTACCCAGAGGGGACGGAGCTTTATAAACACGGCGACCGGTGGCAGAGGGAAACTCTGCCCAAGGAAGACGCAGGTTTACCAACAGGGAAACCATCTCATGGAAGATACATCACACGGGGTTACAAACAGGCAACCAGCGCATGTGGAGTACCTTCACTAGTACAGGGCCTAATAGCACATGTACTGGGCCAGCATCAGATTTCTCCATGAACTCGCCTGCCACAGGGCTAAGGAGAAAGGACATCCAGGGTCCACGACCTCCTGAACATGGCTGGGGGGTAACAAGCGTATGTCTCCCCCTCCAGGAGGGGAAAGACGCTATACGCAAGCGGTACATCCGGCCAGTTGTCCCTCCAATTTACCTGTTCGTACCTGACAATACACCTGGTGGAGTGTGCCCGAAGCCCCAGGGGTCTGGGTGGGCCAGTAAGGTACCACTAGGATGATCTGCTCCTCATCCTCCCTGACCTTGCACAGGGTCTGTGCAAGTAGGCTCACTGGGGGGAATGCATACTAGCGTGGCCCCCGGGACCAGCTATGTGCCAGTGCATCTGTGCCGAGGGAAGCCTCGGTCAGGGCATATCAGAATGGGCAGAGGGAGGATTCCCAGGAAGCGAACAGGCTTACCTGCGCTTGACCGAATCAACTCCAAACCAGCTGGACCACCTGGAGGTGGAGTCTCCACTCTCCCCTGAGCGTGACCTGTCACGACAGCGCGTCTGCCATGCTGTCGAGGTCGCGCGGGATGTGAGTGGCTCGCAATGACTTGAGTTGCTGCTGACTCCAGAGGAGGAGCCGGCGGGCGAGTTGCGACGCGAGCTCAAGCCGCCTTGGCCAACACGTAATTGCCCTGAACCAACATGTGATTGCCCTGGATCAACGGCCGAAGCTCGAGGCAGTTGACATGCCAACGCGGTCGCGGCCCCGTCCCAGAGACCGCAGCTGCATGCCTGTTGCACATGGCGCCCCAGCCACGCTCGTAGGTGTCTGTCATAACCACGATGCTCCTGCGGTACTTGCACTAAGGGGACTCCTGCCCGCAAGAATGCAAGGCCCATCCAAGGGCTGAACAGGTAGCGTCAGATCGGCGTGATGACCACGCGATATGTGCCGCGGCGCCATGCCCACCTTGTGACTCGAGTCTGACGCCAGTGCTGAAGTGGTCTCATATGCATCAACCCGAGCGGGGTGACCACCGTCGAGGACGCCATATGCCCCAGGAGCCTCTGAAAATGCTTCAGTAGGACCGCCATGCTCTGCCTGAACAACTTCAGGCAGTTCAGCACTGACTGCGTGTGCTCGCTCGTGAGGCATGCCATCATAGAGACTGAGTCTAACTCCAACCCGAGAAAAGAGATGCTCTGTACCGGGGAGAGCTGCTCTTTCCCCAGTTGACCCGAAGCCCCAACCAGCTGTGGTGCCTGAGCACCAGGTCCCTGTGCGCACACAACAAGTCTCGAGAGTGAGCTTGAGCCAGCCAGTCATCGAGAAAGTTGAGGATGCGTAAGCCCACTTCCCTTATCGGGGAAAGGGCTGCCTCTGCGACTTCCGTGAAGATGCGAGGCGACAGGGACTGACCAAAAGGGAGGACCTTGTACTGGTGCGCCCGGCCCTCAAAGGCGAACTGAAGAAAGGGCCTGTGCCGAGGAGATACGTGTCTTTCAGGTCTACCACCACGAACCAATCCTGATGCCGGACGCTCGCTAAAATACGTTTAAGTGTCAGCATTTTGAATGGGAGTCTGTGCAAGGCCCGGTTCAGAACTCGCAGGTCCGGGATTGGCCGCAACCCACCGCCTTTCCTTGGTACAATGAAGTAGGGGCTGTAGAACCCCTTCTTCATCTCGGCTGGAAGGACAGGCTCTACCGCATCCTTCCGCAGAAGGGACGCGATCTCCGCAGGGAGGGCAGCAGCGTTCTCGCCCTGCACTTGAGGTAAAATGGATGCCGCTGAATCCAGGTGGGTGCCTGGCGAACTGAATCGCATAGCCAAGTCGGACGGTCCCGGCCAGCCATCGCGACAGGTTGGGGAGTGCAAGCCATGCCCCCAAGCTCCGGGCAAGGGGGACCAAGGAGACAATCACGTCGGATGTACTGGTGGGTGGGGCCACACGGCGGGGCGGAGCTGGAGGCGCCACGTTGAGGAGGCTCAGACCCCGAACTCGTGGCCATGCTGAGTCTGGGGACATTGATGCACTTACCTGGCTCCGGGTACCCACCATAGGACCGGTCAGCGATGGGGGAGGAGGGAACCGTTCTCGTAATCCATCACAACCGCCTGGGGGGTGTGTTGTGCCGCAACTGGGCACGCAGGGGCGGGGGGCCCACCTCCGCAGCGTCGTGCCTGCCTTAAATATGCGGTGTCCGGCAATCACAATAATGACGGCCGTAAACACCGGGTGTGTGACCTAGGAAATGAGGAAACCGCTCCTTTTCTGAATGTGTGGGTACTGCAGCCTTTTGGGCATGCGGCGAATCAAGAAAAGGCAACAAAGGATTCTCCTCCCGGCCCTCCACCGGGGGATGGAGTGGTCTGCTTACCATCTCTAGACCTGCAGCAGGTCACCACGTGCCTAGGTTGCCCATCTCATCTCAGGCTAGAAGCCTTCCTCGGGTTCTTGGCGGCAGGCCGTGAGACGGGGGCATCTGCTTCCTGCGGGTGGCTCTACGCCGGGGCCGGGCCTCTGGCAACGAGCAGACGGGGTGCAGGATCTTGATCCGCGCTGGGGCAGGATATGCTGAATAGCCTCTGTCTGCTTCTTAACCGCCGAGAACTGCTGGGCAAAATCCTCTACAGTGTCACCGAATAGGCAGACCTGGGTGACGGGGGTGTCAAGGAACCGTTCCTTGTCAGCCTCCCTCATCTTGACCAAGTTGAGCCATAGGTGGCGCTCCTGGACCACCAGAGTGGACATCGTCTGCCCGAGAGACCCCGCCGTGACCTTCGTCGCCCAGAGGGCGAGAACGGTCACCGAGCACAGCTCCTGCATCAATTCCAGGTCAGAACTACCCTCGTGCAGTTCTCTTAGCACCTTGGCTTGGTGCACCTGCAGGAGAGCCATGGCGTGCAGGGTGGAGGCGGCCTGTCCAGTGGCACCGTAGGCCTTAGTCACCAGAGACAACTTAAACCTACAGGCGCTGGACGGGCATCTCGGGCGGTTCCGCCAGATGGCGGCATTTTGCGGGCACAGGTGCATCGCAACCAGCTTATCCACCTAGGGAATCGCAGTATACCCCCTGGCAGCCCCACCGTCGAGGGTAGTGAGAGCGGAGGAGCTCAGAGACCGGATCCAGGCAGTGAAAGGTGCCCGCCAAGACCTCGTGAGCTCCTCATGCACCTCCGGGAAGAAAGGGGCGGGGCGCAGCCGTGAGCGGCGCTTCGAGCCCAGGAACCAATCGTCAAACTGCGAGGGTTCAGGGGAGAGTGGAGGGTTCCACTCCAGCCCGACGCTCACAGCTGCCCAGCCTGTGACTGGGCAACCGCACCCGAAGGTGGGAGCCCAGTCGAGTCCTCAGCGTCAGACTGGACCAGCCCGCTCTCCGATGCTGCAATCGAGAGCTCATCCACTTCGCAAGCGCCGAATGGGATCGCGAACTCGTCCTGAGACGAGCCGGCGGTCTCATCCCAGAACTCAACCAGGGCAAACGAGTGTACTGGGGAATGGGAGGTCCGTGGGGAGTTTCCCTGGCAGAGCAGCTCTCATTGGGGTCCCCAAATCGCCCCCAGTGCTAACCGACGCGGCCTCAAACCCGTAGGTAGAAAGACCGAGGTGGGGAGCCTCTAACGAAGGAAGGCCGTGACTGCAACGTTGCCATGGTCATGCTCTCGCAGTGAGAACATGACCCGTCCACGAACACTGTCTCTGCGTGGGCAGTACCCAAGCACGTAAGATAGCGATCGTGGCCATTGGAAACAGAGAGGTAACGACCGCAACCAGGAAATAACACAGACAGAAAGTCATCTTTAAAAAGACGCTCTCTGTCAGTGCCACTCTTTTAGTAGGGAAAATATACTGTTTTATCGCAAGAATATATATTCTTTTAGACTGTCGAAGCACCCGGGAGCATTCTCTGCACTCCACCGGTGCACGAGGGGGAGAAATCGCTATAATTCGCCGTAAATCCAACAGTTTTTTTAGAGGTGAATGGAACGGCAGAGGATTCTGCTCGCTGAACACAACCGCTCGGCTCCGAAGAAAAAATCTGAATGAGTGGTTGCGTGCCAGCTCCTTTTATACCCGTATATCCGGGGGAGTGGCATGCAAATTCCACTCTCCAAATTCCATTGGCCTTTCCTCAAAGATCAGAGGTGTTTGAGGCTCCCAAGGGCGACCCCTAGTGTCACTACATCGAGACAACTTCGAGTGAGTGACAGATAGGGAACCAGTTCTCAGTTCCCAACCCTATTTTGTGTTCCCCTTACAAACACTACATTCCACTTTGCATTAAACCTAGTGCAGGTTTTACCATTTCAGTGTTGTGGTCCTCATTGGGCTCTAGCTGAAGAATTGAGATCTAGTAAACACTAAAATGAGTCTCAAATGAGTGCCGGCTGAATCTTAAAATGCCATATTCACTGAAAAAAAAAAATCCATTAGCTTTTTCATCTTTTTGAATAGAGAAGGATCACAAGGACATGGCATCCATTTTCTTGTAGCAAGAGGGCTTTTGATGCTTCAGGTCTGTTTCTCAATATTCTTAGGAGATTTACATTGCCTCCCAAAAGTCTTTGCCCTTTACTTTAGTGGTGTGGACATGTATTTATGGGATCTGAAAATGACCTTGTTCTTGTCTTAAGGTGCAGATCAATATTTTCATTTACTGATTAATTTGCATGCCATATTATTCATTTAGCATCACCTGCTCTCTGAATTATGATGGTCAAAGAAAGAATGTTACGGATTATTGTTCAAACTAGGGCTGCATGATTTGGTCATATTGCGATTTATTGACATATTGCATATTGCGGTTTGGGCTGCGATATGATAACATTGAAGAACTCATAATGCTGCTTCTTTGTTATCAAGGCTAAAAGAACAAAAAGGCATGAAATCAGACTGAAACAGCAGTTCTCATGTTAAACAGCATGTGCAAAAACTATAAACTGTAAGTCTTTAATATCCAAATTAAGTCATGTTTTGCCAAACATTATTACATACCTTGGGTCTTTAGCAACCTGGTATGTAGATCTATCACTAAATAGATCTACAAAATGCCCAGATAGTGTCAACATTTTTAAGCATTTTAAAGACAATTTGACAAGACAACAAAAGAATGAAAGAAATTATTTTATATTTTGATGTTTTATTTTTCGTATTTCAAAGAGATGATACAACAGGTGATAGAACGGGATTCATTACTTCCATGCTGGATTTTTAAGAGACGCAACAGACTGTCAAACTTTATATTGAGCTACACATACAGTTGAAGTCAGAAGTTTACATATACCTTAGCCAAATAAATTTAAACTCAGTTTTTCACAAGTCCTGACATTTAATCGTAGAAAACATTGCCTGTCTTAGGTCAGTTAGGATCACTATTTTATTTTAAGAATGTGAAATGTCAGAATAATAGTAGAGAGAATGATTTATTTCAGCTTTTATTTCTTTCATCACATTCCCAATAGGTCAGCAGTTTATATACACTTTGTTAGTATTTAGGAGCATTGTCTTTAAATTGTTTAACTTGGGTGAAATGTTTTGGGCAGCCTTCCACAAGCTTCTCACAATAAGTTGCTGGAATTTTAGCCCATTCCTCCAGACAGAACTGGTGTAACTGAGTAAGGTTTGTAGGCCTCCTTGCTCGCACACACTTTTTCAGTTCTGCCCACAAATGTTCTCTCAGATTAAGGTCAGGGCTTTGAAATTAACAAGTTACAGGCTAGGTGGTTCTTACGAGTTACTAGATCGGTTATTGAACCAAAGAATCCGATCAAAATGAACAAATCAAACCAACAAGCAAAATCGGATGTCAAAAAGAACCAAAAACCGATGAAAGAGCCGATCCCAGAATTTGAATGAGCCTGGGGTGAAATTTCTTTTAATTTTTTTAATTTATTTTTTTATAACAGACAAAACATACCAAAAATATGCTTATGACTAGTTTTATTACATAACATTTTTAAAAAACGTGCAAAACTTTTCAGTCGAGAGATGTAAATTAATTTTACTATTGTTTATTGTGTAATCAGATTATATTTTAAGTTGTTATATGCTGAATCATGGTTTCTGGTGAGTTCATTAATATTTGACTATTCTCTTTATATGCACATATAACAAATTTACGTTTGTGCATCAGTGTCTGTATTGGGTGCAAACTTTAATATAGGAAACTTGTCCAAGATGTATAATGGCATGGATCACAGAATGAAACACTAATGACAAGAAACACCCTTATTATTAAAACTTAATGGAATAAAAGGTAATAATCAGCAATATGCATTCACATATGGCTTTATTTGAATGTTTCAGTGTGAATATCTTGTCACTGGGATGTTTGAATTACCAGTGTTCATCATTACGTGATGATGGTTTTTTAACCCGTTCATTGAAACGAACTGTCTAAAAGAACCAGTTTGCGAAAATGAATCTGACTTCCCAGTTCCCATCACTGTTTAATAATGGTATGCCCTTTCAAAAGCATTGATTTGGCCTTGAAAACATGTTCTGGGTGGAACTGCTTTTTCATCAATTACACAAAGGTCTGAAATACTTTTCAATTGCTCTTTTCAATTTTCCAGGAGTACACCATTGACATCTTCTTCGCTCAGACCTGGTATGACAGACGGTTGAAGTTCAACAGCACTATGAAGGTGCTTCGTCTCAATAGCAACATGGTCGGCAAAATCTGGATCCCTGACACATTTTTCCGCAACTCAAAGAAGGCAGATGCCCATTGGATCACCACACCCAATCGGATGCTTCGAATATGGAATGATGGGCGTATACTGTACACTTTGAGGTAGATTTACTCTTCAAGTCGTTCCTCTCATATAGCATCCAGAGCATACCCAGAGGGACATTTCATTGCTTATTGTTGAAAGACTTAATAGAGTTCTCAATTATGTCTCGTTTAGGTTTCAACTTTGTCGCAAGTGTTTGTCCTAAAATTAGAGAGAAATCAAAATAGTCACAAATGAGACAATAGATGATTTTTGAGATAACTGAGCTGTAACATGAATGTGGACAGCATAGCTCAGAATATTTGGGCTCGGAAGAATTTGATGAAAAATATTTTAGTGTATCTTTAAATCTCTAATTTTGATTGCAGACTTTGGTGTCTTGACAAATCCGAGCATAAGACTATATTGATTATATTTTAAAGAAACATTTGAGAAGCAGGAGACTCAAGTAGAAGTCTCCATTTGTTCTTTAGTCTACTTAATTCCATTGCTATCTAGGAGAAATAATTGCAATATTAAAGAGATCTCATTTGTGATTTTTCACGGGTAGTGTTTGTAGTGAAAATCGCTTTTATCTCGAGTGTCAACTAATCATTGTTTGATATTCATTCTGGCTCATTTCATTGATTCATTATGCAACACTGGTCAGATTATTAGCTTAACCGGTTCAAAACCATTGTATAAGTCCTGAGATTCAACCAATTATAGCAATTATGAAGCACACCTGCCATTAAAAGCATTTGATGCAAACCCTAAAAGACATGTTTTGCCATTCATTTAATTATTGTGCTATATACTTCAGCGTATTCTAGGTCTGCTAATGAACTGGATCCTGGCTTACATCAAACATGTAATTAGGGGAATTATTTTTGTCTGTAGGTTGACCATCGATGCAGAGTGCCAGCTTAAATTGAATAACTTCCCAATGGATGAACATTCATGTCCCCTGGAGTTCTCAAGCTGTAAGTTTGGCCATATGCTCACTCTTCAAACCCGCCAATATTTGCTTCATTTTAGCTAGGGATGTGCAAGTCTATGCAAGACAAAGTTTTTCTATAAAGAAAACATTATAATAACTACAGGTTATAAAGTAATTGCTAAGCATTAGTTTATAGTTAATTGATCATTAAGAAATATTGTTCCTGCATATTCATTAATAGGCTACATCTAAGTAATATGTTTGTTTATGTTCACTGTAACAAACTATTTATTATTGTTTAATAAGTTCATATATTAGCAGTTATTATCTAGCAATTAGATACACATTTAAATATGTAATGAATTGGATATACATTTGAAGATGGTTATTTCAAGGCCAGCTTTTTAGAGTAATTGATCATTAATAGATAGCTAATTAGGCATATAGAGTTTTCACTTCAGATCATGCAAAATACTTAGTTAGCAATTAGTCAGTGCTTTACTATGACCATTTTTAAGCAATAACTGCTTTAAAAGTAAGTGTTTCTAAGACAGTTACAAACACTTTAATAGAGCATTTATATATGTCAAGTTCACTACATATGATATGATTTCTTTATCAATTATCGGTTCATGTCTTCTTAATGTTCTCATAAACCCTTCTTTACCATTGGTTTGCATAAACTGAATACATTACATTACTTAGATATAGTTAAAAAAGCATTATCAAACGTCATGGTTACTTGTGTAACCTCCGTTCCCTGATGGAGGGAATGAGACGTTGTGTCGATGTAGTGAAACTAGGGGTCACTCTTGGGAGCCCGAGACACCTCTGGTCTTTGATAAAAGGCCAATGAAAATTGGCAAGTGGTATTTGCATGCCACTCCCCCAGACATACGGGTATAAAAGGAGCTGGTATGAAACCACTCATTCAGGTTTTATGCTGAGGAGCCGAGACAAGGTCCGGCCATTTCAGCGGGTAGTGCAGCGTTGTGGCAGGAGGGACACAATGTCTCGTTCCCTCCATCAGGGAACAGAGGTTACACAAGTAACCATGACGTTCCCTATCTGTCACTCACTCGACGTTGTGTCGATGTAGTGACACTAGGGGTCCCTATACGAAATGTCACAACTGGCTGAACTGTGTTACGTGAACTGGCAGTGTGTGGTGGGCAGACCACTGTGTGCCTCGTAGCCAGCACACCAGGTCGACACGTAACCTCCCCCAACATAGTTATGAGTGTCGAATGTCCCTTTGGGGACAAGTCGACTACCCAAAAGATAGAGACAGGCTAACCCAGTCGTGGCCTCTTTTCCCCTTCTTTTTTCCACTCCCTACAAAAGAAGGGGGATTATCCAACTGGGCCGCCAGGTCTAGTCGGGGGGTGTCCCTCCCAAGGGGAAGACACCGCGGAGACCACACCTCGCCCAAAGAGAGGGGGGGATATTTAAGTGGAAGAATACGTCACATGGTCTTTCCGACCATGTTGAGAGTCTTCAAGGTAGATCCTACCCAACGGGGGAGGAGTTACTACAAACATGGAGACTGGGGCAGAGGGGCTCTGCCCAAGGAAGACGCCGTTTGCCAACAGGGAACCAAATAAGCGGAAGATATATATCGCATGGGGTTAGCCTTACAGGGAACCGCCACATGCGGAGCACCTACCCCAGAACAGGACTCCTAGTTAGCACGTGTACTGGGCCGGCAACGAGTCTCTCCGAAAACTCGACTGCCACAGGGCTCAGAGGAAGTCAACCAGGGAACAAAGTTTGTGAACACTACTGAGAATTAATGGCACATGTCTTCAGCTCAAAAGGAGGTGGAAGGCGCTATGTGCAAGCGATACACCTGGCCAGCTATCCCGGGCTTATCCGCTTGTATTGCGTGCCACTACCTGGGACAAAACCGGTTCCACCCGGAGGATGTAGAACCTTGCAAAGGTGTTGGGTGTTGCCCAGCCTGCTGCTCTGCAAATGTCTGTTAGAGAGGAACCCCTGGCCAGGGCCCAGGAGGCCGCTACACCACGGGTAGAATGGGCTCGTAGCCCTACCAGGGGCGGCATGTCCTGGGCATGATATGCCATAGTTATGATGTCAATGAGCCAGTGGGCGATCCTCTGCTTGGAGACAGCGCTTCCTTTCCGCTGTGCACCAAAGCAGACAAAGAGCTGCTCAGAGATCCTAAAGCTCTGCGTGTGATCCAAATAGATGCGTAAAGCGCACACTGGACACAGCAACGACAGGGCTGGGTCTGCCTCCTCCTGGGGCAGCACTCGCAGGTTCGCCACCTGGTCCCTAAAAGGGGTCGTGGGAACCTTGGGCACATAGCCCGTTCGGGGTCTCAGGATCACGTGAGAGTAGCCTGGACCGAACTCCAGGCACGTTTCGCTGACAGAGAACGCTTGCAGGTCTCCTACCCTCTTGATGGAAGTGAGCGCAGTCAGGAGGGCAGTCTTCAAGGAGAGTGCCTTAAGCTCGGCTGACTGCAAAGGCTCAAAGGGGGCTCTCTGTAGACCCTGAAGAACTACAGAGAGGTCCCATGAGGGAACGAGGCCCGGTCTGGAGGGATTCAGCCTCAGATCGTGCTTCCCTAAGGACTTACCGTCGACTGCGTTGTGGTGTGCTGCTATGGCGGCAATGTACACCTTCAAGGTGGAAGGGGACAGCCTCCTTTCCAACCTCTCCTGCAGGAAGGAAAGCACTGATCCGACTGCGCATCTCTGGGGGTCTTCCCGTTGGGAAGAACACCAATTAGCGAACAGACGCCACTTAAAGGCATACAGGCGCCTCATTGGGGGGGCCATAGCCTGAGTGATCGTGTTAGGTCTTCTGCGTCCCATCCAGGGGCCAGACATGGAGATTCCAGAGGTCCCATTGGGGTCCCCAAATCGCCCCAAATGCTAGCCGCGCTGGCCTCATACCCGTAGATAGCAAGACCGAGGCGCGGAGCCGCTGGGGTGGCTTGCTTTCTTACAAAAGCAAGCCGCGACCGCAACGTTGCCATGGTCATGTTCTCGCAGTGAGAACATGAAGCATCCACAAACGCTGCCTCCGTGTGGGTCGTGCCCAAACACGAAAGACAGCGATCATGACCATCCGAAGTTGAGAGATAACGGCCGCAACCAAGAATAACACTCAATTTGAAAGGCATCTTTAAAAAGACGTTCCGTGTGTGCCGGTCTTTTAGAGAAATATACTCTTTTAGAGGAAAAATCTCTTTCAGAAAATATACTCTCTTTTTTTCTGCCGAAGCGCCCAGGGGCGTTCTCTGCAGTGCACCAGTGCAGAGGAGGGAGAAGCCGCTGAAATGCGGCATCAGATCCAGCAGAGGTGAATGAACAGTAGAAATTCAGCTCGGTGAGCATGACCGTTCGGCTCCAAAGAGAAAATCTGAATGAATGGTTGCACACCAGCTCCTTTTATACCCGTATGTCCGGGGGAGTGGCATGAAAATACCACTCGCCAATTTTCATTGGCCTTTTATCAAAGACCAGAGGTGTCTCGGGCTCCCAAGAGTGACCCCTAGTGTCACTACATCGACACAACGTCGAGTCAGTGACAGATAGGGAACTGCTTATATATGAATTTGTTAAATAATAATAAATTGTTTGCTAATGTACATGAAATGAATAATATTTGTATATATTCTGTTCATGTATTAACAATGTAAAAAGAACGATTTATAAATAATGAGTACAAATACTTAATACCATGAAGATGTTTTTAGCTTTCAAATGGGTTTATAGAGGGGTTTTCAATTCATGAGTAAAATAAGAACTGTGGTCAGTGTAACTTGAAACTTACACTTTTTGTTCTAAACATTATTTACACACAGTAATACTTGAAACGTGAATTTTGAAGCCACTGTGTGTATCTATTTATTTAATAAAAATTATTTTATTACAGTTTTTATTGTTAAATGTGTGTGTGTGATGATATATTTTGTATATATTGATGATATAATTGCTGGTATAATCAAAATAATTATAATAAAATATACTCATCTCTGTGTATTTAAGTATACTTATTATTACATGAATAATATAAAACAAAGAATCTTTTAAAGACCAAGCACAAAAAAAAAGATGAAAATCATTTGAAAAGTTTTGATTTACTGAATGGCTCCATTGTGTGAACATAAAAAAAAAAGTTTGACCTTATACCGTAAAGAGTTGCAATTTTTCTACAGTTACAACAAATGTATCAAATTAATGAAAATGTATATTTTCAGGTGATGTAATACTTTTTCAATAAGTAAACGTTGGTAATTAAGAAAAAAAAATACAGGTCAAATACTTGAAAAATTGTTTCAGAAGTGTTAACAATTATGCAAACAACTAGCTGTACCATTTTTGTGCAACTTTAGCAAGCTCTGACAGTTTATGTATTGTTGGTGCTTCTTTCAGGAGCGGGTTTGGTTATTAGCAATAATTGATAATTATACAAAATAATTATTAATTATTAAAATCAATAGAACATTGATTAGAATCAACATTAGTTTATTAATCCTTCAAATCAACAACCATCAAAGATAACTATCAATTATCAAAATCAATAGAATATTAATAAGAATTAATATTGCCGGGGCACCACCCTGGAATCAGGAACTAATAACCAGAGAGTATAGCAGTCTCAGTATAGGATTGTTCTCTTAGGAAAGTTGATGTCCGGAATACATCATCGTTCGAAAAAGGAACAATGAAGGCTTGAATCCGAGCACTGATATCCCCTGCCAGCCCTTGGCACAGGTGCATGCAGAACAATACCAAAACACTTCTCTTTAAAGTATAACAAAGTTTATTGATGCAGTAATATACATTAATAATCAATACAATGCAGTCGATAAACTTCCAACTTCCAACTACAAACTAAACAGTAACATGATTAGATACGGTAATAGATAATCCTATAATACATGAGAGGAAGGTAGAGGTGTGTGTGTATGTGTGTGTGTGAATCGGTGTATGTGTGTAAGGAAAGAAGGAGTGCATAAAATGGCTGGCGTGGCTCTTGTGGAGAGTGCGTCATGTTAGGTTTCTGGCCAGAGAATGTGGCCGCGAATGTGGGTGGAGAGACTGGTTAATGGCGCCTGCCAGTCTCCGCTGGTACGATAACTTAGGGACAAAGCTGAGCTATATTTCCAAGTAATCTGTTTGCCAAATGTGTGTGTGGGTATGTTTGTGAGGGGTCTTGTGTGTGTGCAGTTAGTACAAGAGAGAGAGAACAGGGTGACGGCACCGAAGCCAGTTTAGTAATTATGGGAAAGATGGCAACCATTAGTTTTGTCACTCAGAGACATGGTGAACGGCTCGTAATCTGTCCGCCGCGGTCATGGTTCTTTAATGGATAAACTCAGTGTGCCAGTCTCACCCGCAATGGTGGAAATGCACAAACATCCAACATGGTTGGATGACAACACAGAAAATCTCATTCGGGGTAACAGTAAGTTACAGTAATACCTTGAATATTATTAACACCAATGAGCGGACTTGGCAGACAGTAAACTGTACAAGCAATAGTCTTGATACACAAGAATAACATACTAGAATAATCTATCTCTGCCCAGACGTAAACCTCTTACTTGAGTCGCGTGAGGACACAGGTAGAATGTGTGTTTGTCCGTCATTTGACTCCGACTCGGTTCCTCGAATCTCGGGTGATGACGGGAGGCCGTTTCCTCGCTCTGTCGGTGGGCGGTACGGTGGCTGATTCTCGGTGGGTTGGCGGAGAAATCAGCGAAGTCGACTCAGTTGAAGAAGGAAGAGAAATCTTCTTTCTTCACTTCTGCAGGCAAAAGGGTGAGTCTCCTTCAGATCCGTTAGTGTGCTTGGTGGAACACGGAGAATCTCGGCTTGTCCAGCGAGATGAAGATTGTATGGCTAAAGTTCAGGTATGTACATTATTTCCTTGGGCAGCAAGGCTACACCTGGGAGCAGCAGGGCTGCAACTAGATGTGGCGAATACTGTTGCTGGAAGCAAGGCTTAGGAGGAATCTCCGGTGTTTTATACCTCGACAACATCATGGTTGAGGGATGCGTTCTGTTGTGTGTTTCATCCAAAAGGAGTTGAGAGTTTGATCCTTCAGAATTTCACACCTAGGTGTAAAGTGAGCAAGGCTTGATGGGATATGTAGTCTGTTTGGACTCCCTTTGTTTGATTTTGGCACCATTTGTGTTATCAGGCTTTGAATGTTCCTAAAGGCCTCAGTCAGGCTTTATGATTGTGTGTAGGCCGGCCTTTGTCTCCTATCTGAGCAAGAATATGATTTTTGCCCTAATATCAAAGTCTTACTAGAAAAAAGAAATTATGATCTAACGTGAATTTTCTTGATAAAAAAATATGATCGTGCCTGGTAATGTGCATGCAAAATGGCTAGAAATAGCATTTTAGATTAGAGTAAAGCTGACAATTTACACAAGCTTTATTTCTATTTCTTCTGCTCCAAACTTACTTCAAACTTACTTCTCTGTCTGCTCGTATGAATGTAACACATCATAAGAAAGTGTTTAACTGCTGTTCAAATGCACATTGGATCGCATCATTCATATGTATAAATGTTTTCCATCTGAAAAGACTAAATATTAAATGAAACAAATGACAATAAAATGCAAAGTAATCTGTTCAGTAATCTAAATACTTTTTGAATGTAACTTTATTCTAAATACCAATGATTTAAAATGTAACTGTAGTGGAATACAGTTATGTATATTTTTTATTTTAAATACGTATTCCCGTTACATATATTTTGTTACTCCTCAACCCTGTTCATACGTCAGATGGTATCGTTTTTTTGGTATCGGAGCCTTTTTACAAGTACGGGTACATGAGCCCAGTATCGGACCTGATGGACCTGATATCGGGACATCCCTAATTTAATTGCTTTAAAAAAAAATGGTTAAATTCTGTAACGTTGGGTCTCTGAGGGTCAAGTAGCATAGTGTTAGCAACTTACATTTTTCAAAAGCCCAGCGGCAGTGATTAAAGCAAATTTTTAATAAAATAAAATAATAATAAAAATGGTACTTCAAGTCACAAAGGTTGCCTACCCCTGGACTAGTTGGTTGGTGGACTAGTCAACCATCTTTACCCATCCCTAATTGTGGCTATTCTTGCTAATTCCAGTTTTCTCTTCACATGCCCACTTCCAGTCTCAGCAGCAGCTGAGACCAACAGAAGCCATTTATAGGAAGCTAATAAAGACATCTCACACCTGTTTTTGCCATTCAAATCTAAAGGACAGAAAATGAGGAAAATGACAATTTGGCCTAACTAGCAGAGACGTTTCTTTACATGCTAACAAAAGCGAGCTGTGCCAAGAAGAAGCCACTGACAAAAGTTCTTTCTGTCTTTTGACTTTGGACAGTTTGGAGAGAAAAGGCTTTATTATGGCAAATATGAAGCCAGAGATGCATCATGGGACAGTCTCCTGGGAGAGCATCCCCAGTAGCTTCCGTGGAAATGAACGAAAATGAATGAATGGGCTTTCATAAAAACAGCTCAGAGGAAAATGTGATTGTACTGTGTATGAGATTTGCAGATCTTTCCTGTGAATGCTAATCGGAGAGAAACCAGTAAGCCTTGTTTCTATGGCTACCTTCACACAGCCAGTGTTTATGATTGACAACTGCACTTACTAACAGGTGTGACTCTTAAATTCTCCTGTTTATACAACAGCTTACAGAAGTGGCTTAAATACTGTCTGTATTGTAAGGTGGTGCCAGGTTATAGTAAGTTTGCAGGGCATTCCAGTTGACCGTTAGTGGCCTGTGAAGTACACTTCAAACGGTATTTAGCCATCTTAAGTGAGATCCCAATCCGAAAGGTACATTGAGTTTAGAAGGGCGCTTCAAGCAGCATAGGGAATAAATATACATAGATATCACTACACAGGAAGTAGAGGGGGAATTTACCCACCAGTCATTGCGAACCATCAGAGTACTGATGTAGTGTGGCTCAAATAGACATATTAAATAAAAAGGGGTTTAAAACACTGGCATTTTAATTAAGCCTAATTCACACAGAATATAAAATAACCAAATGACATTTATTTTTTATACTAAACAGCAACAGTCATTAAACTTCCATGTTACAAGTCTGGAGAAATATATTGATTGAAATATATGACAACACATTTTTTATACATAAAGAATACAGGTGGATGTATAACTGTATATGAAATTTCTGATTTGATGACGTTGCAGGGTATTCCAAATGAACGAGTATGGTCAAATGATGTAAACTCTTGATGTATACAAGAATGTGACTATGCATGTTTGATATCATTCAAAAGGTCTCAGTGTGACTGCTACAATGGTCTCATTCCCACAGCAGTTGATTTAGTCATAACAAAGATTTTAGGATTTAGATACATTTTGTCTCAGCTGTTGGGGTGTGTCTTCCTGGGCTCTTCAATGCAAATTATCACCAGTAGTCAGGAAGGTGTGATATCACAGGATTCCTTTCAATTCCAAATTCCAATTGAATGGTCTACTGTTTACATTTGATGCAATTATCATTCTGGTCTGGCTATTTAAATGGATAGTTCACCCAAAAATTAAAATTCTCTCATCATGTACTCACCCTCATGCCATCACAGGTGTCTTTGATTTACTTTCTTCAGCAGAACACACAAAGATTTTTTGAAAAATATTTCAGGTCTGTAGGTTCATACAATGCAAGTGGATGGTGATCAGACCTTTGTAGCTCTGAAAATCACATAAAAGAAAAATAGAAATAATCCATAAGTCTCCAGTGGTTAAATCCATATCTCCAGAAGCGATATAATAGGTGTGGGTGAGAAACAGTGGAGATTTAGAATAAAAAAAGGACTTAAACATAGTTCTGTTTAAATTCAAGTGACAAGCACAAAATGTCAGCCCAAAGAGAGATGGTCACAAAAATGTTATCTTTAGGGAAGTAGGCTACAACTGGTCACAGCAGGACTGAAAAGTGTGAAGTATATTATAATTATTTTATTTTTTATTTTTTTTATTGACGTTGACGTCTTTTTATTGTTTTTATTTTATGTTGTTTTATTTTATTTTTGGCCATTATTAACTGTGTTAATGTTACTATTCATTAAATGTATTAAATGCATTTAATATATTTTATTAAATACATTAAATGTATTTAATTAATACGTATTAATTAATAAATGTTATTAATGTTAATTTTGTGATTAATATTATTGATTTGATAGTAATGTAGTAAAAAAATATGGCCTCATTAAGTAGGTTCAGTGTGGCTAGCTACTTTTTGATAGTAACTTGTAGTGTAGCTAACTACTTTTTCAAAAGGGTAGCTTGACTGTAGCCAGAGACTATTTATTTATTGGAGACGGGCCACTTCTATTAATATGAATGGGAGAAATTCACCCAACCAAGGAGCTCTAAGTGCCCAATGGTCAACAGATTTTGAAAGGAAGTCCTGCCTTACAGTTAAAAGAGCCAATCACCTTTTAGATACAGACATCGCCTGTCAATCAACTCGAGAACACGCATGCACATTAGCTATACAAGCTGGGAAAATTGCGCTTTTTAGCGTAAAGAAGCACAATTTACGAAACCAGTGTTGTTAGATTTCACTGCTGATTTGAAATATGTAATTTAAACATAAGCTTGGCAAGCAGTTTTTGAGATTTCTGTGTTCCCCCATTGAAGTAGATAGGAGCTGCTTTGTCATGACTGGAAATAGCCTCCTGAGAGCGTTCCAAAGATGGCCGACAGTGGAATTACTTGCTAGAAAGAGTTCGCTGTAGCTTAACTACTTTAAATTATGAGTAGCTTATAGCTTGTCAAACTACAATTTCAAAGTAGCTTCCCCAACACTGGGTCTAATCACCATTCACTTGCATTGTATGGACCTACAGAGCTGAAATATTCTTCTAAAAATCATTGTTTGTGTTCTGCTAAAGAAAGAAAGTCATACATATCTGGGATAGCATGAGGGTGAGTACATAATGAGAGTTTTCATTTATGGGTGAACAATCCCTTTATGGAAGGCAGATCTCTTGCACAATTGCTGTGTCATTTCTCCTGCCAGGTATGTTGTTTTTATGATGTGTGGTTATATTTATTCTGATCAATTGTAAAATTGGCTTTTGATTGAATTTATATTCATTGATCCTATGATGTAAAGCTTTAATCCTACCTGGCAAATAAATTATTAATCCCTTGAACTCATTATTTCTAGTAAATTATGAGTAGTCTGGTGTTACCGCAATCATCAAACCAGGATAAGAACTGAGGCCTTTGAATAAGAGAAGCAGTAGGTGCATCATCTAGAACTGTCAGTCACTGACTTATCGCTCACCTAAGCAAGTTGTACGTACATGACTAAGCAAAACTATCATTTGGTTATGAGAAAGCAGTAGACGGCCTGACTTTATGGTATTAGTAAACCATACAACCTCTGATTTAAGCGTGAACTGGTGACATTGTGCCTTTGAGATCTATGTATTAATCCAGCCGATGTATACTGCCCTTCTGAATTATGAATACGATAATACTGACCGTCTGAAAAATGAAAAACCTCAAATTAAGATCAAATATAAAATGGTGATCAGAAATTGATTGGAACTTTATTCTAAATTTGAGGTCTGTTATCACTGAAGCAAAATTTTATTATTAATGGAGTAAAATTTAGTCTAAACTAACCCAATATTTTAAGACTTTTCAATCACACAAGCGCTAGAAAAGTCAAACCTTCGCCTCTCCATTAGATTCCATCGATGGCCCAGTGGGGTGGCCCGCCTTTACAGTATGAATTAATTACTGAAGTCAAGCCTTTTTTTATTCTTGTAATAGCTTTGAATAACTTCTGCAAGCATAGTGTGAGTACCAAAATTAAATATCAAAGACGACAACGTCCATAACAGTATGAAGTCTTAAGGCCAAGGTATACTTCATTTTTATACCTCGCGCCTGGTCGACCACGTTGCTGTTGTGAGAATACTCTTATGACCATGAACGAATACAAACACGTTTGACACTTGCCAACTACAACTTATTTGTGGTACTCTTTTAGTACTGTCAATATCAGGCACATGCATCAGCGGCACGCACAGCCGAGGACCGCGTGCGTGGGTCAAGAAAATCTAGACGGAGTGCGGTTATGCCATGTGGTTGTGCTGATGATGCAATTTGTGTCACACATACTGTGTGTGGAGCGATCTGCTATGCAGACTCCTGAAGTATACTTTGAACATGTTTATCAAATGACGTTGTGTCAGTTGTGATAAAAGCCAATCAAGGTGCGAGTCCCTCTGTCAAATCTTAATGAAACTCTTAAACTCTGGGGCAAGGCCAGGAGTGTGTAATACGTTGACGCTTAAAATGTAAAAGTTCTAGGATCCCTAAATAGTCATATGTGGTACCATTCGAAAGCTTTGAATCTGAACTTTTTACTGAATTCCATCAATTTTGTTTATGTTGCATAAAATAAGTCCTGGAATCCTCTCTGTTGCAATTAAGTGCCACCCTGTGGTAGTGATGAAAAAATATTAATATAAATGATTTTCAGATAACATTAAAATAGGAGCTCAAATGTCATACATCAGCTGAAAGCTCTCATTCTCAGGTTTTTGACTAGGTAGTTTATTTTGTTGCCATTACAACACAGTTTGAAATATCCTTAAAAAGAATCAAAAAGTGAAATATGATCTCTGTAAGACAACAAAGACAAACAACTCATGTCTGCTCTGATCACTGCTTCTGTAAGCCTCAAGTAGCCGCAAACATCAGCATTTTCTTCAAAATGAGCCCATTTCTACTTGTCTATGACTATGTCTATGCTTGGGTAAATTATCCAATGTTATGTCTTAGATGCTGTGACGAGGAGGAGGGCGGGGCCAGGCCGTGACTATGCACGCCCGGCCCCCAGTTGGTCTAATCAGCCGAGGAGAGGGATAAGTGCAGCGGAAAGTGGAAGTTCGAGAGAGAGAGAGAGCCACACACAGCTGCAGTGTGTGTGTCTTTTTGTTTTCATTAAACATTATTTTGATGGTTCAGCTGGTTCCCGCCTCCTCCTTTCCCAACCTTAACTTTGTTACATTGGTGCTGAAGCCCGGGAGGGAGGAGGGATGTGCTGTCGTCCTCGCAACTTCCATCCACCTAAAGGAGCAGTCACCGGCCGCCTGGAGCGGTGGATCCGCTGCCAGGGGCGGAGGAGTTCCCTACCGGCCGCCAAAACACGGAGGGGTGTTCCATCCACCAGAGGTCGGAGGACTGGCTCTGGTCCACCAGGGGAGGAGTGGCTGTCGTCCGCCAGAGGGTGGAGGAGTGATCGAAGACCAGGTGACGGCGTGTCTGGGAACCAGCGAGCAAGTTTTTTTCTCTCTCTCCTCTCTCTCTCTTTCACTGTCGCTCCGCCTTGCCCTTTCCGTCTCCTTTTTTTGTTTTGTTTTGTTTTCCCTCCCCTCGCTCCCTCTCCCCAGCCCTAGAGAGGCGGGGAAAAGCCTGCCGGCAGGTGGGGCCAGAAGGGCAGCTCCCCAAACCAAAGGAGGGAAGAGTGTGACGAGGAGGAGGGTGGGGCCGGGACGTGACTACGCGCGCCCAGCCCCCAATTGGGCTAATCAGCCGAGGAGAGGGATAAGTGCAGCAGAACGTAGCAATTCGAGATAGAGAGCCACATGCAGCTGCCGTGTGTGTATTTGTATGTGTGTCTTTTTGTTTAAATTAAATATTATTTTGACTGTTGAGCTGGTTCCCGCCCCCTCCTTTCCCATGTTAACCTTGTTACAGATGCCCAGAACAAAATATGCAGTCCACCAGGATTAGCATGATAAACAAATCATTGGCGAAATATGTTCTTGACTGTGATGAAATGTTATGCATAATTTTAAACCTGAGGATCACATTCCAACAACACCTAGATTGTATAGTCCACTCAGAGGCCAATATATTTGACTAAACAGTGGGTAAGGTCTATGGACGAGCACATGGCGAGTGCTCAGCTGTTTTAGAGCACCACCTGCATTTCAGATCTGTATATTGTGACGGAAGGTGATAGAGAAAAAATATATTTTCCTAGTACTTGCTGCCATCCGGTGGAAAGAAGAAAAACATTTTGCAGAGACATAGAGCAAACAGAGCCTGAATCTCAGACTTTCAAAGACAGGTTTAAAAAGATATATACAATATTATTTATTATTTTTATTTTTTTCTCAAATGTTGGGGGGTTTTTGTAAAATTTTATTTTCTCACTCTTAATAATTTCTTCAAGCAAGTATATTTGTTGGCAGTGATACAAAAATGGTGTATGGAGCTTACGCAATGCATTTTGCTTGGACCGCGCTAAAATGCACAGCACAACAAATATAATAGAATGCAGGTGTCTCGAGATTCAGTTTTAAAAATAGAAGTAATTTTTTTATTTGACATGGTCAAGAAGTGGCACCATGGTAAATACAAAGCGTATTTACATAGAAAATTGAAAAACAGCCCAGACGTGCAAAAACACATTTGCTGTGATCAGCCCCTAACTCATCAGATT
The DNA here is from genome assembly GCF_019703515.2 of Myxocyprinus asiaticus. NCBI lineage: Eukaryota > Metazoa > Chordata > Actinopteri > Cypriniformes > Catostomidae > Myxocyprinus > Myxocyprinus asiaticus. Next base: position 4,770,696 of record NC_059383.1, on the reverse strand, counting down.
GGGCGTATCTAAATGAGAGCGCCTGCGTGAATCAAGTTACTTTAAAGTAAAATAAAATATGATTTTAAATTAAATAAAAGTTGCCTAAATCGTATTAAATATATATTATATTATCAAAACATTTATAATAATAATAATAATAATAAAAAAAATAAAAATATTACAAACCTGACCCAAACCCAAAGTTGTACTTGAAAAACTATCCCAGATCCTTGGATAACTCATGTGGGGTAGCAGACCTCTACCGTACTTAAGTCCACTTCCAAAGGTAGTCTGAGGTACACTCCATGTGAACTCCAGTACAGTTGGCAATTGATATGAAACCAAAATGTCCTAAAACACGAACATGATCTGCTATTTTATCTGTGGTAAACAAACACAAGTGGTGTTCTGTGCATTTTAGTGATAAATCCAAAGAGACAAATAACACAATGAGTCCTCTTGAATCGTTTCCTAGCTACAGTGGCAAAGTGCTGCCACTAGTATTCATGGTGCTACTCATGTTGATGACGTACGGCAGTTTGGACTCAAAATGTACAATGTGAAAAGAGACCAGTGGAGGTAGGAGGAGGTGGTGGAATCGAACTCAGTTTCAGACTTAGCAATCGAACCAAGTCGTGAACTACTGTGTGAATGAAGCCTTTGTGTCTGCTTTAGAAGATAAAGCCTAGAAGCCACACTTCCTACTTAACCCACATTAAATGGCAGTGATGGATAAATCAATAAACCCTTCAGAGGATGTGTAGCAGGGGCACTAGAGTGAATAAGAATTTTTCTTCCATGTCTCGTGGGCCTGATACAACAAAAGCACTTTCATTTACAGGAAAGCCTACACAGAATTTAGTCACACATTTATTTTGTATGCATACACAGTCAGAAGTTTACATACACTTAGGTTGAAGTAATTAGAACTCTTTTTTTTAACCACTCCACACATTTCATTTTAGCAAACTATAATTTTGGGACTAAGTCTTAAGTCTTTTAGGACATCTACTTTGTGCATGACACAAGTAATTTTTCCAACAATTGTTTACAGACAGATTGTTTCACTTTGAATTGACTATTATCACAGTTCAGGTGGGTCAGAAGTTTATATACACTAAGTTAACTGTGCCTTTAAGCAACTTTGAAAATTCAAGAAATTGATGTCAAGCATATTTTAGCTTCTCATAGGCTAATTGGAGTCAATTAGAGGTGTACCTGTGGATGTATTTTAAGGCCTACCTTCAAACTCAGAGCCTCTTTGCTTGACATGGGAAAATCAAAAGAAATCAGCCAAGACCTCAGAAAAAATGTTGTGGACCTCAACAAGTCTGGTTCATACTTGGGAGCAATTTCCAAATGGCTGAAGGTACCACATTCATCTGTACAAACAATAGTACGCAAGTATAAACACCATGGGACTACGCAGCCATCATACCGCTCAGGAAGGAGACACATTCTGTCTCCTAGAGATGAACGTAGTTTGGTGCAAAAAGTGCAAATCAATCCCAGAACAACAGCAAAGGACCTTGTGAAGATGCTGGAGGAAACAGGTAGACAAGTATCTATATCCACAGTAAAACAAGTCGTATATCGACATAACCTGAAAGACTGCTCAGCAAGGTTGAAGCCACCGCTCCAAAACTGCCATAAAAAAAGCCAGACTACACTTTGCATGTGCACATGGGGACAAATATCTTACTTTTTGGAGAAATGTCCTCTGGTCTGATGAAACAAAAATTTAACTGTTTGGCAATAATGACCATCGTTATGTTTGAAGGAAAAAGGGTGAGGCTTGCAAGCTGAAGAACACCATCCCAACCGTGAAGCATGGGGGTGGCAGCATCATGTTGTGGGGTGATTTGCTGCAGGAGGGACTGGTGCACTTCACAAAATAGATGGCATCATGAGGAAGGAAAATTATGTAGATATGTTGAAGCAAAATCTCAAGACATCAGCCAGGAAGTTAAAGCTCGGTCACAAATGGGTCTTCCAAATGGACAATGACCCCAAGCATACCTCCAAAGTTGTGGCAAAATGGCTTAAGGACAACAAAGTCAAGGTATTGGAGTGGCTATTACAAAGCCCTGACCTCAGTCCGATAGAAAATTTGTGGGCAGAACTGAAAAAGCATGTGCGGGCAAAAAGGCCTACAAACCTGACGCAGTTACACCAGTTCTGTCTGGAGGAATGGGCCAAAATTCCAGCAACTTATTATGAGAAGCTTGTGGAAGGCTACCCAAAACGTTTGATCCAAGTTAAACAATTTGAAGCCAATGCTACCAAATACTAACAAAGTATATGTAAACATCTGACCCACTGGGAATGTGATGAAAGAAATAAAAGCTGAAATAAATCATTCTCTCTACTATTATTTTGACATTTCACATTTTTAAAATAAAGTAGTGATCCTAACTGACCTAAGACAGGGAATGTTTTATATGATTAAATGTCAGGAATTGTGAAAAACTGAGTTTAAATGTATTTGGTTAAGGTGTATGTAAACTTCTGACTTCAACTGTATGTGAATCACTGCAACAAAGATAAAAACTCGTATTTTAATTTGCGCCCATAATGGTCACGTCCGTAACACATTACGATAACATTTGTTTGTCATAATTAACATGCTCACAATGCTGAGGCCAGTTATGGTCTGATAAGTTGTGCTGGACGAAGTCAAGCTACAACTGCATTATTTAGGTCTGTTAGTCTGCTGAGCAAAAAATGTAAGTGTTTACATGACATTTAAAAAAAAATAATTGTTTTAGTCTGACTGCAATGTTACCGTTTGTGCTTTGGACATGAATGATACCAACATACATATGATAATTCGTGCAGGTTAAGGAGAGGTGTTGTATTACTAAATGATCAGTCTAACGATTTAAAACGCAAAAAACTTAATAGACTTTCTTTGAAGAAGCCATATGTGTTCAGAATATCATACAGACTTGGAGGTGGACTCTTTTGATTTGAACTAGTAATCAAAAACCTATTAACCACCCAGAACACCTTAGCAACCATTTTGCCATGGCCTAGCAACCACCAAGAGCACCGGCGCAACCACCACCTCATTCAAAACTCCCTTTCAACCACATAGCAAAGCTATGGTATAGAATAACTTGGCATTGTGGCCGCGACTGCAAGCACCGCTCAACTTTCGTCAGAAAAGTGTTATTTATATGGCCGTCATTTTAACACATTCATTTAGTGCAATTAAAACCCCTTAGCCTCTGATGGGTCTCTACAGGCCCACCTGAATGCCCATTTACATGAACTGCATGTTTAAAAGGTGAATTATTACATGGGCGCCTGCAGGATTTCATCTGAGGGTACGCACAGAATTCTACCTTCTCTAGGGCATGTTCCCCCATGAGATTTTTTTTGCAAAAACAACACCAAAGCATTCAATTCTGGTGACTTTGAGAGAAGCATTTATTTTTTTTCTCGAGTATGAGTAGCGTTCATGTAACTATTGGCTAAAGCATTCAGTAGCTTCCAGTAACCGTTCAGAACAGACACGTTATGGCGCTAAAAAAAGCAAAACACACCACAACGAATAGAGTGCAGGTGTCTCGAGATGCATTATCAGTTGTTCTTTTTAACTTGATATGGCTTCTAAAAATGCAGCGCTCCCGTTAGAGATCCTAAAAACACAGTGAAACATGATGCAGTTGTCAAAAGACATCCATCTAGCGAATGTTTACATGGAAAACGGTTGAAAACAGCATGAGTGGATGCAAAAACACGTTCAGTTTGAACAGACCCTTGTTCACATGACACATCACTAGCTGAAGTTACCTCTCAAAGTTACCTCTCAAAAAGTCAGCCTTTTGTCTCAGTTGATTGTAGGTTAATTTACACTGTATTCAGCACTGTTTGTTCTCTGTATTCATAAATATCCTGATGCTGTTTTACTGTGCGAGAAACTGCTCCAAATGATTCCGTGAGAGAGTGGTCCGAACAAATTGTCATGAATCACGAATCGATTCAGACAGTTTTGTAAGCCCGTTTGGCTAATTCACTGAAAAGAACCGACTCTAAAGAAATATTCATTCGCAAATTGGTCATCGTTCTTTTAAACAGCCATAGGACACACTTCATGATTGATTAAATATTCTGAGAGTAAATACATCTCAGGTCAGTCAGAGCGCTCATGGTATGCACAGTGCGTACAGCCATACAGCTGCAGGCACCACTGAATTGTTAAGTAATCTTGAAAATCAATACATCATTATGGAAACTCTAAATCTCATGCTTTGACGACTGAAAGCAGTTTCATAGTCAAATTGGTGTGCTAATGTATTTCCATAATTTATGTAAGTGAAAGTGAAAATCAAAACATTTGTACCATACATCCCATGTTATTAAATAATTCTCCAAACACATCTCCAATCACGAAAGATCCAGTATACTTGTCATTTCATGGCTTTACTAAACAACCTCCATTAGATATTTTAGTCCAAAATTGTGCACATTTGGAGAAATTGTGATGTTTTTTTTTTTTGTTGTTTTTTTTTTTTTATAATTTTACTTCATATTTCTTTAGCCAGAAATGTAATTCATGTCAATTTGGTTAGTCAACTAGTCGGTCAATAAAGACCTGTATAATTAGGCTGGAGTAATTTACACAAGACATCAATCAGACGTGTTTCTTAATAATAGGCTATGGACACTAAGCACACCGCTTCAAACAGACAGGCTATTAAAAAAATAAATAAGCTTAATAACTATAACCTTTGTGTGCACATAACTGTCAAAGTCTTTAAAAAAGAGACTTATGGATTTTGTGTGAAACAGCGGGAACATTGTTCCGAGCTGAAAAGTCAGATTGTAAAATATTGTTGTGGCGCTTTGTTTGCTGCTGTTTTTCACCCTTAAATGCATGCAGGTAGTGAATATAAATTAAGTAAAAACAATAGAACTAATAATAACACACAAAATTCCCAAACCAGCGTGTGGGTAACATAACTCATCACTGCTCATAAAATCAACATTGTAGCATTCATATTCATGATATCTATGATAGCGTTCGGGTGTATAAACTGAGCACAAAACAAGAAAAGAAAGCACTAATAATATAGCCCTAACAACAGGCATGGAATAGTAAACTTACTGTACATAGGCATGAATGTATGTAATGTAATTTTTCATAAATTAATTCCAACGGCTAAACTCTTTTGTGTTTGACTTTATAATTTAAACTACAGAGTATTTAAACTACACTATCTAAATATAGAAATAAAAATGACACATCACATATATAAAATATCAACTTCATTAGAACAATCAAAAATGCAATTAAAAAAGGTGTCTTACCTTACCCTTGGACAGTAGGCCGAACGTCAGTTATTCAAAATACCATGATAATAAATGAATAGACCTATGTACAGTATGACCATAAATAATAAATAAATCTGTTGATGCATTTAAAATAAATACAGAACTGAACAGGGCATCAAATGTTAAACATAGGCCTCACCACATTTAAATGAAATGTTTCAAATGCCAGCTTGTAATCCGCTGAGAGACAATATTTTTTTAATCATGAGAGAATAAAGAAAAAAGGTTCCGCCCCCAAAAAAACGCAAACAGTAAATAATAAAAAATAGTCTAGATATTTCACAAACAAAAATGTCGGAATCATTAATGCATCAACATATTTTTATTCAGAAACAAAAGCTACATGTTCAGGAAGGAGACGTGAGCGAAGCCTGTTGACACCTGCCACAGAAAACACGCTCTCGGCTGGGACAGACTCGGAAGGAACAGCGCGAGAGACTCATTCATCCACCATTGGAGAGGGTTCTGGTTCAGGTCCATGCAGTGATCTTTGTCTTATATCTCCAGCTCTGTAGATTGGCTAAGCTAAGCGTGTTTGAGTAGCATTCCTTGCCAAAAAAACACACACAAAAAACCTGTTATCGCTTTTCCGTTTTCGCTACTACAACACCAGATGAAGATTCTACCCCTGACTCTGAGCTCACATCCTTGACATTCTGAGTATTATTGACATTATCTTCCAAATATTGCATTGTAATACATCAGTTTTCACTTTCATGAAACTTGTCCAGGCAGCGCTTGTTTTCCATGACATGACTCGCGCTAACAGTTTAGCGCCTGCAGCAAATATGAGGTAAACTGTCAGATTTATAAAAATAATGTTTAGACTATACTTTTTTATACTAATTGTACAATAAAAACACACTGTCTTAAATATTAAAATAAAAACCTTTTAATGACTTTTTATTGTTTAAAAATTACTAGTCGACACTAATCGACTAGTCAGTTGTTGAACAACTAGTCGACTTGTCGACAATTCTTGTACATCCCTACAAATTATGCAATCTGAAGCACTACAGCACTCTAATACTCTAATATAGTGTGTTCTTTTGAACCAGGAAGACTGCAGGCAAGATTTGATCCATAAACAGAAGAGAATTTATTAAATCAGAGATCACATGACAGGTGTTCCCAATTCCTTACCATAGTAGGATTAAAAACTCGGTGTAAACCATAATAATAACGTTAAGACCTGAAATATGTCACAAATAAATAGATAATTATGCAAATGTATGGTTTGTCTATATTTTCCAAGCTACTGCTGCCAGTTTTATAGGTTTGATGCCTGTATATTTGAAGCATCTGTCAGTGAACCTGTTGTTTGCTATAGGCTGCATATTCTATAAATATTTTGATTTCTGCTTCATTCTATGAATGGAATCCACATGAGATCAGTAAAAGAAGCTGTTATAACTACTCAGTGATAACTGAAACTAAGAGATATGCAGTATGTTATGTTTCATTTGTATTGTTTAAATGCTGCTGTTATGGAGCTAAGCTAATGCTAGCATGCCAACCTTCGCCATAGTAGGCACAAATAAGGTTTAATAAAACTCAAAGTGATCATAATCATATTTGGAATATAACATTATCAGACTTGTGGCTTGAGCTCCATTGTGTCTCTAGTTGCTTATAAGTCCAGTGTCATTTATATTTTCATGAAAATAAGTTTCAGATCAATTCCTATAAATTTTTGCTTTTATAATAAAATAAAGTTTTTTATGACTTTAATAAATTCTGACATCCGTGAAACAAACTTACAAGTGTCTTCTGTCAAAACAGACCACAATTATGACTGTAATACAAAGAGCAGATGAACTCCAGCCATTACTATTGAGTATGTCCAATTCAGGCCTGAGCTCAGAAAATGGGGCAATGCAAACACTTTTAATAAATGGTCCAAAAAATGTGGCATTTATGACGCTGAAAACAGGTGTGATGCTCCAAAAGCATGCACCTGACACATTTGTTCATAGACCAACAATTAAAAATACAGCAGACGGAACACAAGAACTCATCCTGTGAGAACAGGACAGGGCGTCATTTCTCAAAAATCGTAAGCCTAAGTAGATCGTAGAATACATTTTACGATTCATCTTAGTTTGCGGCCAGTTTCCCAAAAGCATCGTATCTTAAGTAGTACTTGAAAATGTGCTCTGGAGTAATCGTACTAAGAGCCTCATAAGCACATAGACTTATGCAGACACCTGCAGGACAAACGCGAAATTACACTTTATACAATTTAAATAGCTACACTTTAAATATCTACACTTTATGCTAAAACTTTAATATCAGGATACCTATGTTTTATTAATTTTTATTTTATCATACGAGTCTAATAATAATAATAATAATAACAATGCATAAATTAGATAGCCTATATAAATGGATGAATAGATTAATTAGTAAACAAATTAAGTTATTTGTTTAGACTAATTGGACTAGTTGGTAACAGCAAAGAGGTGGCATGAAAATTGTCAGTATATATTGGCTTATCATCCTTGTCTCCTCTTCCTATCTAAGACCCAAAGGCGGTCTTGCCAGCACTACAAGTTTTGTAGCAACACACATGCAGCATTACTGTCACCGTTTTCAATTTTGGGAGAAAAGAGCAGACCTCTGCATCATTGGTGAATGTCCATAAAGTGCATCCTCTAAATGTCTCTTTATTTTGCGCTGTGTAATAACACAATGAACCTCGTAATATTCAGTGAATGCTTGTAATTAGCAGGAACATACACAGGACCTCTGCTGTTTGCACTAATCCTGGAAGCTTTCATATCGAGGGAAGTTTGTGAAAACTAAATATTACACATGCACACCTGATTATGGAAGTAGACTATGTAAAAGAAATAGATCATTCTGCACAAAATGATTGTAAAAAAAAATATGTAAATTTGTAGTTAAACAAATATTAGCGAGGTAAATTACATAATGATTGTAAAGTTATGCACAAATATAATAGTTACAATGACGAGCAGCACTATACATTCACATTTCAGCACTCTCTTAAGTAGCACTTAAAGTGCGTCCTGGCACATTCATGTTAAGTGCAGTTCTGGAAAATGCACGTAAAAAATAACGAACGTTCGTAAAATCGCTCGTAGAAAACGCTCTTAACTGCTTAGATTAATCGTTATTGGGAAACGAGGCCCAAATTGATGAGCTCAGTTGCAAAATGGATTGCTGTGGATTATAGGCTTATGTTCAAAGATTTGGGAATAATGCAAACAATATATTGACTTTTAAATCTTCTGTACTTTTTGCATTGTTTAATCAATGCTTTACTCATCTGACACAATAATGCAATGCATTTACATTTAAATTCTGAATATCTGAATTATTAATATATTATTATTATTATTTTCCTTAGGCCCCCAAATAAATCGGAATGTCATGTAAATTATTAATCAAAATAATATATATTAAGGCTGTTAATTTAATTGATTAACAGCCCTAATTATTTTCAGAATATTTTTTTTTGCTGTTGTTGTTGTTTTTTTTATTTTCTCCCCTTTTCTTTTTTTTTTTTTTTTCAAATTGGAATGCCCAATTCCCAATGCGCTCTAAGTCCTCGTGGTGGCATAGTGACTCACCTCAATCTGGGTGGCGGAGGAAGAATCTCAGTTGCCTCCGTGTCTGAGACCGTCAGTCTTATCACGTGGCTTGTTGAGTGCATTACCGCGGAGACGTAGCGCGCGTGGAGGCTTCACGCTATTCTCCGCGGCATCCATGGACAACTCACCACGTGCCCCACCGAGAGCGAGAACCACATTATAGCGACCACGAGGAGGTTACCCCATGTGACTCTACCCTCCCTAGCAACCGGGCCAATTTGGTTGCTTAGGAGACCTGGCTGGAGTCACTCAGCAAGCCCTGGATTCGAACTCGCGACTCCATGGGTGAAGTCAGCGTCTTTACTCACTGAGCTACTAAAAGGTACTGAAAAGTTTATGTTCAAAGTATTTATTCTGCCCTAAAAGAGGAACAGATACTTAAAATCATTCTTTCTACATCAATGTTCCAGTGGATCCTTAAAAAGTCTTAAAATGTCTTAAATTCAGTTTTCCAAAATGTAAGGTCATAAAAAGTTTTAAATATCTTACATGATACAACAAAAATGTCTTAAATTTGGGAGCGGAAAGACAGGAATCGTGATATGACCTAATCTGATTATCAAACTTCAAAAGAATATGATTTAATTAAATAAATGTATGTGCTGCGTTCTTCAAAGTGAAAACGGCACTGTTTTCTCCAAGCACGCAGGGGCTTGTGGGTGTTTCCAGCTGTTGCAGAGCAGTTTGCAATTATTAGGCCATATCGGAAATTTATGACAAGCGATCACTAATGATCATATGTTGATGAAAAAAGGTCATAAAAAATCTTACATTTGATTTTAGAAAATCTGCAGCAACCCTGTACGAGTGAATGTTCATATACAGGTTCTAAAATAATATAGAGTCATGTGGCGCCATGCGAGGATCAGACGTGTGAACGGCGAGCTCTGCGCACTTTGCTAGTTTAAACACTTTTAATGACATAAACCGGCAAGCCTGAGTGGACCGGCTCACTGAACATTCGCTTAACTGTTTGAGGAATCTGTGTGCTCTTTTTGTGCTGGTTCTGTCTATCGGCTGGAGTTTATTTTGTAGAGTAATACACCTTCAGGACAGATTTATGGATGAATATACACACTCTTTGTGCTTATTCCGCCTATTGGCTGGAGTTTGTTTTGTAGATTATCTTTTGCTGTGTAATTCTGTTTTAAAAATTTATATAGAAACACTGGACTTGAGCAATCCGATGGCAAGGTTGTCGCGGGGGTTCTCGTGGGCGTGCATGGACTGTTTGAGTTTGGAGGGATGGATGACAGTTGGCACTGTTGTGCACGGGGTTAATGCACACGTTTTTCTTTTTTCTGTTTGTTTTGTTCTGGGGGATGTTCAGTTTTTGATTGTCACATTAATGTTGGACTGTGGTTTTTATAATCTTGTTTTTGACACAATTTTTCTTTTGTTATATGTCAAAATGTCAAATGTTAATATGAGTGGATTGTCTCTCTCCACATGGAATGTGAATGGGTTGAGGCACCCCATAAAAAGAAGGAAGGTTATTTCTCTTCTTAAGTGTAAGAAATATGATATAATATTTCTTAAAGAAACGCATCTTTCTCCGCAGGAAGCTGAAAATTTGGGAAGATATAGGGTGGGCATGTTTTCTATAGTGCTGGCTGGAGTAAGAGCAGGGGAGTCATTACACTGATAAGTAAATATCAACAATTCAGATGTCTCAAACAGATTTAAGATAAATTAGGAAGAGTCATTATTGTTTTAGCTGAAATTCATTGACAAAGTCTTATTTTGGCCAATATTTTTGCATCTAACTTTGATGATCAGGGCTTTTTTATAGATCTTGAAGGGATGTTGCAAGGCGCTGGCACCCCTCATTATACAGTATTTGGAGGAGACTAATCTTTTGATGGACTCAGTCCTTGATCATAGTGAAGCAAAAATGTGCAAGCCCCCTAGAGCAGAATTGATGTTTCACAGGATGTGTAAAAATCTTGGTCTTACATATATTTGGAGACTTTTGAACCCATCTGGGAGGGACTACATTTTTTTCATCAGTCCATAAGATTTACTCTAGAATAGATTTTTTTTATTATATTTAAGTCCCTCATTTCATCTGTTGCTGATTGTTCATTTGGAAACATTTTAGTTTCAGATCATGCCCTGGTGTGTTTTGAGGTGTTGCCACATATGGAGAAATCTATCCCTTTAATCTATCCCTTTTGCAAAATCCTGAATTCCAATAAATGCTAAAGGCCGAAATCAGTGTCTATTTGGAGACCAACTGGTCCTCAGTATCCTCTGTGGGCGTGGCTTGGGAGGCACTTGAGGCAGTTCTTAGGAGTCGGATCATACAGTATGCCTCATTCACCAAAAAAATCCAAAGCACATGAACTCGTGGAATTGGAAGGGAATATTAAAAGTGCTGAGGCAGAGCTGATGCACTGAATGTCATCGAATGGCCTCAGGTAATTGACCCAATTGAAATACAGATATAATACTATTTTGACATGGAAGGTGGAGTTTTGTTTATTCAGGGCAAGACAGTCATACTTTGAGTTGGGGGACAAAGCAGGGAAGCTCCTGGCTAGATATATAAAACAGAGAGAGTCTTTTTCTACCATTCCCTCAGTGAAATATGCTGGCGGTGAAATATTTACCTCAGCCATTGATATTAATAATGCTTTTAAAGTATTCTATCTTGATCTCTATAGTTCCATGTCTTTGTCTACTGATGAGGATATTAGAAACTTTGTGGAACCATTAGAACTTCCTAAACTGACGACTGAGCAAAAAAAATTCTCTTGATTCTGAGATAACTGTGGAGGAGCTTGGCGAGGTAATTAAGGCTTTGCCTACAGTCAAGTCTCCGGGGCCGGATGGCTTTGCCACTGAATTTTTTAGATCTTATGCTACAGAACTGGCTCCACTTTTGCTAGAAGTTTATATGGAATCATTAAAGAATGGAAAGCTTCTGCCAACCATGACACTAGCCCGGATCAGTCTGATTCTTAAAAAGGACAAAAATCCAAGCAAGTGTAAGAGTTACCGTCCGATTTCCCTGATCCAGCTAGATGTTAAAATATTGTCAAAAATTTTGGTTAACCGATTTAAGTAAAGTTATGACATCTCTTATACATATAGATCAGGTGGGGTTTATTCGGGGCTGTATCTCTTCTGATAACATTAGGCGTTTCATTAATGTCATGTGGGCAGTGGCGAACGATCAGACTCCGGTCGCTGCCATCTTAATTGGCATTTGAAATGGTTTTGAAGATTATGGAAATGTACGGGTTCCGGAATTCTTTTATTGGGTGGATTAAGTTACTTTATAGACACCCAGTAGCGGCGGTTCAAACAAATGGATTAATTTCAGATTATTTTATTCTGGAAAGGGGCACCTGACCTGATTTTCCAGGAGTGGTGGCGGGAGGTGTGGCGCATAAGCTTTTGCTTTACACAGATGATATTTTATTATTTGTCTCCGACCCTACTATATCTATGCCTTGCCTCCACAGAATTATTAATTCCTTTTCTAAGTTCTCAGGATACAGAGTGAATTAGTCTAAATCCGAAGTTTTGTCTCTGACAGCATACTGCCTGGTTACGGCTTTTTAGCTGGGCGCCTTCCAGTGGCCCAAACAGGGCATTAAGTATTTGGGTATTTTATTCCCATCAAATTTGTGTGATTTAAAGTTAATTTTGACCCTTTAATAAAAAGGTTTTCGAGCGATGTGAGCAGGTGGGCTTCATTACATTTTTCTATGAATGGAAAGGTTAATGTTATTAAAATGAATTGTATTCCAAAATTCGACTACCTGCTACAGTCTCGCCCTATAGATGTCCCCTTCTCTTATTTCAAGCAATTTGATAGTGTAGCAAAGTCTTTCATTTGGTATGGTAAACGTCCCAGATTACACTTCAGTAAATTACATAGGCCGATTGACAAAGGTGAGCTACTCCCTTCTAATTCAGAGTCTGGAGGACGGAGCTTCAACTTCTCTCAAGAAATTATGGGAGAAAGATTTAAACTTGGTATTGGAGGAGGGAGTGTGGGCTAGGATTCAAAAACATGTCAAGTCTACATCTAGAGATGCAAGGGTACACCTTATGCAATTTAAGATTTTACATCAATTCTATTGGACCCCCTCTATATTGTATAGGCTTGGTCTTAAAGACACACCCACCTGCTGGCGATGCCAATCAGAAGATGGGGACACAACCCATGTTTTTTGGTGGTGTGTTAAGATCCAAGAATTTTGGTTGAGGGTTCAGAGTTTTATGTGTGATGTATTGGGCACTCAAATTTCGTTTTGCCCCAGACTCTGTATTTTAGGCATTTGCTTTTCTGTTTCAAATGTGTCATCCAATAAAAGGTGTTAATCGAAAAATAATAATAATAATAATATAAATGTTAAATGAGACAATTCCCTAGCAAACAAATGTATTTTATTTATTTATTTAGGGTTAGGGTTAGACATATAATCAAGTATTCTGAAATTACTTAAAACAGCTACTGAATTTAGTGGTAATATGAGCAGTAATAGTATCCATAGTATTAGAGGTGTGAAATTGGCATGGAACCATCAACAAATCTTAATGCCTTTGATTATAAAGTTTTTTGAAGCCTCTTAGTTGAATGTTGAACATTACCATCCTGTTCTCTGTTTCTTTGGCCAACTCTGTCTGTTTGTTTTTGCAGATGGTTACCCCAAGGAAGAGATTGTATACAAGTGGAAGCGCAGCTCCGTAGAGGTCGGGGACATCCGCTCCTGGCGTCTGTACCAGTTCTCCTTCGTCGGCTTGAGAAACACCTCAGAGGTCGTCAGGACCGTGTCAGGTAGAGCCCCAGCTGTGCTTTTTATTTTTAAAACTGTATGGCTTTCTTCATAAATTGCTCATAAAGAACTGTCCATCATTGTTGCACCTGGCAAGCTGTTACTAGTGGTAGCACAGCAGACATAAGGTGGCTTCACTTTCTTGTTTATAAAAACAAGGTTAATGGGGGAGAGGTGTCCATGAAGTGCTTTTTTTAATTAATTATCATTTACCATTAAAGTGACAGAGCTGTGTAATTTGTATACTACAGTAAATGTCCAGGGATGCTAGTTTGGCATTCTCTTTCCTCCTTCACCCTCATGACTGAATATTTATGTGTAGTACATGGAAGAATCTTTATTTTGCAATTCAAATTTGAAGGCATTTAATAATTTAGTGTTTTATTATGGTACTGACATACTGTAAGTGCATTTATGAGTGAAGCATTTTAATATAACCATTTCTTTTTCGCAATGCCTTAGTCTTATACTGTACTTTCAGACCTAAGGAAACATTTTGGAAACATTCTTTATAAAATATTTCAAAGAGGCATTTCTTTGGCTTGATTGCCATGTGGTTTTATTGCTGTTCAATGCTGCTCCTCAACAATCATTACCGGGGAGGAGTATTACTAAATTCTTGTAATGGTATGTAACACAACACTCTTTTTAATGGAAATTTAATCATGTTTATCAAGCATGTTTTTATCAGCCACATCAAGTGCAGCAAAATGGACAGTAGTTCCACTTGTCTGAAAAGAGTTTCTTAAATTAAAATGACCATGTAAATTCAACTTAAATACTTCAAGTAGAGGGAACCTAATTGAATAAAGTAAACCCAACAAAATGTCAACATGTCTAAATAACTCAAATTAAGCTCTTTTTGTGATATATGGATATATCCATTATATATGGATATATACTACCTAGTGACAGGATATGTTAGCATGCCCAGTTTCAGTTAACCACACAAAGAAAAAAAGAAAATAAAATAAATATTAACATCCCAATGCAATTGGATAAATAAATAAAAGCTGACGAGATTTTATTATTATTGAATCAATTAGTTAATTTAAGTTCCCTAGGTTACATTAATCTTTTGAGTAATATGAACATGGGAGGATTGATTAAAACTGAAATAGTGAAAGTTCTTTTTTTTTTCTTCTTCTTCTTTTTTTGAGTGCAGAATTATCATCATCTTGGAAGTTACCTTGGTTATATTTTCATATATCATGAGAATTTTAGATTGAATTTAAATCCGTTTTGCACATTAAGTGAATAGATTGCAATCCAATTGATGAAGACACGTGAAGTGACCAAGTCTAAGAAACAGACAGAGAGAAAATAAATGGTTCATGCTTTTAAGCTCTTTGTATAAATCATGCAGATGGATCAGTACAGGAAATTAATCTACATAATGTTGCTCCATAAAAATAGTAAGTGCTTTGTTAAAGTGCCATTATATGTTTTCCATTACCATAACATTTTGAAAAGCTATCTGATTTCTGCTGACTATATGTTTTAAATGGTAAACAGCTGTCATCACTGGGTCACTAAGGCTGTAGCTTTATTTCTGAAATATTATATATGCCAGTTTAAGTAATATATTACACAGGTTTTCCCAGGCTTTATATACTTCAGTTGTGTGATGTTTGTATAGATGACAAACAAACATTTGTGTTCCACATCTGTGTGATCATGTGACCAATCTGATTAACGTGTCAGTCTGTTGTGCCATTAAAACCAAACATTCTGTTGCAACTGCTAAACATGCTTTTAATGGATGCTTACAATCCTGTAAAATCTGAAATGATCATGACTGATTGTAAATACGAGGCGTTTTTATTAAATGGTTCACGAAGAAGTGTACTGTTGGTGTTTTATCATGTCTTCATGTCTATCTCACCCGCAATTGACTTTGTACATTCCAAGAATGTCTATAATAATATGAGTTCTCTATCAGTTAGCATTCCCCTTCATCTCAATGGTAGTTGTTTGGCTGGTGTGTGCAGTATGCGACTTGCATCCTGCCATGTTTTCTTTTTTCTTTTCTTTTTTTTCTCAGCCAATCATCTGAGCTGTAAATGTCATGTGACTAATCACTTTGTATTAGAACTTTTTGCAGCAGAAAAACAGGGAAAAACATCTACTTCATGAGTGAATTTCTAAGTCTATTATCATGCTGTTGAGGGTATGTAAGCCTTTTTCTGCCACATGGGAAAATAAAAATCAAATTTGTGCTTTGGTAAGTCATATTTATAAGATACTAAGTCATATGAGATGAAAAGCCATAATTATGAGATTAAAATCATAATTTTCAGCTACTAAGTCATAATAATAAAATCTAAACTTTGAATATAATAATAATGACTTTGTTTTTTTATATTATTTAATTACGACATGCCAAATAGCAGTGATTGTAATAGGCCTATTATTTAATTAATATGTTTAAGACAAATTCAACAAAATCAATAAATGTTTTAAAAATGTATACGTCTCTTAAGTTTTACATATGTGAAAGAGTTTATGTTTTAAGTGCTGTCATTTCCTTGATATTGTACTTTTTGTACCAAATGTACAAAAATGTCTACTAGAACCACATTTTTGCATACAAAAACTAAAGAGATCCCAATGGATAAAGAAGTATACAAGCTGTGTGACTGGAGGACCTTCAAGCCTTTTGATACGGTGTTAAGCCAGGACTTCACTATCATAAATGGCCATCTGTCAGCATGCAGATCAAGGCGGATCTGGAATATAGAATACCTAACCGATAGTGTCTGAAAAAGCAAATGCGAGATGAAAACGCAACTGCTAAAACAACCGCATCATTTTGTGGTGCTTCTATGACACTTTCAGCTCATGTGTTGACTTGTGTGCTCTTCAGGACTCGTACCCCGGTCCTTTGCAACACAAGTGCAACACCCTATCAGTTGAGATGCAAAAAATGTATTTACACTAGAAAAACCTTGAAAATGTACAGTTGGTTGTGTAATGCAAACATTAAAATGTTTAGTCATGTGCTACAGTAAAAGTGTTTGGATGTCATAAGATAGCATCGTTTGAGATGCTATCTTATGAGTAAGTGAACACTTTTAGGGTGAAAAGTGTTTATATACAGATTTTCTGCTATTTTACTTGTGATTCATGTGAAAGCAAATTAAAGTCACTGTTGTTGTAGTGCATCTAGTGTTCATTTGACCAGGAAACTGGCACGATATGTACAACAAGCCCTGTAAAATCATTGTTTTTTTACTTGTGGAACTCTGTTGCACTGCATTGGAGGGTGGAGCAAAATAAGCAGCATACAGCAGAGAAAGCGTATGTGATGAAAATAACAGGAGAAATCATGAGACAGTTACAGCGAGTGTAGAAGGCAGGAGGAGGTTGGTGTTATATCAGTTTGAACCTGTCACTAACCGTGATTGGCTTGCGGAGGCAGTCAGCAGTTCGCAGCCATCGTAATGCATCATGAGAGATGCTGCTGAAAGATTGTGAACATTTGTTAGTGTGTATATATATGTGCACTTCCTCATTCGGACTACAGCTATTCTTAGGGTGACCTTCTGACACTGTGGCGTGCAGCCTCACTGTTGTCTGTGTGCGTTGGTCTGTGTGATTTGGTTTGAATCGGAAAAGCCTTGGGACACATCCACTTCCTGCGCCATTTACAAAGAGCCACGGTTAGCAGATGAGACATTGGCGGGGGTAATCTGGATGCAATGGTGGTGAATGAAAATGCACCTCTTTCTTGAGGACATGAGGACTGAAGTCTCTTTTGAGGCCCACAGTTCTTCAGATTGGTGTAGATGAACAAAATACTGTATATACAATGTCCTTTTAACACCATGGGACTAACTTTCTCTCTATGGTTTCATTTTGTCAGGCTGTATCATATAGACAGATTTGGGGAGTAACTAACTACAACTGTACTACAGTAAGCTACTAAGTTAAAGGGATAGTTCACCCAAAAATAAAATATTCTCTCATTATTTACTCACCCTCATGATATCCCAGGTGTGTATGACTTTCTTTCTTCACCAGAACACATTTGAAGAAAAATAGAAAAATATCTTAGCTCAGTAGGTCCTTAAAATGCAAGTGAATGGAGATTTCTCTTTTGAAGCTCCAAAAATCACAGTCAGCATAAACATCGTCGATACGACTCCAGTGGTTAAATGAATGTCTTCTAAAGCAACATGATCGCTTTTGGTGCTAAAACATAAATATTTAAGAACTTTTTTTAACTCTAAATCATGCTTCCGTTCTGCAGTGGTATGTGGTGTGATGTAATCGCATTGGCATTTGAAACACACGAGAACTGATGCACATGCATCACAGCTGGAAGAGCAGCGCTGTTTACAAGTGAGAAGGAGGAACGCTGTACAGAAGCTTGGTTGAGATCTGTATTTATCCGTTTCTTTACTCACAATGGTGCGCTTATCCTGGATGTCTCAACCGAGTGGAGAACGTGAGATTACATCTGTAGCCATAGCAATGTGAAGAGAGAACGCTTGGACCTCTCCTGAAGCGTTGGATTATAGTTTAAAAGTACTTAAATATTTATCTTTTTTACACCAAAAGTGACCGTATCGTTTTAGAAAACATTAATTTAACAGCTGGTGTCGTATGGATGAGGTTTATGCTGACTACCTGTTGTTTATGGAGCTTCAAAAGAGAAATCTCCATTCACTTGCATTTTAAGGCCCTACTGAGCTAAGATATTTGTCTGTTTTTCTTCAAATGTGTTCTGGTGAAGAAAGAAAGTCATACACACCTGGGATATCATGAGGGTGAGTAAATAATGAGAGAATTTTAATTTTTGGGTGAACTATCCCTTTAGAAACCCCAAGGAATTAAAATCAGAGTTTTGTGGCTTTTAGTCAATGTGTGCTTGCTATGAAGTCATGTATATGCTAGTGTACTCCTAAATATTGACAAAATTCCCTTTTAGCAGCTAAATGCATTTAAAATGAACAGTGTTACAGGAAAAAAGAAGCATGTGGTCAAAAATGTAACATTTAAAACTCCCTGTGCAGCATTTTATGTCCTCTCTGTTTGTAGCAAATTAAATATGCTATTTATCACTATTCAGATATATAGATAACATGTTTTTTTAATCATTTTATTAGTTTACAATTTTTATGTTATTTGTAGAATGTCTAATTTATTTGATGCTGCTAATAGAGCGCAACAGTCTGGTTCCGTAAGTAAGAATACTATTCATTTTCTCCTTAGGCCAATTGATTTTGAACAATAATTTATAAGGCAAGGCAAGTTTATTTATATATAACATTTATATAGCACATTTCATACACAGTGTTAATTCAGTGTGCTTTACATGGAAATTATAAAGAAAATAAAAGTTACATAAAGGTTTGTTTTAAAATCGCTTAAGAACAAGAAAATAAAAATAAGAATAAATACTGTAGTAAGACATAACAATTTAAAACTACATTTGGGGTGCCGCTTCAGTGGAAATGCTGAACAGGTGCCACAGGGATCCAAATGTTGATCACCTCGTGACATTGAAGCAACCACCCCCATGACCTTTAATAAACACCTTTCTTAGGTCCTAACGTCTATCACCCAGTGATCTTGAAGCTACTTCTTCCGTAGCATTCTTGAAACACTTTCTTGTTCAGGTGTTTCAATTAAATAAAATTGTACAGTGGAATAAGTAAGAATAAATAATAAAGATTTTGACACTAAGTTTGGGCACCCCTTATCTGAGTAGAAAACTGAGTAAGTGCACCAGGTCGACCCCATGATATTGACACGGCCACCCCATGACCTTTAATAACCACCTTCCTGAGGTGCTAATGTCTATCTCCCCATGATCTTGAAGCAACCACTCTCATAGACTTCAGTGCATCTGCTCTGAAGTGTAAGGTGACAGTTTTAATACGGCACACATTATCGCTAGCCTGTTAGTCAGTACAGTACAACGTGATCACACGGGAAGTCAACATGTTGTTTCCGAGAGTTCCAGTACCATAGGATCAGCCACATTAGTCTGACTCACTGACAAATGGCATCTCCTATCAGACATTTATGCATCGGCTCTTGCATGTTTACCTTGTCCTGTGGGAAGTAATCGTGTTCGCATAATCACTGACGAGTGCAATTCGGAGGTTGCATTTTTTTCTCTAACAATACATTTTTACTCCACTGATGGTCAGGTTTAGGTTAGGGGTTTGGGGGCCATGCATTTCTCTTTACTGTATTACAGCATGTACAGCTGAAAACAACTCGCTTCACAACTCGCTTTTGGCACTCCTCTGTGGACATTTCACCCGGAAAACTGAACTCACAATAGCCTTCTTACCGCTGTGGCTACTGGAGGCAATGTTTCTCATTATGGTAAGCACAGACCGATTTCAGCTAAAGAAAAGTCCACCTACTGTGTCCGATTTCACTGTGAGATAAATCTGTACAGTAAGAACCCGTGTGCAAAGAGGTTAGATAAGAAATAAATGCTGGTGTTTTTGTTAACTTCTACATGATTAAACGTGGTGTGGTGAGCAAGAGACAGACACAGTGGATGTGGTGTTAGGCCTCAGAGAGGCTTTATTTAAATTTAAAATAAACAGAAAATGTACAAAAAGGGAGAGAAAAGTGTCCATGTGTCTGGCGCCCTCAACATGAATGGGACTATGTGAAGGATGGGGAGTGACCAAAGAATGGTCTAGGAATCAGCGGGGTCTGACAGCTGCATGCGCTCCCCTCTTAAGGGTTCGGGACGTGAGGGGCAGTGGCTTCTGTGGCGTGTACACTGGCACGCTCTGTGTTTTTATGGCAGCATCGATGAGGCTCCACTAACATCAGGTGTGCCTCATCATCCACTGCCCAAATGAGGCTTGAAGTTACGTCTCTCTCCGGCCCACTGCCGATGTGAGCCTTGCTGAAGGATGGCCCTAAGAGGCGGATGGCCCTGGCGACGATGAGAGGGAGGGAAAGGTTGTTCCACCATACATGGTTGCCACTAGGGCTGTCAGTTGAGCAGAGAAACTAAATTCAATTTTTTACCTTAAATGTTTTCAAAATTCGAATAGTATTCAAATTTTAAAGTCAGCTGTTTTTTTAATTTACATTGTTTCCTTAGTCCACGAGGGCACAATAAATACATAAACTATACAGCACCATTATATTATTGAAAAGAACATTCCTGGCTGTTAAAAAACAGCATTTCATTTTCAACTAATGTGCATAAAATAAATAAATAAAAAGTTTTAGTTGGTCCATATTCTCAAATGTTAAGTTAAATGCTTCAATAGGCAGTCCTCATGGTGTTACACTTGCACTGATGCCACAGTATACTACCCCAGACACAAGCTATAATAACAGTGAAATACCACATTGTTTTTTTTTATTCATTACAGTTGGATGTAGGGTAGCAATAGTCACAGATAGCAGTGGTATTTAGCTGAACTCGGTGGTGAAGCGGCTCAGACTCTGAGAACAGGCCAGGGGCTGTTCAATCAGATGGAACACAAAAGAATGGAACCGAACGTGAAGATCTCGAAATTCACATTTCCAAGTTGAACATCTTTCCTGACAAAGCATTTAAAAAAACTCATTGCTTAATCTGAGAAACGTTTATAAGAGAGCAAGACGCAACGACCAAGTACCTCCACCTACTGTAAAGGGCTTTTCACACCGACCATGTCACATTTGCAACGATCCATTTGTTTTTCTTTGTAAATGCACGCTAGGCGAACGTCTTTGTTTTGCTTTGTTTTTGTTTATTTAGCGTCTTGTGCAGGAGCACTGTTTTTAGATGTTGTCTTTAAAAAGCATCTTGAGACACCTGCTTTCTGTTAAACTGTATTTGTTGCACTGTGTCTAGCCTTTTTAGCGCAAGAATGCGATCGATCTGAAGTCATCATCAGTGCTTGGCACACATCCAAAATTTGAATGCACAGTTTTAGCATTTGAATGTGCACGTTTTTCTTAAATTCGACGGATATTCGAATTTGGAATTTTAATTTGACAGCCCTAGTTGCCACACAAACAACTATTTACGTATTAATAGGAAAGAAAATTGAAGATTTCATGACACAAACACAACTCTCAAAATCAAAGTCATTTCATCTGCTATGTCTTTTTGGGGGAAATTTGGTTGACCTACAAATGTGAAAAACCTTATTTTCCCTCTGTTCTACATCTAAGCTCTGTAGCTGTTACATAACTAGCTCTGTCAAGCTGCGTTGCAAACCCGTCCAGACACCAAAGGTCTTTTTATTCTCCCCTCTCAACCCATTTTTAACTGGTTTAAAGGAGGCTTATCTTCACAGAACAATTGGAGCGCTGATGAACAAACTAATCCCAGTTGTGTTGGAGGAGGCAAAAATAATAATAATAATAATAATGTGCATTTCAAAAAGACGAGATCCAATTAGTAGAGCTGCAGCTTTATTCTGTGTAAACTGCCAAGTCTGAGCTCTCGAATAGAGAATGTGTTTAAGAGACCGGGATACTGTGAGACGTGCTTTGTGAATCTAAAGTACACTTTAAAGCATTGCATCTCAACTGGTTTTGCTTCAGGACCCAGATTTTACATTGGACATCAACTGGCGACCCAATACAGAACCAAATTGTGTATTGTTCAAATGTTCAGTTTTTCAACTATAACTTTGGGTCGGGTTTGGGTTTACATTTTTATAATTTTTAAAATAAGTTATTATAATTTTTTGATAATATAATAAATATCTAATATAATACAGGCTACATTAATATACATTAATATTAATATATATATATATATATATATATATATATCGAATGTATGTATATACAATATTATATATATATATATATATATATATATCGAATGTATGTATATACAATATTGTATAATATATATATATATATATATATATATATATATATATATATATATATATAATTATTTTAACATGTTTTGTTCACGTGCTTTTACTCGCAGACAAGCGCGAACAGATGAGTTAGGGGCTGTTCACAGCGAACATGTTCAGTGTGTGTGTAAACTGGATGGACCATTGTCTTGCTGTATTTATTTATTTATTTTTTGCCTGTATTAAATAAGTATAATTAATTTTTATTATGTTTTTTGAGGGTGAGGGCATGTCATGCAATCTCTCCATGTTGGCATCATGCGACCATCAATTACAGAAATAACATATTTTTGTTCCAAAAAATTATCAAAATTCCTTTTAATTCAGAAATTGAATGTTCATAAAAAATAAATAATCAATACATAAATAAATACACATTTTATTGTCCCAGCTGTAGCTGGTCAAGCATTTGGATGCGCTGCAAGTCACTTTGACAGTGTCTGCAAAAGCAATAAAATATAAATGATGTACTCCTGTCTTCTGAGAGTGTTGGGAGTGATTCTGTTGAGATGAAAAGAGGTAATGAGGTCAAAGGGCATAGAAGGCTATTTATGTTTAATCCTGCCCCGTTTCACTGCAGTGGTTCATTTGTCGTAGCTTTTTCGGATATCTAAGCACTTGAATTTCCATTCCAGCATCCAGGGAGCATCCAGCTATTGAACAACATGGTCCAAATTTTAATAATGACATTTTATGACAATCGTGTTAACGTTAGTAATGTTAATTGTGTTAAAGTCACTGTGAATGAAGCACCTCCCGCTTGTTTTGAATGAGGGTGCGTTCCATTCCGAAGTGATCATCCCTATGCCCTATACCTATGCCCTATAAAGACTTTACCATCCACTGTGAGAGCTTTGCAAGGCCAAAAGGTGTGGGGCTCAAAATTAAGGGTGTCTCAGAACTCCATTTTTAAGTCATTTTTATTGGAAATTCTGTTTGAAGCGATCTTACAGAATGACTATCATGATTGTTCTCCCTTCAAAGTGCCCTTTGGAGGGTGATTTATGCCGTTTGGAATGCAAAATTAGCAGGAAATGTTCAAGGAACAAAAAGAAGTCACTTCCTTAAACTGTCTTGAAATGGTCTATACAGAGTGGCCCTCATCAAGGGAAATGACCGTAACTAGGGCTCAACCATATAGCTAAAAAAAAAAAAAAAAATCTCAATAATTTTCAGCCTTTTATCACTATTAAATAAAAATCTTAATATGTATTTGCTCTGAAATGACTCGGAGGAACCATAATTTCAACCAATGGCAGCATTGAAACCCACTGTAACAAACTGTAGTAAATTAGATTAAAAATGTTAAATGCAAGAATTACAGTTAAAATCAAGTTCAAAAAATATTTCACACTGTTTTTTATACTAATTATTGAATGCATGGAATAATATTTTATCATTTTAAATTATATGCACCAATGTAACAATACATTGTAATAAACATCATTATTTGCCTACATATATTTTTACTAAAAACCTTTTTAATTAACAAAACAAATGCCATGCAAAGAGTTCTGTAAAACAAATTAAGTGAGCAAGCAAATTGCTGAATCAGAGATTTGAAGTGAGTAATTGAAACAGTTTGAACTGATTTGTGGAAATGAACTGAATTTACCAACTCTTTGTTACTTTCTGAGATGCTATTAAAGCACCTGTCTAAATGTTCTCATACTCATGAATCATGAGACAGAGTTTCAAATTGATTTTCTTCATCAATAATTATTGTAAACTGGTTGAAATTGGTTGGTTAAAAAAAAAAAGTGGTCGAATGTGGTTGCAATAACCTATCACTGCAGATTGTAACTTTGATTTTACTTCAAAATTTAAGGGAGAAATTATCATTTTAAATTTCAGTGTTTATTTTTTTTGTTCACACAAAAATGAAAATTTGCTGATAATTTACTCACCCTTAGGCCATCCAAGATGTATCTGAGTTTCTTTCTTCATCAAAACAGAATTTAAGACTTTTAGGATTTCATTTCAGGCCTCCTCTTCTAAACAATACAAGTGAATGTCCTCCATTTTTTGACGGTCCAAAATGCATATTTAGGATGCATCAAAATAATCCACCCGACTCCAGACAACAAATAAAGTTCTTCTGAATGCAAACGATTGATTATTTTTAGAAACAAAACAATACGTATATACTTTTTAACTACAAACGTTCACTTCCGTACATCTCTGTGACATGCGCTCATGAGAAGGATGACGTAAGCTCGTTGGTAAGGTCACGCGTGACGTGGAGGAGTCAGGAAGCGCGTCATTGTTTACTTTTTTTAATTTTTTTTTTTTTTATTATTATTATTATTATTTGGAAATTATTTTTTATTTTATTTTATATTGTTTTGAAATTGTTTTGGACTGTTTTGGTTTGTGAACGGTGTTTGGTCTGTGCAAGTTTCTCTTGTAAACAATGACGCTCTTCCTGACTCCTCCACGTGACACGTGACCTTACCAACGAGCTTACGTCATCCCTCTCATGAGCGCACGTCACAGAGATGTACAGACGCGAGCATTTGTAGTTATAAAGCATATAAGTATTGTTTTGTTTCTTAAAATAATCAATCGTTTGGATTCAGAAGAACTTTATTTGTCGACTGGAGTCGTGTGGATTATTTTGATGCACCCTAAATATGCATTTTGGACCGTAAAAAAATGGAGTACATTCACTTGCATTATTTAGAGGAGGAGGCCTGAAATGAAATCCTAAAAGTCTTAAATTCTGTTTTGATGAAGAAAGAAACTCAGATACATTTTGGATAGCCTGAGGGTGAATAAATTATCAGCAAATTTTCATTTTTGGGTGAACTATTCCTTTAATGGCTAACTAAAAAGCCCCAATAAACATTGCCATATTCACAGTGTTGCTTTATTTTATATCTCCAGCAAAATTATCACAATGTTTGTACACGTGTGCATGAATTAATATGCACGTCGGACCTGCCAAGGAAATGGGGGCCGACAGCAGACTTTGGGGAGCAGTCCAAGAGTCCATGCTGGCAGATTGAACATCTCCTGCAGGATTCTGCATCCTCCGACAGATAGACACTATTTCAAACTAATCGGTCTTACATTGGCCATGCATTGTGCTTTTTGTGGCATGCATTAATGTTCAGAATGGATACTGAGACTAGATTTTCTGAAAAAGTCTGTGTTTCAGTGCTAGGGTGTTATGAGTTACCAGGCCACTGAGGTATCATTCATGTCTGTAGCACAAACAGTGTGGGATGAATAGTGCAAAGTGTAATACTTGGTAGGTATGTTCAAATCCCTAGCCCTTAGCATGAGCAATATTAACAATGACGCTTGCCTTAGCACACTTATTTTTATTCATTTATTTATTTTTTACTTGTCTATCTTTCTGAAATGTATTCCCCATAGCTATCAATGTTAAAATTTCTCACTAAAACAATTAAATGCTATTTAAGCGTAGGTTGGCCTAATTACATTATTTACACTAAATTATTTAAAAGGGCAATGGGGATTAGCAATTGTAGGGATACATTGCTTTATTTACAATGGCTGTCATTTATAGTCAGACTGATCTCACAGGTTGACTTTTCTTTAGCTAAAATCGGTCTGTGCTTACCAAAATGTGAAGCACTGCCCCCAGTGGCCAAAGCAGTAAGTGTTGTTGAGCATATGGGCACATGTGAGCTCAATTTTCCGGGTGAAATGTCCACAGAGGGGTGCCAAAAACGTGTTGTGAAGCGAGTTGTTTTCAGCTGTACAGGCTGTAATACAGTGAAGAGGAATGCATATTTTATAAACTGCACCCCCAACCCAAACCAAAACCTAACCATCAATGGAGTAAAAATGTAATGTTAGAGGGGAATTTTTCAGCCTTTTTGGTTCCGAAAGTATTTTTTCCCATCATTTTTTTTTCCATAGGGAATCCATAAAATCCTTCACAAAAATGTTGTGTGCCATGAACCAATCCAACCAGCTCCAAAGTAAATCACAACTTTACAAACTTTGATTAGAAGTAAAAAAGTATTTGACAATCAGACAAAAAGATAAAGGTACAAGACTGTGTGCGTAACGTCTTTAGTGAAGGAATGAACTACAAACCCATGAAGCACTGCAAATGATGTAATCAAATTAAAAACAATAGAAAAATATAAACCTGTTGATTTAAAGTTGTTGATGTTAGTATATTAGTATTTCTATACTAATATTGATATTAGTATAGAAACAATACATTAAGTTTATTGCAAAATATTCAGAAAAAAACATAAGTAGTTTGAGAGTGTAGGAAGAGCAGCTTGATTGGGTCATCATGGGAGTGGACGGTCGCTGCAGAGCTCTTTTGGTGCAGATTGTTTGCCACGATACTCTGATTGGTGGATTGTTTCCCTTCATGATCTTGGGTAGTGAAGTTCTTCACCAGAAATTCCACTAATAAACATGATTAAAAAAATAATAATAATAAAGTTGCAATAATGGCTTCAATTGAAATGATGGCTTCAGTTGAAGTATATACCAATTAACAACCTCAGAGCTCATGATAGGTCTGGTTTCGACATATGTGATGGTGTTAACGCCTGTTTACGAGAGGGAAGATTACGTGTATAGCTAACTTCTTTACGGCTCTTCAGCACAAAACCGCTTTAAATGGAGAACTTCCCTGTGTGTGCACGCACTGTGTATACCAAGTTTAGACACAAACAGCACATTAAAATAAATAAATGTTAGATTTTCTGTATTATATTTATTATTATTAATTGCATATTTAACACTATGGGCTCTATTTTCGTAAGTGCGCAAAGCGCAGTGCTACGACCGCGCACGACATCTTATCTAATATTCACGAGAGCGCTAATTCTGTTCACAATTTTTATGCCAGTGCAAAGCACAAGTGGGCGTGGGTGGAAGTGTTAGGATCATAATCCTAAGGACAAAGGAAATGTTTTCTGCCTAAAATGCAACATCAGGATTGGCTAAGACACCTCACAAGGAGTGTCAATCCTAGGAGTGGTTGATCTTCATCAGAAGATTGCTGCTCATCCTCTCAAACTCTTCTCCAGATCATCAAGACAACTGCCTCAGCGCGACCATCTAGCTTTCAACAAACTACTTCAAGACTCACCTTCTCTAGAAGGGTGATGTGTGGTTTTCACACATCTGCTTGGTTTTATGGCCCAGTCAGAGCGAGGGCCTGGTTGCCCCATTGTGGGAACAATTGAGGCAAATGGTAAAATGCTGTAGCTCTTTGATCTCCAGTATGTGTGTCTGGATATTTTAAGGGACCTTTCTCCTCCCCATCCTGAGTAGGGTGTTCTTCATGATGGGTTGCAGAGAGGAGACTAATCTAATTTACGATTCATTGGAATGTCTGGCTCAGCAATTAAGTTGAGATAACCCTTCATTTAATGTGTGGGCTTTATTATATTGAGTAGAAATTGAAGACAGTGAGACCAATGTCCGGTGAGGCACAACAGCATGATTGCATGAAAATACCAAAACTCCATGGCCATGCCCACTGACTTTGCACTTACGATTTATGGCATAGTGCTGCACTTAACGCTAGCGCTCTTAAAATAGGGCCCTATATGCATTATATTTCATGATTATGTATCATATTTCAAAATAAATTTAATTTGCTGATGGCAGTGAAACGTGACACAGAAAAAGTGTGAAACTTGAACAAATAAATGTGAAACAGCTTTTTGAGCACCTGTTTTGTTTACAAATTGAATTAACAAAACAAAAAAACAAAGAAAAACATCATATAATGTTACATTATGCTGAAGTAACTACAAATTACTTCACAAAGAGTGCATGAGTTTCTTGCTATGTCTTAGGAACAAATGGTGCAAAAAAATTAGGTACAGAGGTAGTTACAGACTAAATAGTGTGAACTTTACCTCCCGATTTAAGAGAGTCTGTTACAAACCTACCCTGGTGGCCATTTTCCAACCTTGCAAAATCTATGAAGCTAACAAATGTACTCCATTACTGGAAAAAGAAATGGAGCACATGTCCCTGCTGCTCTGAGCCCCAGCACAGTAGTTCACAGGCCTTTTTCTGCTGGAGTTTACCCTGCTCAGCACTATGGGATTAACATTTTTTTTTTTTTTTTCATGGACAGCCCTTATGGCAATATTGCGACTGCCTGACTCAGGAGTGATTTTGCCGCAATTCCTGCAGCTCAATAACCCCAATTTTTTGTTCACACCAACAAAAATGGGGGGGGGGGTTAGGGAATTCTTATTTACCGGTGTAATCTTGTTGCACGGGCGGTGACTGGGGGAAGTGCCTGTGTTATTTGTATAATTCCATTTGCCCCTGAGTCCTGGAGCTTTGAAAGCGCCCTGGCTGATAAATGATCAGTGTGCCCTAGTTATTATGGTGCTTCATAACTCTATAGGGGAATAAGATTATAATGGTGTAGAGAGCGAGATATGATACAATGATTACAATGCTGTACTCAATATCTCACATGTGGTGTGGCTTTCTGAAGAGCTTTCACTATTTTATATGTCTATTAATTTTACTATTTTTGTAAATAGTATGTATATGAATCTACATAGAAAGTATCTTATCACTGTTTAGATGTAGCGCTTGTGAATGATCATGTTATTCTATACTTTTTAGAAAACCGTGTTTGTTGGCCTTTTGGCCACTGGTGTTGATATTTATGGTATTGATAGGACATTGATGGCGCACAAGCAATGTGTCAGAACGCAAATACCAGCCAAGCCATGGCTGTGACAGAAATTGTTGTTTTAGGATCCGTTGGAATTAATATTTGTGTGATTGACTTGTAAAATGACATTTTTCAGATTTTAGTTCTAACATAATTAAAACCATTTTTAGAATAAATAATGAGCTCATAAACCACAAGGACTGCCATTGATTAAAATGTATAACTCTAAAGGTTATAAATTATATATAAATTATGAATCATTATATAATTTATATATACATTTTATTAGTCTATAATTTTTTACAAATTACATATGTCAATTAATTAATTTCATTAATCTCAGTTAATCGCATATTTCAATATTTCCTGAAAAAGCCTACAAAATAAAAATGATTCAATATATAATAATCTAATATTTATATTAAAAAGAATTGTAGTATGTAGTATATAAATATTTATAATAATACATTAAAAAAAAAACATTTCTTTATTGTGTCAGACGATTAATGCATTGATTGGCTAAACAAAAAAGTGGCTGTAGAAGTCAATATTGTTGACAGCCTTATATATACATATATGTGTGTTTCTTCAACTTTGGACACTTTTAGCACTTCTACCTGATAGTTTTCTTTACATTATTGAAATTAAACTCCTTTGACTTGCTAATGCTAATTTCATAGCTAACATTTTATGTATCCTAAATACATGCAATTAAACACACAAAT
Source organism: Myxocyprinus asiaticus (assembly GCF_019703515.2). Taxonomy (NCBI): domain Eukaryota; kingdom Metazoa; phylum Chordata; class Actinopteri; order Cypriniformes; family Catostomidae; genus Myxocyprinus; species Myxocyprinus asiaticus. The sequence goes on along the minus strand of NC_059383.1, from coordinate 4,740,738 downwards.
ACACAGTTTGGTTTTCTTTAAACATCACTTCTCTCATATTTCATCTCAAGAATGCTCTTCACTGACACTTTTGTTGACTTGGTGAAAAGAACTGGTGGACAAAGATGAGGTGGACATGACGTTGCATCGTAATTTTTGAAAAAATCGATAGGAATAATTTTCACAAAATAAATACTGAAATGGTTTAGGTTTATTTCACTCTTTTAGTTTTAAACTTGTAATTATTTGTATTGTTTTTTAATTTTTTTTTTTATGGATTTTCATAGTTGAGTATTGAACGTCTGGGTCTGGAACAAGCCTAAAATTGTACTTAAAAGACATTTGAAAAATGCCAAAAATAAATTATAAAAGCATGGTATTTTTTCCCCCTTATATATACAAATTAAATCTTTTAGTTTATAAAGAAAAAAATCAAACCTTGGTTTATGTGATTACATGAACTTTCAAATTAATTAATTAATTTAATTACATGATGTGCTGATTAATTATTAGAATTAATCGCAGTTCAGTAATTACTGAGAAATTAATATAATTTAGTTTGAATATATAAAATAATTATAAATATAATAATATAGCTGCAGGCAGCAATTACAGGGCCAAGCATACCAACGGCATGTAAGGAAATATTATAGGAAATAACTGATTATGATTTCAAGAAAATCAGTATAAAAACATAAGTAGAATTCCTTGTATCACAATACAATTCATTATAACTTTTGATCAAGAGGTGGCGCTGTCACCAAATTTGTCTGGTGCAGTCAGGGCTTGGTAACAACGGTTTCATGTCAATATTGCAAAGCGTTGCTGAGATATAGCCTCAGATGATTTTTGCCGTCTTTAAATCTAATTAGTCGGTGCGTTATTTTAGAACCGTTTGGTCTATCAAAAAATGTTAAATACCTTTCTGTCATAAGTGTCCCTAGATGGTACACAACAAATTTTGTGGGAGTCGGACTTACGGCCTAGGAGGAGTTAAAATTTTTTTATGTTTTTAATGAAATTCAAAATGGCAGACAGAAAGTATGGTCTGCCATGGCAAATTGAGTATCCTTGTACTCGGCATTACCCAAGGAATCAAAGAAGAGCAGTCATTGTACGATAGGCCAAATTAATCAAATATTATAATCATTTTTACACATTTCATTAAAACTTTTTACCATAAGGTGGCAATGGCCCCTAACTTCATAGGTACCCTCAAGGCATAGTGGCAATGATGCACACCAAGTTCTGTAACGATACCCCATTGCATTAGTAAAATACAGCAATTTATGACAAATTTAAAAATGGCAGATGCCCAATATGGCAGACATAGGACAATTGGGTATCGTTCAACAATGTATGCCGCAAGGAATCTAAAGAGACCAGTCTCATGATTTTAAGCCAAACTATTCAGAAGTTATAAGCAAAAACAACCATTTTTCATATTGCTTTACCACTAGGTAGTGCTGTGCTGAAACTGCTCAGGCACCCTCAAGTCATGATGTTTATGCCATGTACCAAGTTTTGTGTCAATACACTAATGCTTTATGAAGATACAGCCTCACGTCCATTTTGGCGTGCTCACCTTTAAATTTGTTGAAGCGTTATACAACAACTGTTCAGTCTATCAAAAAGCTATTAATAACTTTTTGCCTAGACTGCCCCTAGATGATACACACAAAATGTTGTGCAAATCGTACATATGGCTTAGGACAAATTAGAAAAAAAAAAAATTGATATGCATTTTTGTTTTATTTTTATTTATTATTATTATTCAAAATGACGGAAAATCTAGTTGGCCATCACCATGGTATGCATTCGAATCGGCATTTGCCACGGAATCAGAGGGAAAAAGAATTTTGTTTTTAGGCCTTATGGTTAAAAAGTTATGAGCATAAACATAAGTGCAATATTTGAACAGTTGGTAGTGCTAGAGGGTTTGAGTTAGAGACTCCAAATTTGCCACAAGCAATGTTCACACTCCCCCCCCATCAGTGTGCAAAATTTCACAACTGTTTACCATGCAGATCTATGGGATGCCATAGACTCCCAGTCAGAGGAAGAATAATAATAAGAAAAAGAATACTTACAGAATCAATAGGGGCTTTGCCTACCTTCGGTGCCTGGCTATATGTATATACTGTATATACACACATAAAATGCATCTAGACCCCAAAGTTCCTGGCTGTCCTGGATGGTGTTATTGTTGATGAGCATAGCTGTATGGTAAAGGCCCGATCACTGAACCTTGAGGTACCTCAGTGATTAGTTGTGCTACACCTGTGGTTTACTCTTTTTGGACACTTGTGTGAACTTGACTTTATACAATCTCTTTATACATACATCACCTTGACATTAGTTGCCTAAAATTTAGAGAAGTTAAGTTGATTCTGAGAAAAGCTTGAGCATCCTTTGGTTTAATATTTTGTAACATAATACAATGCCATTCATTAGTTTTTAAGTGTGGTTTAAGAGTCCAATTACTTTTTGGGGTCACTGTATTTTAGGAGACTTTCATGCAGAAATGCAGATAATTCTAAACGATTTAGAAATCACAAAGCATAGTTTCTCACAGCTCTATGTATATGACATGTACTGTATGCATATGTTTATCAGCAGCAGTACAAATACTCCTCAAATTAAAACACAAATCAATTACATGTGCTAATCCGAGATAAACCAGGTCTATGCTGCAGCTATTTTTACCAACCTTCCTTTTGCAGAGCTTTCTTTCTATTTGTGGTTTCGGGTGATTTGCATATGTGTCTTAACAAAGCGGAAAGAAAGAGACAGAGGCAAAAGAGAGATATAAAATGCTCCCTCACAGAGAAGTCTGAGAATGTTCCCACTGCACAAAGATGAAAGGCAAACAGGCGTCTTTTTTAACACCTCCACCATTTGTTCGTTTACTTGCAAGCAGGCTGTCAGATGAGATCTCAAGGCAGAATTGGGCTTTGAGGTGTTGCGCTGTGCTCTCATTAGGGAGAAACCAAGCAGTGGGCCTCTTTGAAATCCTTGAGCTAAGAGAGAAAATGCAATGGAGTTGATGCAGCTACTTCAGTCAAACATTCACACCATCTGAGCAGAGTACTGATACCACTGCACTGTTCCATCATCAGTATTTCATTCTGATAAAAAAGGTGATATGACAACAAAAATAAAGTAACAGGAATTTAACCATTTTAGCTCAAAAACAACATCATGTTGCTTCCGCGGCTCTATGAGATCTATAATTTGTTATGAGTGCAGATTATAGCGATGACTCAAATATTTTATTACAAAATAGCCTACTCATGAATGCAGTTACATATTTTTAGTTCACTCTGCAGTAATCTGCATCTGTTACCTCAAGGATCTGTATTTACTTGATCTAACCCATATAAATTCCTTTTGTTGGTGTAACCTAATTTGTTGGGTTGATTTAGTTAGATTGAATTATATTTTTGTCTTGAATAAATCAAGTTAATTTACACCGATCAGCCACAACATTAAAACCACCTGCCTAATATTGTGTAGGTCCCCCTCGTGCCGCCAAAATGGCACCAACCCGCATCTCAGAATAGCATTCTGAGATGCTATTCTTCTCACCACAATTGTACAGAGCGGTTATCTGAGTTACCGTCGACTTTGTCAGTTCGAACCAGTCTGTCCATTCTCTGTTGACCTCTCTCACCAACAAGGCATTTCCGTCTGCAGAACTGATGCTCACCAGATGTGTTTTGTTTTTGCACCATTCGGAGTAAATTCTAGAGACTGTTGTGTGTGAAAATCCCAGAATATCAGCAGTTACAGAATTACTCAAACCAGCCCGTCTGGCACCAACAATCATCCATGCAATTATCTAATCAGCCAATCGTGTGGCAGCAGTGCAGTGCATAAAATCATCAGATATGGGTCAGGAACTTCAGTTAATGTTCACATCAACCATCAGAATGGGGAAACAAATGTGATCTCAGTGATTTGGACCGTGACATTATATTATATTATGTTATATTATGCAATAGTAGGCCTATATTTCTGCCTTAAATGCTTCAAACTTTCACACATTATTTTAAGGCTCTCCGATTAAACCACAAGATTTCTCATGAAGTAAGTCTTCATGTTATATCCATTAGCAGAGGTGGTGGTGTATGTTTTATGATCAACAAATCCTGGTGTGATCAGAGGAACGTACATTCTATCAAGTCTTTCTGCTCTCCTGATCTGGAATTTCTCATGCTTCTGTGTCGACCATTCTGGCTACCGAGGGAATTCACAGCGGTCATTATCACAGCTGTGTACATCCCCCCACAAGCCGACACAGACCGGGCACTCAAGGAACTGTATGGGAGTATAAGCAAGCAGGAAACCGCGCACCCTGAGGCCACGTTCATTGTGACCGGGGACTTAAACAAAGCCAACTTCAAGTCAATAGCACCGAAATACTACCAACACATCAGTTTCAACACACGAGGGGACTGGGTTTTGGACCATTGCTACTCTCCCTTCCTGGATGGCTACAGATCCCTCCCCCGCCCATCATTTGGCAAATCGGAACACTTTTCCGTTCTGCTTCTGCCCGCTTACAGGCAGAAACTGAAACAGGAAACACCCTCCCTCAGAACGATCCAGTGCTGGTCGGACCAGTCAGATTCTGTGCTACAAGACTGTTTTGATCACGTGGACTGGGAGATGTTCCGGTCCGCCTCTGATGATGATATCGAGGTCTATGCTGATAGCATAACGTGTTTCATCAGGAAGTTCATTGATGACGTAGTACCGACCAAAACAATACGGATCTACCCTAACCAGAAACCATGGATTAATAGCGATGTTCGTGCGGCACTTAATGCGCGGACCTCCGCTTTTAATTCTGGGAACACGGAGGAGCATAAACAAACCAGTTATGCCCTCCGCAAAACTATCAGAGCAGCCAAACTCCAGTACAGGGACAAGATTGAAGGACAGTTCAACACCACCAACTCTAGAAGCATGTGGCAGGGAATTAATATCATCACAGACTTCAAAGGGAATAAAAACTCCACCGTGAACACCGCTGCCTCTCTCCCAGATGAGCTTAATACTTTTTATGCTCGTTTCAAGGGAAATTACACCGCCCTCATGGAGAGGGCTCTCGCGGCCGAAGCTACAGAGGTTAGTTCACTCTCCATCTCTGTAGTGGATGTAACCAACGGGTGAATATCCGTAAAGCCACGGGACCAGATGGCATTCTGGACCACGTCATCAGAGCGTGCGCGAACCAACTGGTTGGTGTTTTTATGGACATTTTCAACCTTTCCCTCTCCTTGTCTGTGGTCCCCACATGCTTTAAAACGTCCACCTTGTGCGTGTACCAAAGCAATCCAAAATAACTTGCTTAAATGACTGGCGTCCAGTTGCTCTGACCCCCATCATCAGCAAATGCTTTGAGAGACTAATCAGAGATTACATCTGCTCTGTGCTGCCTGCCTCACTGGACTCTCTGCAGTTTGCATACCACGACAGCTGCTCCACTGATGATGCCATTGCACTTACACTACACACTGCTCCCTCCCACATGAAAAAAAGGAACACATATGTGAGAATAATGTTTGTAGACTACAGCTCAGCATTCAACACCATAGTGCCCTCCAAGCTTGATGAAAAACTCTGGGCTCTGGGCTTAAACAGCTCGCTGTGCAGCTGGATGCTGGACTTCCTGTCAAGCAGACGCCAGGTGGTTAGAATGGGCAGCAACATCTCATCACTGAACCTCAACACTGGAGCCCGGCAGGGCTGTGTTCTCAGCTCACTCCTGTATTCCCTGTACACACATGAATGTGTGGCAACACACAGCTCCAATGCCATCATTAAGTTTGCTGATGGTACGACGGTGGTAGGTCTGATCACTGACAATGATGAAACAGCCTACAGAGAGGAGGTGCACACTCTGACACACTGGTGTCAGGAGCACAACCTCTCCCTCAACGTCAGCAAGACAAAGGAGCTTGTGGTGGATTTCAGGAGAAGAGATAGAGAACACAGCCCCATCACCATCAATGGAGCACCATTGGAGAGAGTCAGCAGCTTCAAGTTCCTGGGTGTTCACATCACTGAGGAACTCACATGGTCTGTCCACACTGAGGCCGTTGTGAAGAAGCTCATCAGCGCCTCTTCTTCCTGAGACGGCTGAGGAAGTTTGGAATGAACCGCCACATCCTCGCACGGTTCTACACCAGCACTGTAGAGAGCATCCTAACTGGCTGCATCTCTGCCTGGTACGGCAATAGCACCACCCACAACCGCAAAGCCCTGCAAAGTGTGGTGCGAACTGCCAGACACATCATCGAAGGTGAGCTTCCCTCCCTCCAGGACATGTATACCAGGCGGTGTGTGAAAAAAGCTCGGAGGATCATCAGAGACTCCAGCCACCCGGGCCATGGGCTGTTCTCACTGCTACCATCAGGCAGGCGGTATCTCAGCATCAGGACCCGCACCAGCCAAATACATGACAGCTTCTTCCCCCAAGCAATCAGACTTTTGAACTCTTGATCTCTCACGATCAAAATACATCAGCACTGCACTTTATTACTCTTACTCTTATATAACACACCGGACTGTCATAAATTATATTCTCTCTTAACAACACACTGGCAACTGACTATCAACCGACAGCCTGAATGTCAATACAGTACAATACAACCTACTGTACATTTTATATATACTATATATACTATTTTTACTGTATAATGTGTATTCTATATTGTGTGTACTGTATACTGTACATTGTATGTTTTTATTTGTATATTGTGTTATGTGTAATTATGTGTATATTAGATTTTAAATTATGTTGTGTAAATCTGATGTTTATTGTAAATTGGTATATGTCTCATCACTGTCACGACTGCTATGTTGCTCGGAACTGCACCCAAGAATTTCACACACTATTGCATTTGTGTATATGGTTGTATGACAATAAAAGTGATTTGATTTGATTTGAGTCTTATTCACTTTCACACAAATCAGGAGTAACATGGCAGATTAACACATTATTAACAGCTATTATTTGCTCTGTTCCCCACACAATACTGTCTTATTACATCAAAACACTTTTACTATAACACATGCTTTCATAGACGATATATTTTATCACTTGCATTACATAACCAACTACATATAAAAGCTTATTCAAGCACAGCTGACTTGCACGGTGGCGCAACTGAGAGAGCATCAGACTTTGAATGCAGAGGACCAGCGTTCGAGGCCAGCAAAGCAACACATGAGTCAACGCATGAGCCAAAAGTGTCACAGAAGTGCCACAAATGACGCGGCTGCTTCAGCTATTGCGTTTTTCATCTCATATTTGCTTTTACTTTACAGTTAAGTTTAGGTGTAGCAGTTAGGGTAGTGATGTCGGTTTCATTCATTTTAAAATTGAAAAAAAAATATAATAATCTCAAATTTGCTTTTTTAGGACACTATTGCTTAGGTTTTGGTTAAAGGTTTAGGGTAGGGAGGTAGGTTTTTTCACCTCGAAGCTGCAGCAAACTGTGTAATGAACCACGTAATTTCATTTTGCAAAAATGTTGCCATAGTCACATAATTTTAATGGGATAAGGCTGAATTTATGAGTGATTTATTTATTTTTTTTAGGCGGATGATTACAATGATTTTAGCGTTAGAAAGACAGTTTAGCTTGACAGCTTTCTTGCTCTGTCCTGTTGAGCTAGAAGGCTACAAGGATTAATTTATTCTCTAATGTGTTAATGGGAAGAGCGTTGTCAATATGTGTTTCCTCAAGATGAATGTTCATTCTAGTCAAGTGGAAACCATCAAACACTTTGAAGGGGTGTAGTCTGAAAGCAAGTCATGGGAGCCCTTAATGTGCACCCTTATTAGTATACATAGACTGTGATATTCTCAACTTTGACAGTGCTGAGTTTGCTAAATTAAGATGTTTTTTACAGCAATTGGACCCACTTTATATTAGATGGCCTTAACTATTATGTACTTAACCATTTGATACAATGTCCTTATTATGTACATGCAGTTGAAGTCAGAAGTTTACATACACTTAGGTAAGTGTATGTAAAGTCATTAAAACTAATTATTTAACCACTCCACAGAGTTAGTATTAGCAAACTATAGTTTTGTCAAGTCGTTTAGGACATCTACTTTGTGCATGATGCGAGTAATTTTTCCAACAATTGTTTACAGACAGATTGTTTCACTTTTAATTGACTATATCACAATTCCAGTGGGTCAGAAGTTTACATACACTAAGTTAACTGTGCCTTTAAGCAGCTTGGAAAATTACAGAAAATGATGTCAAGCCTTTAGGCAATTACATTTACATTTATTCATTTGGCAGATGCTTTTATCCAAAGCGACTTACAAAAGAGGAAAACATAAGCGAATCATCTTAGGAGACAGTGGTATAAAAAGTGCTGTATTACAAAGTATCACTAGCATCATAATAGTATAGTAGCCAATTAGCTTCTTATAGGAGGTGTACTGAATTGGAGGTGTACCTGTGGATGTATTTTAAGGCTTACCTTCAAACTCCGTGCCCCTTTGCTTGACATCATGGGAAAATCAAAAGAAATCATCCAAGACCTCAGAAAAAAAATGTGGACCTCCACATGTCTGGTTCATCCTTGGGAGCAATTTCCAAATGCCTGAAGGTACCACGTTCATCTGCACAAACAATAGTATGCAAGTATAAACACCATGGGACCACACAGCCATCATACCGCTCAGGAAGGAGACGCATTCTGTCTCCTAGAGATGAACGAGGTTTGGTGCAAAAAGTGCAAATCAATCCCAGAACAAGAGCAAAGGACCTTGTGAAGATGCTGGAGGAAACAGGTAGACAAGTATCTATATCCACAGTAAAACTAGTCCTATATCGACATAACCTGAAAGGCTGCTCAGCAAGGAAGAAGCCACTGCTCCAAAACCGCCATAAAAAAGCCAGACTACAATTTGCAAGTGCACACAAGATCTTACTTTTTGGAGAAATGTCCTCTGGTCTGATGAAACAAAAATCAAACTGTTTGGCCACAATCACCATCGTTATGTTTGGAGGAAAAAGGGTGAGGCTTGCAAGCCGAAGAGCACCATCCCAACCGTGAAGCATGGGGGTGGCAGCATTGTGTTGTGAAGGTGCTTTGCTGCAGGAGTGCACTTCACAAAATAGATGGCATCACGAGGAAGGAACATTATGTGGATATATTGAAGCAACATCTCAAGACATCAGCCAGGAAGTTAAAGCTCGGTCGCAAATGGGTCTTCCAAATGGACAATGACCCCAAGCATACCTCCAAAGTTGTGGCAAAATGGCTTAAGGACAACAAAGTCAAGGTATTGGAGTGGCCATTACAAAGCCCTGACCTCAATCCAATAGAAAATTTGTGGGCAGAACTGAAAAAGCGTGTGCGAGCAAGAAGGCCTACAAACCTTACTCAGTTACACCAGTTCTGTCTGGAGGAATGGGCTAAAATTCCAGCAGCTTATTGTGAGAAGCTTGTGGAAGGCTACCCAAAATGTTTTGACCCAAGTACAAACAATTTAAAGGCAATGCTACCAAATACTAACTAAGTGTGTGTAAACTTCTGACCCACTGGGAATGTGATGAAAGAAATAAAAGCTGAAATAAATCATTCTCTCTACTATTATTCTGACATTTCACATTCTTAAAATAAAGTAGTGATCCTAACTGACCTAAGACAGGGAATGTTTTATATGATTAAATGTCAGGAATTGTGTAAAACTGAGTTTAAATGTATTTGGCTAAGGTGTATGTAAACTTCAAAATTCAACTGTTCATGTTGTTGCATTGTAATTACATTTGTAGTTACACTGTGAACTTTACCCCTAAACCAACCCTTACCTCAAAACCTAACTCTAACCCCTAATCCTAACCATACCCTTACTCCTAAACCTACCTGTACCTCAACCTCAGTTGCAGCAAATGTGGGGATTTTGCAGATCAATGTGTAGTTACACAGTAAATACATAGTCTGTATGTATGTAATGTTAGTACATAGTAGTTAAGGCCACCTAGTGTGACCCAGCAATTTGCCAGCAGAACAAGGCAGACTGTTGCCTAGGGGCTTCATCTAATAGAGTTCTTAATGAAAACAAATTGAAGTGCATGGACCACGGCGAGCTTTAGTTGGGAGCAGTCCATCAGCAAAGCCCTGTGTCAGCAGAACGAATAGTATTAAACAGTGCAGGTGCAGCTGCTCTTAATTATACCATCAGTAGATGTGGAAGAAGCTGTAGTGTCTGAAGAGTGCAAGAAGGTTACCTCGCGCTCATCTTTAACTCCTGTATGCAATAAGGAGGTATTGAAAGGAATAGTTCATCCAAAAAAAAAAAAAAAACCCTATCATAATTTACTTAACCTCATGTCTTTCGAATCCCGTATGACTGTCATCTGTGATAGTGGACGACAAATAGTGAATTTTGCTGATACGATAACTAGGGTGGGAAAACAGTCCGATAACCGATTACTAGGCTGATAGTTTCTATAATCAATAATATGAAAACATTACACTCAGTGTTAAATAGTGCTGAACTTTATTACAAAATGTTAAATTATGACTTAACCAAGAAAATCTTTTGTAATTATTAAATCAAGTAAATTTAAATTATATAAAAAAAAAACATTCAAACTGAACCAAAAAGTAACACTTAAAATAACATAAATTAAAATAGATACATACAAAAAGAACCAAATAACACAACATAATCTGAATTTAAGATATACAAATTAAAAAGTTGAAACTTGAAGAGTCTTGAATAAAAAACTGCTTCTTAACAGCAAAACCTCTTCGGTGCGCTCATTATTTAGCCTTAATGAGTGATGGTTTTAACTTTAGAAGCCTCCAGTGGCAGTTATGGAGGGATGAAACAAATGGAGAGGGGAAAAAAAACAACTTATCAGCAAACATCAAATCGATTAAGCGTTAAAACCAATATATTGGTTTACCTCTGAATTGAGGTAAACAAAAGGAGTTACAGCATTTACAGTGTAATATCCAAGCATCTTTTTTCCGTACAATGAGAGTTATTGGTTACAATTCTTGTCAAGCAATTTTTTCCTAGAATAACTTAAATTTCAGTCTTTTCCTCACACAAAGCTATTTTTGATGGCCTATATTATTTTTTCATTGATTTCATCTTTTTGAAGTCAATATGACATAGTGTATACAACCTATTTAACTCCCAGAATGTGACATATAGTATTTCTGAGTTAAACTGTTTGTTTAAAAAAATAAAAAATAAATGTAGAGAAGAGAAAAGAAAATCATAAATTACAAAGACAATAATTTATTTTTCATTTTTACATACTAATTGTTCACAATAAGACCAGTAATGTTTATTAAAGGTTTAGTTTCCACAAAGATGCAAATTCTGACATCATTTAGTCACCTTAAATCCAGACTTTCTTTCTTACGTGCAACATTAAAGGCAACATTTTGTACTGTATTGGAATTATGTACTAGTCGCTCTTTTCCATGCAATTCAAATGAATGGGGATTGGAGCTTTCAAGCTTCAAAAAGTATCATAGTAGTAGTCGACTTACACAAAGCATGGACAAGTGCGTGGACCACTTTTATTATATTAATTTATGTGTGCCTTGCAAATAATTGTAATTAGGCCGTCAGTGGAGAAAGATGTGTTTTGGGTCTAGATTGTGTAGTTACTGTATAATTAAACCTTGACCCCTTGGGTACACCATGGTTTAACAATTTCCAATCTAGCCTTGGACCTACAATGAGCTTGACATTCCAGCTTTAGATACCCCTTTTTTATGTTCACTCCCAGCTTTGTGGATTCTGTATGGTTTACAGGAAGCAGTAGTACTCCATATACCTGTGTCCATCAGGGGAGGCAAGGGAGGCATTTGACATGGCTTGTGCAATGTTAGGCAATTACAATACCAAAGAGAGCGCTGTGGCCCAGCACAGAGCCTGATTCTTTACTTCTGCAGCTGAAACGGAATAATCCTTGTGGTATGAGCTCCAAAAGGACATGAAATATCTTTTGAACATCAGAGAAACCTCTTACTGAAAACCACATCAGTGCAACATCTTCACATGTCTTCAAATGTACCTGTTCACCTAACAGCAGTGGTCTGAATCTAAAATATCTCTTTTGTTTTGTCTGCAGGAGATTACGTGGTGCTGACGGTCTTCTTTGACTTGAGCAGGAGAATGGGTTATTTCACCATCCAGACGTACATCCCCTGTACTTTGATTGTTGTCCTGTCCTGGGTCTCATTTTGGATTAACAAGGATGCAGTGCCAGCCAGAACCTCTTTGGGTAAAACAACCTGTTTTAAACTCTGAACCAGTGAACAAACTTTCAGTCTTGATGAAGCCACTTTAAAACTGTAGCATGTCAAACTACAAGCTTATGGTTTGAAGTAGAGTACAAGCAAGCTAGCCATTTGAAAAGTTATTAGGAAACCCTTTGCAGAAATGTTCTCTTTGGTAAGGGTTAATAAAGTGGTTCATTAATGACAAATAAGTTATTTACAAATGCATCAAGCATTATTGATATGCATTTATAACAACATGATTAAAAAGGGTGACTTACACGCAATATTTACCAAATAGTGAGCATTTTATCTTACATGTTATAAATGCTTATTACATGGCTCTCTGAAACACTCGTTTCTGATTGATCAATGGCGTTATCTAGCGGTCTGATATTTCTCAGTAACAACCTGCACACTCACATGTCAGACCGCCCATTAGGGTATCTGAGCCATCTTTCTTGCTTTTCGGATACTGTGCAATCTCTACAAGTGCGCTAATAGGTCACACTTTACAATAAGGTTCCATTTGTTAACATTAGTTAACATGAACTAACATTTAAGCATTTATTAAAGTTAGTTCATGTTAATTTCAACATATACTAATACATTTTTAAAATCAAAAGTTGCATTAGTTAACATTAGTTAATGCACGACAAATTAACATGAACTAACAATGAACAATTGTATTTTTATTAACTAACATTAACAAAGATAAATAAATGCTGTAAAAATATATGGTTAGTTGTTTGTTCATGATACCTAATGCATTTACTAATGTTTAAGAATGGAACCTTATTATAAAGTGTTACCGGCTAATAAAATAATTTCAACTCAATTCAAGGTTTCATGTGCATTTATTTATTTATTTATAATAAGATGCATAATGAGCAGTCAGATGTTCATTAATTACAATAAATCTGACTCCAAATGAATCAGTGTTTCATTTTTGCCTCAGTTTGGTTGTGCTTGATGCAATGTGTTATAAAAGCCTTTTGTTGGATAAAGTAGCTTGTTGATGAAAAAGCTACACTATATAGAAGATTTGAGCTTCTGTCATGCTGCTGAAAAATTTTAAGTTAGTAGCGTCAGTATATTTTAGTTACTTACTCCCAAACACTGCTATCTTTATATATGTTGCAGCCAGTGTTAGGTGTAATCTGATTACAAACTTACTGTAATCAAATTACTGTTAGTCAAATAGAAGTGTAATAGACTACATAAAATTTAAATTTTAAATAAAAGTCACTGACTTTTAAAGCAATTACTTTTAAGTACATTACATGGGTTACACATATTTCTAGAATAATATTATTCATTTATGATACAAAAAAAAATGTTCAATAATATGTTCATATGCACATCTGCTTGTGTTTCCGCAACAACTGATGGGTGTACGACAATATAGACACAGGAAATATAGACTCGATTTTGTATTCTTTGAGCAGAAAAATACAAAAACTTTACTTGACTTTTAAGTTATTTACTAAAGAAAACTTCACAGAAATTATAGTAATGTGATTATTTTTAGATAAAGTAATTAACAAAGTAATCTTATAACATTTTTAGATGAGTAATTAGCAATTTGGAGTGCATTACTTTTTTAAATAACTTATCCAAAACTGGTAGCATCACAGACCTGCATAATAATCACAGTATTTTTAAGTAAAGCATTTTATATTTTATTTTAATTTTATTTTTTGTGCATGGAAGACTCCAAATGTTCCAAAACTCTTTCCATATTTATTGCAGGTGGTTTTCCACATTTAAAATTGTACATATTGTTAATGTTGTATAATATAATGTATATTAATGAAATATTAATACAAGGTAACAGGAATGTGCATCAGCATTTTAAAACGTGTTACTGGAAGCTACATTCTCATATCCTGTTTATGTTCCATTGTAATGGATGTTGAATTGCCCTTGTCACTAGAGGGCAGGTCACCTTGGAGGATGCTTGATTTTTAATTGTCCTGCTTTCCTTTGTCAGCAGCACATCTCCCCTGCAGTGCTTGGCTCCTGACCTTACCGTACTACCATTGAGAATCATATATTATCTGCTACATTAACATGATTTTGCCAGTGAAAGTTGCCTATCTTCAAAGGATTAGTTCAGCCAAAAATGAAAAATTATAATGATTAAAAAGTCATTATTTACATAACCTCATGTGGGGGGTGGAAAAGAGTATTCAGATTTGTTATGACATGAGAGTTAGTCAATAATGACAGACTTTTCGGTTTTGGGTGAACTGTTCCTTTAAAACCTTGTAATGAACTTGTTAATGTATTCCTCTGTTCCGGTTGCTATTTGCTGCAAACCAATCAACAAAACTGAAATGGAGTTTGAATGACTATTTCTGTCTGAAATATTTGCAGGGGGCCAAAAAAGTGGATTAGAGGCTCTGAGATTATTTTCAGTCCCTGTGTGTCATCCAACCAAGTATCACAATTACTGAATGCACAGGCATGGATATTGCAAAATTAATCTTGGAAGCTGATGAGCTGCTCCATTAGATCGAACATGTAAACACACAGAACATATTGCACAGCGATATATCTAAATCCCATGTATGTATGTGCTTATGTAACTGATACTTTGCACGCTTCACAGTATGCATGATTATCCTCTGTGTTTGCCCTCTTTATTACAAAGACAAGAATTTGATGCACAGTTTATCCAGATTAGACCACAGAAACATTTGCGTTTGGTCACTTTCCCTGATGGCCTAGACTGTGTTATTTATAACTCATACAGTCTTGTTCTCATATTGTATGTACTGCTTTAGTGATTAGAAGTAGACAAATAAAGTTGCATGAAATCTTCAAGGAATTGTAATAAATGTATGTTGGAACACACACCTTCAGTGACACCTGTTGTATATAATTGTCATCATTTTCCATTTTTGTAATAATAGCTAAAGTAGTATAATAATATATTGGATGATGCATCATCATCCTATACATGCTAAATGCATATCTAAATATGATTAATGCATGTACATTGTTCTTAAGTTAAAAAAAAAAAAAAAGTTTGAATTTTATCCAAACAAAGAAGGCAGTGATGATATCGATGATAAAGGGTGTTTCTTCAACTTCCGACACTTTTAGCACTGTGGAAATCTAGAAAGTAGTCTCGTTAAAACATTTTTCACTCTCTCAGTTTTTTTTTTTTTTTTTTTTTTTTTTGTCTACTAACAGTGTCTAACAGTGTATGTACATGCACCACAGGAGATTGTACATAATCTTTCTGAAAATCAGAAAATTTCCACCACAGTGTCATTTTCAGCACATCTCAATTTCTGTACTCTGTGGTGGAAATAACACTGAAGGAAATTACATTTTTTACATTTTTTAAATAAAATTATCACCTCCTTTGTCTTACTAATTTCATAGCTAACATTTTATGTATCCTAAATACACTCAATCAAATACAATTTTCACACTTTTTTGAAATTACAGAATTACAGTTTGATTGGAAATGATGCCCAATAAAAATAGTCTGCTTACAAGTGATATTTCCCTTGAATTTTCATTGTGTTCTTCAGACATCACTTGTCTCATATTTCATCTTAAGCATGCTCTTCACTGAAACTTTTATAACATTTTAATATAAATAAATAAACTAAAATAAAATAAAATAAATAGTGGCAAAATTGTTTGGTGTGATGGAAATCATGCCACAAATGGGGCATAATGTTGTACTTTTTGAAAAATTGCTAGAAATTACTTTAGCACAATGTACTGTATGTTTAGATAAACATATTTTTAAACAAGTAATGATTTACATTTTTATAATGGATTTTCCTAGTTTAAAATGGAAAGTCTGGGTCTGGAACAAGGCTAAAACATTAAAAACTGTGTGTAAAGAGTGTTTGAAAAATACCAAAAAATAAATGATGAAGGAATAAAGAATAGGTATTATTTAAGTCCCCAGATGAGCTGTCTGATATGTGGATGTGCAGTTGTTACAGAGCATTATCTGACCGCTGGATGACGCCATTGACCAATCTGAATAGAGTATTCCAGAGAGCCGTGTAATTATCCATGTAAGGGATAATGTACAGTCAGCCGGTTGTTACTGAAAAAAAACCCAGACTGGGTGTTCAGGAAATCGACACGGAGCAAAGGTGTCTTGTATCACCCTGAAGGCATTTATTTTGCGATAGCAGCCGGCTGACTGTACATTATCCCGCTTATTACACGGCTACTAACCAAATAAATAATGAAATGGATATAAAATATTGATTAGTGCTATAATTATGTACTTATGTGAAAATAAAGCAGTCACTAACCAGTTGAAATCCATCTGTGGTTTGCATCGAGTTCTGTTGGTGTTTATTTTGTAAATAATGACCGTCTGACTGCTCATTACACAGCTTATTACAAGACTGCTTGCCAATTAAATTAATGGACATAAAAACATTGAATTGAGTTGAAATTATTTTGTGAACTTACTTGTAGAGATTGCACAGTGATCCAAGAATTAGGAAAGATGACTTGCATTACCCGGATGAGCGATCTGATTTTACTTAATTCCCGGATGTACGGTTGTTTCTTAGAAAAATCAAACTGCACGTTTGCAGATCTGCAGATTGTAGATTGCAGACTGAATCAGGTATTCCATAGACCCGCGTAATAACTGCTATAAACAGCTGTTGCAGTTTTGCTATTGTAGGTCTCTGAGGGTTAAATGTGTGGTATGTTCTCTGCATAGAGCAAAGTTAATCTGTGTTGTTCAGTGGGGATTAAAAAAGAACCAAACCCCAAGCTTGTAACAGATGAATGTCACAGATGTGTTATTCCTGAGGTTACTTCTAGATATTGTTAGCCATAACTTGAAATCTCCATGTTTTTGTCTGTATAAAGATTAACCTAGAAGGCTAGATTGCCATGTTTCCTCATGAATTTCCTGTACGTTTTTACAGTTTTTGAGATATGAGTAACATATGGTCTGTGGTTAACATCACTTGAATTGACTTTCGCATTTTGATCTACAACATAAATTACACAGAATTATACATCAAATGGGAATTTTGAAGCTGCTTTGTGCTCGCAAAAAGTGAGCCACTATCAAGTTGCTACAAAAGGACTACAATGGATGTCCATTACTTTGGGGTTGCAAACTGTCCCATATTAGCCAGGACGTCCTGTATTTTGGCCAAAATTAAGACACCTATTGTCTCATATGAAGTATTTTCAAGTAATGTTGAAACCTAACCCTAGCGCCAACTAACCCTAACACGTACTCGCTTTCCTAAAGAAACATTGAACATATTTGAGGTAACTCATGGCTTAAAAAATGCTCATTCTCTTCTAGGTTTTAGGACTACAAACTGAACAGCTATGTTTACTTTGTTCCCCAGGAATCACAACCGTGCTCACCATGACCACACTGAGTACCATCGCTAGGAAGTCCTTACCCAAAGTGTCGTACGTCACAGCTATGGACCTGTTCGTATCTGTGTGCTTCATATTTGTTTTCGCTGCTCTGATTGAGTATGGAACACTGCACTACTTTGTGAGCAACCGCAAACCCAGCAAAAACAAAGATAAGAAGAAGAAGAATCCTGTAAGTACACTTCTAAGCTGATATAACTATTACCTACAGACTTGAAAAGCTATATTATCAAATATAGCTTTTCATTTCAAATATCAGTGTTTACAGTGTTTTAAGTCTTTTGATAATTGATCAGTTAATAAACCTGCTGAAAGATTAAACCAGACTAAGATGGTTTGCTTATCTAGCCTAACTGGTCTCCCAGCCTGACCAAGCTGGTGTTTAGCTGGCTTAGCTTGTCTGCCAACTGATCTCCAAACCTGAACAGCTGTCAAGTGCCTGAACCCAGCTAAAAGCGTCAAAATAGACCAGCCTAACCACCTTGGCCTGGCTGGGAGACCAGTTAACCACATCAGGGGTGCATTTCCCGTGCAACAATATGACTCTTTACTGAACCTCCAAAGTACGATGCATCAATTGAGAAATTAACAAGCTAGTCACGACTGTTTCCCGAAACTGTATTATGTCGCAAATCCATCATTCGAACCATGTTGGTTCAACAACATAGAGCTGTCGTTAATGACATGATGCAGGGGGTGGAGTAATAACTTCCATGAATATTAAATTATAAAAGCTAATTTACATGTACACCACAAAGCCGTTTGATGTTAGAAAGCTGCTGAAGACACAAAAGCTGCATAACTGTGTAATGCGAAAAATGCATTGCTCTGCAATAATGGGGTTTCCTTTTACATCAGACTTCCGTGTTCCCCCGACGCACTTGAGAACATACGCACATGCGCACTCTTCAAAAACATATAAACACCGCTTATGCGTCAAAATAAACACATAAAAGCTGTTCTCTGACAGAAATGGTGTGTGATAAAGCACTTCCTGCTGCATTCATGTTAGCATAACGGTTCAGAACGTTACTTTCTGCACAACCCATGAATAAGTGGTTTTCTTAAATGCATGTAAACGTGGTCAAAGTGTTGACAGAATAAAATATATAGAAGCCTCAGCGAAGTGAAATGATTTTCACACAGCAAACTAACAAGGAACTTTGCTTCTAACCACAGGTAAAGAGCTGTACTTCCAGCCACACAAGTGTGCAATGTTGTTGGCAAATGTCAGTTGGAACTACGGTTTCGGGAAACAACAAATTGTTGAACTATTTTGGTAACAATGGAACTTGTGACCATAGTTGGCTAACGATGCTTTTGGGAAATGCACCCCAGGCTAATTTGAAATGTTGTTGTGTTACTCGTTATTACTAAATTAAACTTGGTAGATTTGCCAATTGGAATTGTAAGTTTCATTTTAGACTCAATGTGCAGTTGACAGCTTTTAACAACAGCTCTGTTCCAAAATCAAGTGAGCGACCTACCTAGACAGTATCTTTAGCCATCATAGGAGCCAAACATCTTCTAAGATTCCTTTAGATTCTAAGAGACCAGTTTTTGGTTAAATGTTTGGTGCATTGCGTGTATCCTTAAGGAATAAGTAAATCCCATAATGCATTGTATGGAGCCTTTTTAGAGGACAGGGAGGGTTTTTATTTATTTTTTTATATAGTTTTGTTTTCACTCGCAATAATTTTGGGTTCCCTAGCAATACCTTTATCCATCCCTTACAAATATGGTTTTACTACAGTAGCCATAGTTAACCTATTATATCTGTTGTAAAACCACTAAATTTACCATGGTTTTACAACAGTATCCATACTTTAACCATGACATTTGTAGTAACACCATAGTAATAAAATCATTCTGCTAAAAGAATGTTTGTATCACAAATTAACCATTGTGTTACTATAGTAAACTGTAGTAACCAAAAACATGGTAATTACTGTTCACTATACTTACACAATGTTAACTTGTGGCACAAGTATGGTTTTTAAAACCATGGTTTGTTTCCAGCACAATTAATCATGGTTTCACTATAGTAAACCTGCAGTAATTTAAATGTTTTTGAAATAATAACTATGGTTTTAAAAACATGGTACATGTACCACAAATTAACCATGGTGTTACCATAGTTAAACTACTGTATGTACGTATACCAATAATGATTATAATTTTTATTTTTATAGATTTCTCCTGTATTATTACTATGGGTTTACCACAGATATCGTGGTCAAAATATGGTTAATGTAGTAACACCATGGTTAGTATTCATAAGGGATTGAAAAAGGTATTGGATGGTAATTCTAAATAATTGAAAGGGGACACAAAGGTTTTTGTGAGGGAATGCTAAAAAAAACTCCCTGTCCTCTAAAGGGCTCTGTAGCATTTAAAAAAGTAAAAATCAGTAGTAGAAAAAAAAGAGAGAGAGGGAAATAGAGAAAAAAAAAAATCAAATCAAAATGACTGACAAGTTGAAATGTCGATTAAAAATATGCTACTGAAATCATTACTAAAAAAGTATTGCTAAAACGTCTCGGTTACATACGTAACCTCAGGTCCCTGAGACGAGGGGAACGAGACATTGCTTCACTAAGCTGACGCATATGGGGAGTGTCCTTCTACACAACCTACTCTACAATAACACCAATTCTAATATTGGCTATGGTGTTTGAGCCCCGCCCTTTTAGGCGCAACGCTGTCCACTATAAAAGCGAGTGCGCAAACACCATTCCTCCGAATTTTCTGACTGAGGGACAAAGAGCGCATCGCTCACTCCTCAAAGAACTCTGAGAACTCTGTCTCGTCTCAGGGAACTGAGGTTACGTACATAACCAAGAGGTTCCCTTTCAACTATGTACACTTGACATTGTGTCACTAGCTGATGCATATGGGGAACAGAGTCCCATCACGGCGCACTACACGACATAACCTCCCAGAGAGGAAACATGACTCTGCAGTCCCGCTGGACGGCGACCGACATGAGTATGCCACAATTGAATGACCCTCATGGTCAGCCAGTAGGGGAACACTCAGAATATATATATATATATGAACTATGGTCATATAGTATGGATTAACCCCTTCACGAACCCAGACGGAAAGGAAGTTTATTTATAATGAAGTGCCTGTAACTTTGGGAACACAACGGTCCGAATGCAGGCAGTTGTGTAAAGTGACAGGGAGCCTGTACTTAAAAAGAGGGGCATAAGTATATATTTGGCCAATAAAATAGCAAGCACTCTAGACAGAGAGGACTTATTTTGAGAGAGACGTTATATCTAGGTTGTAAAACCTTGCGAATGTGTTTTGAGAAGACCATACTGCTGCAAAACATATGTCTTGTAAGGACACACTGTTCGTCCATGCCCATGAAGAGGCCACGCCTCTAGTTGAGTGTATTTTAACACCAATTGGGCAATTCGCACACTGCGACTCATAAGCCAGGGTGAATGTATCAATGATCCAGCAAGAAAGTCTTTGCTTGGAGACGGACATTCCTTTCGTGCGTCCTCCATAGCACACAAAGAGTTGGTCAGACAGTCTGAACTAGCGTATGCGCTCAACGTATGTGTGTTGCGCTCGCAAAGGGCATAACAAATGCAAGGACTGTTCCTCATCCGAATTACAATGGGTCTTGAAGGTGAACCACCTGTACTTGGTTATAGGGTGTGGTTATAACCTTAGGCACATAGCCTTTTCTGAGTTTGACAGTGGTTTTGAAAGACCCGGACCAAACTCCAGACATGAACTGTCAACTGACAGTGCTTGCAAATCACCAACCCGTATTACTGAGGCCAAAGCCAGCAGTGATGCAGTCTTAAGAGAAAGCACACGCAATTCAACATAGTCCAGAGACTCGAAGGGAGGCCCCGTGAGCACTTTTAGGACCAAGTTAGGTGCCAAGTCGGGGCTGTAGCTGGGTGAGGGTGTTTAGCTGCTCCACACCCTAGAAATTATGACTAAATCATGTTTTCCTATAGAGGTGCCGGTTTCAGGTGCGTGATACGCAGATATAATCGCCACATAAACTTTGAGCATAGACGGAGTGAGCCCTGCATCAGATTGCTCTTAAGAAATGTACAAATTTCAGGTATGGGCCAGTTCACTGGGTCTTTGCCGTGTGAAAAGCACCAATTAGTGAACACATTCTATTTCAGTGTGTGGATGGCGCTCTAGCCTGTAATATGATGTTCATAACCGACTGAACCAATTCTGGCTTGTCCGCTGTGCTCCGTTCAAAGGCCACACGTGTAGGCTTCGCAGCTCTTGTTGGGGATGCCAAACTGTTCCTTGTGTTTGAGAGAGAAGATCTTTCTTCAGCGGTATTTCCCATGGAGGCCCGTCCAGTATTTCTACCATCTCCAGAAACCAGGACTGATTGGGCCATTTTGGTGCAATTAACAACTGTTTCCTTGTCCACTCGGACTTTGCTGTTGACAGAATGGAGGTGGCGCACCGGGGGAAACGCATACTTGCATTTCGCCGGCCATACATGGGCCAGCGTGTCATGGCGACATATATACGCCACTACTGTTGTGCTGTCCAAACGAATCAGAATGTGATGATTCACAATATTGGAATGAAAAGCTTTCAAAGCTAGAGAGACAGCCAGTTGAGGCGGTTGACATGTCACAGCCGTTTCGCACCGCCCCAACCTATGTTGGATGCATTTGTGGTCAGCACTTTCCTTCTGAAAACTTGACCCAGCATAACACCCTGTTGGTAGAAAGCTGGCGCTCTCCATGGTGCTAGGGCAGCCAGACAGTGTCGAGTCACCGTGATGCACATAAAAATTAAATGACTTCAGTGGTAATGTTTTTCAGTTTGAACTGAAACAGACACCGAAGAATGGACTGTACGCATGAACTGCTAAAAAGGAGATTTACTGGCTGGGGAAAAGTGTGCTTTTGCCCAGATGACATTAGACCAGATATTTCATATGGCAAAGCAGCAAGTCTCTATGTTCGCTCAGTAGTGCCTCTGATTGGCTAGTAATAACCAATTGCTGAGGTACTTCAAAATACGCACACCGTTCATTTTCAATCGATACATTTCATGAACGTGTAGGGAACCAGAGACAGACTGAAATTAAGGACTTAAAATTGATACGCAGTTCCCTCGAACGCGAATCTAAAAAGCCACCTGTAACGCAATCCAATTGATACTTGAAGTACGGGTCCTTCAGATCTATTGACAAAATCAGTCCTGAGGACGGATGTGCGATAAGATCTGTTTCTGAGTTAACATTTTGAATGGGTGCTCCACAAGAGCGCGATTCAAGCGTCTCAGAAGTAGAATGGGCCGAAGCCCACCATCCTTCTCCAGAACGAGGAAATAACATCTGTAAATTCCGCTGTGTGTGTGTGTGTGTGTGTGTCACCATCTGTGCGCGCAACACCGGCACATCCTGTAGTCAGACCACAGATTGTGCTCGATCATTGTAAACACCAGCTCTGACATGCCCGAGAGGATTTGTCATGCATTCACGCAGTGGGACAGCAGGCTTATTAATTCATATGAAACAACCTCTATTGCGTTCTTTGCGAGAAGATTGTGTATTTCAGCTCATAACACCGGCGCGTCTTCAGATGGAACCGTGGAAGACAGAACACCATTGAAACGGGCGGTTGACGTGCAAACTGGATCGTATAAACATGTTTGATCGTTTTTAGCACCCAGGCGGAATGCCAGTAAGAGCTCGCCATGCGTAACGGGACAGAGGGCAATTTGGTAACATGATATAATGTGCCACTCACCATTGGGAAGCGGTTGCGCATAATGTGGGCTTTGAAATGAGAAAGCTCTTTATTGAAAAAGTGTGAGCATCTCATGCATGTGCAACGAGTGCTGTACTCTTTCTGCAATCTTTGTATGTCCATTACAAGATATAATGCGCCGCTCACCATTGAGAAGCGGTTGCGCATAATGTGTGGGCTTTGAAATGGGAAAGCTCTTTATTGAAACAATTTGAGCGTCTCGTGCATATGTAATGAGCAGTGTACTCTTTTTGCAATATTTTTATGTTCATTACAAGATATAATGCACCGCTCACTGTTGGGAAGCAGTTGTGCAAAATGTGTGGGCTTTGAAGTGGGAAAGGCCTTATTAAAAAAAAGTGTGAGCATCTCGTGCGAGCGCTGTACTCTTTTTGCAATCTTTGTATGTTCATACATGATATAATGCGCCACTCCCCATTGGGAAGCGGTTGTGCATAATGTGCAAACTTTATTGCTTGTGATTAATGTGAGACACAGAAAACAACATATTGAACAACATTTTGAACAACAATATTCCTTTCCAGACAAACAGCAGTGAGGAAGAAGGGAACAGCATTGTGTCAGGAGCGCTTTTGCTGCGCAGGGAGTTTTTCCCATTGGCGTGGGGCTTGCGCAGATGCGACTGCCTTTGTTTGGGCCCCAGCTTGCGGGGCTTTACCAGCAGCTCGGCGGCGCCATTTGGCAGCACTGAGGCAGCTGGTGTGGGGTTTTTAGCCGGGTGCTGGCCCAAGACAGAGCAGGAGCGAGCCAGTTGTGATGAAGTACTACTCCGTTTGGGCATAAAATGTCTCATAGCCTGTCGCTGAGTCGTGACGTAGCACCCAGCAAATCTATCCACAGAGCCTCCAAAAACGCCGGCTGGAGACACCAAAGCATCAAATAGTCACGCATTTACATGAGGGTCAGCTAGATGTGATGATACAAAAACAATAGGTTGCTCATTGACTTGCCAGTGGCCTGTACAGTGGCTTTTGTGGCTTGCAGCACCCTAGCAGTGCGGAGCTCTGACCACTCGCCAGATGCAGCGGGAGACGTAACATCATCATCCCCAGCATCAGAACCTCCAACAGAGGGCCGAAGCTCGTCACGCTGTATCAACATAGATGCAGTACATGGAGATTGAGGGGCTCACAGGGCGTGTGCCGGCACGAGGTCCACCTCAAATTCATGCTGCTCGACCTCGCGACCCCACCGTGTCTCCTCATGTGATCCCTCGGTAGTCACAGAAGAGGTGGTTGGGAGGGCGCCTGAGGCTGAACCGTCCCTCAGAGCGAGGGCGATTCTCGAGCGAAGCGTCTTGAGACTCGTGCCCTCACAGCGAGGGCAGTCTGTCTCTATGAGATCTGTCTCTGCGTGGGCATGGCCCAGACAATGAATGCGGCTCTCATGCTGGGAATCAGGAGGCTGAAGCAATCATTCTGTTTGCTTAGCAACATGCTAATGGCAAACTCTATAGGAATCAACTGTGAGCGTTGGACGAGTCCACCCGTTTTCAGAACAGTCACTTATAAGGTTCCATTTGGTTTAAGATACTGACAATTTGGTTTAAGATATCTATCAATGTAGGAAGTCAACTGCTCACTGGATTTTGGAACAGTGTTCATGCTAGCATTTTCTTAACTTATGGGATAAGTTCCTCCACATGTGGTCAGCGCTGCTAGTGTGGACCACCACTGTTAGACAGTATCACTGAACTGAAAGCAACGATGTCCTTAATCCAAGTCATTTCAGCATCAGGTTTGAAGTGCAGCCTTAGATCTTCATCTCAGCATGGTGCCCATATCTGCAGCTTGAGGATCGCTGCTCTCAGCAAACCGGGTCGTTCCACTTTCAAATGATTAAAGGGGTGCCAGAAATGTCTTATTTGATTTTGGGGTTTAAAATGTCAGGCAGATAAATGAGTAATGATTTTCAAACCACATTTGGCAGTTTGGCTCTTAGTCAAAGGATGACCTGAAGAAAGAGTCTTCACATGATGTGCCAAGAAGCTTTTGCAGGAGAAGTGTTATGATGAAGAAAATCAGTTTCCTTTTTAGACTGCTTTAAATGTGGAGATTATTTTCCTATTTTATTGTTTGGTAATGATTGCTTGCTGCTTGTATGCACTTATATAAATGAATACTTGCTTTGTATTTTCATATATAAAGATCTGTCTGTCTTCAAGCCGGTAAGTGTGTCTGGTATGTAAAACACAGTGACTATGACTATGGCAAGCCCTTTTAACATTTATTCCTTAAAATTTTACCAGTATCTATCTATTTTTATTGTATTATATTTTTTACTTTTATATATATATATATATATATATATATATATATATATATATATATATATATATATATATATTTTTTTTTTTTTTTTTTTTTTTTTTTTCAGTTACAAGTATTCCAATTGAGACTAGTATCTTTTTCAATTTTACTAGTACTAATACATTAATTTGTAGTATTTATTCACAACATACTAGTACTTATTCCTTTGCTACAAGTCACTAATCCAGTCATGACAAGAAACTATTCCATTGTTACTGGTATCAAATTGCAAATTCTTACCACTGAATTCTATTTGGCTCTTTGGTTCAGATATAACTATAGACTTCCGACCAGAATATTTTTTTTTACTGTATTGGTACCTATTCATTTATTAACTAGATGCTCCCAAGAGTGACTAGTATCTATTTCATTTTAATAGCATGCAATTAGATGCTAGTACTTATTTAGTAGACACTAGTATCTATTTCATATGTTACTAGTAAAAATTCTTATCCAACTAGTTGCAACTGCTTTTTTACTTGTCAAATGTAATGACAAGTCAGAATGGCTGCTGTATAGTTCAATTAAAAATCTTACTAGAAAATTTTAAAATATTCTTAACATGTAAATTGGAAAAAAGACACTAGTGTGTAACAAATAAGTATTTGTATCTAATTAATAAGTAAGCCTACTAGAAAAACTGTAATAAGTAGTCACTATTGGAATAAGTAAAAGTATCTAATGAACAAGTACAAGTATCTAATGAATAGTTACTTAGCAAATTAAAATAGATACTTTGGAAAACATTCTAATCAGAAGTCAATAGTTGGTATCTGAATCACAGAACCCCAATATAATTCAATGGGAAAAATTTACAATTTGATACCAGAAACATTGAAATAGTTACTTATTACTGGAACAGTGACTAGTGACAAAGTAATAAGTACTAATATCTAATGAATTAGTATCTTATGAATAAGTATATAATACTAGTACTAATCACTATTGGAATACTTACTAGTAACTAAGGAAATAAATACTAGTAACATAAAATAGATACTACTAAGTTGAAAGGATAAATGTTAAAAGGGCTTGCTATAGGGCTTATTATGGCATATTTTTCCTTCTGTAAAAGAGTACTGCAAAAAAAAAAAAAAAAAGAAAAAATTGATAGAAATTGAAAAAAGAAAAAGGACTATCTGAAAACACAACAATAATGGAAAGAGCCATGTTCTAAGCTTTTTAGCTGATAGTCACACCTGACCAAACCAGTTAAATCAATTATTTATTCACCTAGATATCAACAAAATCACCTACAAATGAAGTATATTATTTGGTGGAAATGTTTATTGTTATTATAATTACTAATGAATGTAATTACACATTGAATTTATTGAATTGAATTTGTGTCTTTTATTATAATGTTGTTGGTTTCGTTTTATAAAAGCAATAAGACAGTGTTTTACATTGATTTCACCACACGATGTGCCCAACAACGCTTATTAACCAGGGTAAAATCACTGTAACGCACAGCCTCTTGTGGCTTATTGTTTTTTATCAGCGAATGAATTTCAACTATTAAAATGGGAATATTTAATTTTAACATGTCATGGTCTGCAGCTCGTATCCAGTGTAGACACAGTGTAAGGTAAAAGATGTTCCACTCATCAAAAGTTTTAATGGTGGGTGATTCTCACAAAACATGTGAAGAAAATATCCTGAACCGGTTTTACTTAAAAATCAAAAGAAACAAAGGTAACAGTTTACAATAAGCTTCCATTTGTTAACATTAGTTAACATGAACTAGCAATTAACAATATATTTTTACAGCATTTATTAATCTTTGTTAATGTTAGTTAATAAAAAAAAACAGTTGTTCATTGTTAGTTCATAGTACATTAACTAATGTTTACAAATGTATTAATTTATGTTTTAATAAATATTAACTAAGATTAATAAATGCTGTAAAAGTATTGTTCATTGTTAGTTCATGTTAACTAATGTTAACAAATGTAACCGTATTGTAAAGTGTTACCGAAATAAATAAATTATATTTTGCATTTAGAAAATAAAATCTATTTTTGGGCCATTAAGATTTTTTATATTGTGAATTTATTTTCATGACAGTTGCACACATATACCCCTCAATTCTCATTACTGCAATGCGAAACAAGATCAGAATCAGCTTTATTGCCAAGTATGCTTACACATACAAGGAATTTGTCTTGGTGACAGGAGCTTCCAGTAAACAACAATACAAAAACAATACAAAAACAGCAGCAAGACACAGATAATAATAAAAAATACAAAATAAAACTAATTATACACATACGTACAGACACACACATACATACATACACACATACACATGGGTAGTGCAAATCTGACACAGTCTGTTATGTAAAGTGTAAATACAAATCTGTTATGAACAGTGCAAATGTTTTTTAGTTTTTTTCAGAGGAATGAAATGGCAGAAGAGGTTGGATGTGTTGGATAAATATAAGAAAGACTAAACTGTGTATTACACATAGTTATTGCTCAATGGGGCAGTTTTAACTGTTCATGAGATGGATAGCCTGAGGGAAAAAACTGTTCCTGTGCCTGACGGTTCTTGTGCTCAGAGCTCTGAAGCGTCGGCCGGAAGGCAACAGTTCAAAAAGGTAGTGGGCAGGGTGAGTGGTGTCCAGAGTGATTTTTCCAGCCTTTTTCCTCACTCTGGAAGTGTATAGTTCTTGAAGGGGCGGGGCAGGGGGCAACCAATAATCCTCTCAGCAGTCCGAACTGTCCTTTGTAGTCTGCTGATGTCTGATTTCGTAGCTGAACCAAACCAGACAGTTATTGAAGTGCAGAGGACAGACTCAATGACTGCTGAGTAAAACTGTATCAGCAGCACCTGTGGCAGGTTGAATTTCCTGATGTTGAAGATGTTCATTATGATATTCTTATTACCGCAACATAAAAATAAATAAATAGAATAAAAAGATATATTATTTAATTGTAAAGTATTTATACATCGTAGTACATTCTTGGTGCTGCCTTTAATTTCACTGATTTTAATTTAGAAGTCATTTTAGTATAATTTTTCACTGTAATACAGTAAAACAATAATACGGTAATGAGAATCATTGAAAAAAATGGGCAGAGTAAAAATAAAACGCCTTCACGTGTTACGGTAAAAAAAATGAGAAGTGGCCTGAAAATCATGCCACAGTGCAAAACATCGTAATGTTCCGAAATGTAGGCTTAATTTTCTTTATGCTAAAGATAAATTATTGTTATTATTGTATTTATTTGGGGTTACATATGACCAGGACATTTTCTTGACAGGTTTTGTGAGAATCACCATAGTATATTTGATTTGATTTGGAATTAACCCTTTACAAATGCACTTCACCCTACAGATGTTTTTTTTTTTTCTTCTTAAGAATGAGCAGTCATTTCAATCCTGTATTTTAAGACATGCAGTGAACATGTTGAAAGAATAGTTCACCCAAAAATGAGAATTCTGTCCTTTTTTATCTTACCCTCATATTGTTTCAAATGCATAAGATTTGTTTCTTCATACAGGTTTGGAACAGCATGGGGGTGAGTAAATAATGACATAATTTCCATGTTTTGGGTGAACTATTCTTTAACAAACATCTTGCATTGCCTCCCTGTCCTCTGTGTATGTACGTGAGTAAGTTGCAGTAATTTGTTCTCTTTTCACTTTCAGAGTCCTTATTGACATTATATTGTCTGTATTACATCTATTTTCTGTTTTATCTTCATGTGTTTGTCTTCTTTTTAATTTCTCATATTTATTTATTTTTTTGTTTCCTGTGTGGACAAAAGCTCCTCCGGCTCTTTTCCTCAAAGGTATACTGCTCGTGTAAAATTTACTAATCGTGCATGTATCTGCTGCATTCTGCGCAAGCACACTGCTCTTGTGTCTGCTCCTTATATTCACTGTACTAACATCAGCAGAAGAGGAAGTTTTCTGCTAAACTTCCTGTGCTTTGAAAGGCAGTGGGGCACACTTGCACTATGCCAACGCAAAATCTATTATTTTAATGAAATGTAATAAAATAACAGCACTGGCTGAAATATTTGCATTATTATTATTATTATTATTATTATTTTTTTTTAAAAAAAGTGTCTGCTTTCTTCCCTACCTTCGTGTTTGTTTATGGGGCTTTAGACCTGACATTGTGTCAGCAGAGCTTTAACAGGTTGAAATAGACTACCACGTTAACTACCTTAAGCCCAATTAGAGATCTTGAACTTTTGGCAGATTTAGCCGCAGTAATCTTTTAAAAGTCAATGTGCATCAAGGCAAGGTCTATGTTTAGCTTCTGATAAAGATAAGAAGATCGTTTTAAGCCTTTGGAACAGACTGAAGTTTTGAAGTAATGTATAATTTAGTATGCTAGAATATGTTTCACATTCCCATGGGTGGGGGGGGGGGGGGGTAATTTTACAAATTTAATTTGAAGGAATAGTGCAGGGTTTTTCCTGGGTCAGAAATGGTTTTGAGTTTTCACTTATGAACATGGTTATCCACACATGCAAAGTTGGCACAATTGCAATTAATTAATAATTAATCAAATTACTGAACTGCATCTCAAGCTTTTGAATTCAACACAGAATTTTCTACTTTGAAGTGTAATGGGAAGTCAACACCAACTTTACACCTTGTGTTTTCTACTTCTTAACATGTATTGTTTTCCTTTCATCAGGCTCATAATGATTCAAGTAATTTCTTAGAATATTTTAAGGAAAACAAGTTTTTTTTTTCTACAATCAGAGCAGACTCATCTGATCACACTGTGAATTCGCCAACAAAAGTTTTACTGCTAAAATCGGCCTGTTTTTACCAAAATTCGAATCACTGTTGGCTGAAGCTGGAAGTGTTGTTGAACATATGGGCACATGTGAGCTCCAGTTTCTGAGTGAAATGTCCAAAAAAAAAGTTATACTTTTAGATGCTAATGATGTAATACAGTCAACAGGAATGCACATTCTATTAACTCTACCCCCTAACCCAAATTCCCACCCTAAAGCTAACTGTCAGTTGAGTAAAAATGTAATATTAGAGTAAAAATGTTAGCTTTGAACGCTCACCATTGTTTATGTTAACACAAAAACTTCTTGGTTCCTGCAGGACCATAACCCATGTCCCTGAGGTTGCGCACACAACATGCTATTAGTAGCGCTAGAGGGAAATTTGTTTACATTTGAAATGTTGCAAAAACATCTCGTGAGGGATCGCGCTTGTCAGTAATTTGGCAGTATGGGGTTGATTTCATGGCACATGAACCTTTGGTAGAAACATGTCGATTTCCCGTGTGATCATGTTAATCAGAGAGCATTTGAATGGAGGTCCAGACTTTTAAGACCTTGTACTTTGTAATTGTCCTTAGGCTTGGATATTTACCATAGTTTTACTATGGATGGCTCTTCATTACCATGGTCAATGAAACTATGGCTTCTATGAAACAAAAATATTATGAAAAAGTAGTAGCCTAAACACATTTATAAAATACAACTGCCATATTTGAAATACACTGAAGTAGACTAACTCATTCCAATAACAGAATTAGTATGAATCTACAAAAGTGGTTCTCAACCTTTTTGACTCCAAGGCCCGCTATTGTCCGAATCAATATTTGAAGGCCACACACACCTCTACACTGTATTGAAAAAAGCCAAAGTAAGAACTCAGTGGTGGTCTTAATTCATTTTAATTCATCTAGCTGCCTCCTTGGAAGTTGACTGAGGCCCCCTGGTGGGTCCCAACCTCCTGATTTAGAACCAGTGATCTACAAAATTTCTGTCTAGCCATTTAAGATGTTCGACTTCCTCTATAGTGCTTTAAAGCAGAAAATTTGCTGTGGACCCCTAAAATAAATATATAGCTGCTAGCAGTAAATATTGGGGTCTAAACACAATAATCCCATTCGCTCAGAAGATCTATCCAAATGGTATGAAACTTTACATTCCTTTTCACACTCAATCCATAAATGGACCTACCAAGTTGTTCACCTCATCTAACGCTGCCTTCACGTGCTATCGGAATTATTGTAAACATGAGTTTCCTACTCAGAAGTTGCCCCTCAAGTCATAATTATGACTGGAAAGCCCCAAAATAATTTAAGTTTCTGAGTTTAAGAAACCTGAGTTTCTGTAACAAGACAGGAGAGAATGGAGGATCTAAATGCAGCGTCTTTAATAGAAACAAAAGATGAACAAAGTAACTCAGAATAAAAACGTAAACAAGACACAGGGAACCCGGTACAGAACATGACAATACATGGTAAAGACTGACAAAGGAAACAGCGAAAACAAGGGAAAGAGGAACACCTGTGGAAACAATCAAGGGGAAACCAATCATAAAATGAAACTACAAATGGACTACAAACTAACAGGAAACAGAAACATGGGAACTAAACAAGAATTTCAACATAAAAGTCAATACAAAAAACAGGGAATATGTGACAGTTTCAGAGTTGGGAGGAGATGTAAAATTTCAACATGGCCGTGAAAGTGCAGCTTCTGTAGCTAATGATAGTTTTTATTCATTTTTCTAAATGTACCTGCAGTACCTTATAATGGCTTGCTGTTTCGGTCATTTACATTTATGTATATTAGTAACCCTTTTATGCATATTGTAATTTTTTTACACAGAGAAAAACACATGTATTTGACCCAAATTCCACTGTCGCTAGCAAGCTGACTAACATATTGTAAATAAGAGTTCCCTAAGAAATATTCATGAACTTGGCGCCGTCCGTGTTTCTGACAACAAAGCACTTGAATATGACATACTCATAATTATGACTTCAGAAGCACAATAATTCTGATAGCACATGAAGGCAGCATAATATTTGCTGAAAACTGATTGGCTGATAGCTGCCATGCTATTTTAATTTATTTATTATTATTTTAATTTAACGTATTTTTTATACGCAATTGTCCTCATACACCCACTCAGCACTTTGGTCAAAGACAAAGCAATAAAAATGTGAAGTCAAATGTGCCAAAAAAAAAAAACAAAACAAAAAAAACAAAAAAACAAAAAATTCCACAGTTTGAGACATTTTACGATTTTTCATCATTATAGCACCATCAACTGGCGTAAAATTTTGCTTGGGTACCCACCAAAAATCTTCACTGCTGGAAAAACCCTGAAAATAATAATTATTATAATAATAATAAATTACATTTAAGTTTTAGATAGTATGTTGTATTTGGTCTGCCATTATCCTTTTCTGAAACTAAATATATAAATATTGTAAACCAGCAGAGGCACTTCCTCTTTGAAGGTTGTCGTATTTCATCCGGTTAAAGCTGCAAATGCCACTGTATTTGTTTCTTTCCATGCAGCAGTGTATCTGTGCTCTTGTGCTTTTGCACGCTTCTGTGCAACCCTTTGAGAAGTGAGTCACATGACATAATGTGCACCCCGAACAGCCGGCTGGTTATGTTACAGCTGGTTATGCTTCGTTTTTCAAAGGGATTTCAAGCACCCTCCATGTACAAGTGCTGGGCAAAATGAATGTTACTGCAGAAATGGGCATATGCACCAATGATGCTATTTCTCTTGGTCTTGATGGAATATGTTGTCAGGCAGGTCTTGTAATGGCTGTGTATTTTAAGTTGTATTTTTATACATAGCAAATGGGGTGTACATGCCATTGGCCAAGACATTGAATGGATAATAATTGGCTTATCTGTTGATCTTGCAGTTTGACAGTTGCTGTGCTCTACTAGACAGTTAGGCATGGGAATTGTAAGGAATTGGAAACACTTTACAATAAGGTTGTATTTGTTAATATTAGTAAACTACATTACTAACATGAACTAACAATGAGCAATATATTTACAGCACTTATTAATCTTGGGCATTGGTGACACTTTATTTTACAGTGTCAGTATTACACATATTACACATGTTTATTATTAGAGTAATAATAACAATGTGTAAGTACAAGCAGCTTTACAAAATAATTGTACACAGTAACTGCATGTAGTTCATTAATATTACTCAGTAATCACCCATGTAAATACACAGTAACATCAACACTAAAATAAGGTGTGACCAATACTGTTTGTTTTTTTTTTAATTAAAAGTTATTACATTAATAATACGTTACATTAATATATTAAGTTATACATTCACATTAGTTGAACATTACATGAACTAAAAATTAACTGTATTTTCATGAATTAATATTAACCAATGATCAATAAATGCTGTTAAAAATTTTACAGATTCTGTTTCCTTAAAGATTCCATTAAAAAAATTTATTACTTTAAAGGTAAAAAACAATCAGTCCTATACTGTATACTAAACTAAAACAATACCATTTCTGGCAAAATATTTTAAAGGTGTTTTTATTTATTATTATTATATTATTATTACAGAAATCCAAATTTGTTTCTTTTAACTAAACATTCTCATACGAACAGCAAGAGTTGTGAACAAATTACGTGGTTCTCGTTTATTTCGAATTGGACATGATAGAAAGTATTGACTTGCCATTCAGTGATTAACTTAAGTGATTCGGTGAGTTAGTTGTTAGACCAATTCAATTCAATAACTCATGAGCTCAATACTGAGTCTTTTTGACGAATTCATAAAAAATGTAAAAAAATCGGCTCATTAGAGTCGATCAAAAATCTGACAATACCAGTAGTTTGGGGAATTTTTCATTTCTTTTGATGTAGTACTGTAGATTTTGTAGGGGCACAGCATAGCCGTTGAACAAAAGTACAGTGCTTCATCATAAGAACAATGCAGATATTCAAGAACTGTTAATTGTTGAAAATCGTTCCAATATTTTTTTTAATTACTTTTTGGACTTGTGTTACAGATGCATGTAGCACATACATGAAAGCAATTGAGACGGTCTCATTTAAATGTCAGTGAAATCTATAGCCTAATGGAGATACCAGTCCATCATGTCATTCCTTAATTAAACTGTAAAGGGCTGAAGGAGTGTCCCTTACCTCATTAAACAACTTTAATGGCTAGACATTATTTTTATTGAGCAAACAATCTCAATGGTTAGACAAAGCAGCTATGTCTCAAATTCTCTATTGCATTAAATAAAATTTTGTGGTGGAAATTATGCTGATGGAAATTACATGTTATATGTAAATTGACTGATTTGATTTTCATATAATTTCATGCATCCTAAATCCTACAATTGAATAATATTTTCACACATATATTATATTATATATTTTATTACGTGCAAAATTGTTAAGTGTGAAAAAAATTTAACAACAACTGTGGGATAGTAGAATCTAAATGTATTTCTTTCTTTATTTAACTCTTTGGTTACATTATTATAATTTTAAACATGTAATACTGTATTTTATAACAGATTTTCATAGTTTAATACTGGAAATCTGGTTCTGTAGTTGGTCTAGACTAAAACAGTTAAATCTACTTATACATAAACA
This sequence comes from Myxocyprinus asiaticus, assembly GCF_019703515.2. Lineage (NCBI taxonomy): Eukaryota > Metazoa > Chordata > Actinopteri > Cypriniformes > Catostomidae > Myxocyprinus > Myxocyprinus asiaticus. The sequence continues at coordinate 4,705,590 of NC_059383.1, read as the reverse complement.
TTTATTTTTGATACTTTTCAAATGACTTTTAAGGCCAGATAAAAATTAAAATAAAAAGAATATTGAGTTTAAATGAGACCTTCATAAAACTAAAAATATATATTTTTTTTTTTTTTAATGAAAATCAACTCCTGGGTCATGAAAGTGCCCATAGTTGAAGAAACACCCAATTTTATTTAACAACTTTATTTACTAATTAAAAGATTTTGATTATTTACAGTCTGGAAAAACATACTCAAATTTACATGTGAAGTAGCATGTGTAATGTATTATTAAGTTTGATACTGAATGACTTTTAATTTTAGAAAAATAGTTAAATGGAAAACGAAAGGAAAACCAATTGCTTCGCTGCTTTGCCCAATGGAACAATTTCACATTGTGCCTGCTTCTAATTATTGCAGTTATGAGGTAATTTATACTCACCATCTAGAGAATTAGGTGCAAATTACCTATTGGGAGACTTCCGAATGCAGACCCTAACAACAACTGCTTGTAATGTCACGTGCATTTGCTGTGAATCTCGCTGATTGCTTCTTCTCTTTTAAAAGCAGGCCCCCACTGTGGACATCCGCCCACGCTCGGCCACTGCCATCCAGATGAACAATGCCACTCACATGCAGGAGCGTGACGAGGAGTACGGGTATGAATGCCTGGACGGGAAGGACTGCACCAGCTTCTTCTGTTGCTTTGAGGACTGTCGCTCTGGAGCGTGGCGGCACGGGCGCTTGCACATCCGCGTTACAAAGATAGACTCTTACGCCCGCATTTTCTTTCCTACTGCATTCGGTCTATTCAACCTAGTTTACTGGGTTTCCTATCTGTATCTCTAAAACATCCCCTACATTTGTTAGGCTGGCCTTATTTTACGTTACAAATTCCAGCGAGACCATTTCTTCAAAACGTGAACCCACGTGAAAACATTTAAGTTTGCGTTGTTTATTTATTTGTTTTTTCAGTTGCTATGGTTTTTTATGTGCGTGTGTATTAGGATGATTTTGTGTGTTTACGTAATATGTGAGTTGTTGGTTTGTCTATGTTTACATTTTTTTCTAACAAGTATATCTTGTGGACAAAGCAAACGTTGTAGCAAAAAATAATAATAATAATAATAATAAAAACAAAAAATTACTAGAAGGGGCAAAGAACTTGAACCTGCATTCTTGAGCTCACACCTGAAATTTCCAGAATCATGTGGGGGCAAAAGGCCGAAAAATGGAGGTACTGCATGTCTACATTTCCTATTAGCCCCTAATGAATAAGCTCTTGCACAAAAGAGTTGAGATTTTGGGAAACCATATCCAGACACATGGCTGTCAGGCCTATATGAGATAAATCATATACAAAAAAACAAAACAAAAAAAATCTTGACCTAGGATTCTAGTTATTTTTGCATTCTTAAAATATCAAATTTAAACATTTAAGTGTTTCTATGCCATTTGTTGACTCTGGAGTTTTTTAATGTGTGGTCACGGCTGGTTAAATGTATGGTCATCTGTATAAACACTGTAAATAGTTGAATACTGTATAATGTAGTGATATACATCATACTGCATGCACCTTTCAGGCCAAAAAAGAGCAAATATTTAGAGTCTTCTATTGTCATCCATTGATAAAAGCAAAAAGGGTAAGGAAAGTTCAACTTGAACATTTCACTATACATTTTCCATAATTTATAACCACGTAAAGATATCTGTAATTTATAGAGGTACAACTACATTGTTACATGTACAAAAATACTTAAGGACTGTTTTCAACATTGCATCCTGGAAATTTGCTTTTTGACATGAGTTTCCTGTCCATACTTGGATAGGTGTGGAAAATACCTGTAAAATAATTAATAACTAGACGGTAATTCCAATCATCTCTCAGTACAAGTTGCTGGGTTGAGTATTCTGATACTGACATACAGTTGCTCCAAAAGTATTTGAACACTTATTGTAAGTCACTCTTGCCAGAATGTCATTGCATGAGATTCAAAACATCAAACCAAGTGGCATGAAAAATGCAGCTATAGCATTTCTCAGAACTAACTTCACTTTTCTGAGCCAGATTTGCAATGATTTTTAGCAAATGTTGCAGTGATTTTATTGGATGCATGAAGTCAGTTCCTTTCAAGTTTAAACAGGTGTCCTAACAAGAGTAACCACAGGTGTAGTATAGCACAATATCAAGAACAAAAATATTTATCAAACAAATTGAAAATAGTTTTAATGGCTTGAAGGTTTTGCAAGTCCAACGGAAAAGACTGACAGACAGACAGACAGATAGATAAGTCAGTGTAGATCCATGGGATTTTTGGCCACTTTGAAAGTCAGATACAGGAAAACCAAAAGCGAGATCAGTTAGAAAAGACATAGCACACAAAGTCAGAGCAGCCTGAAGGTCTGTAGCATTTTGCTGGATGTAGCTTGAAAGCTCTAGGAAGAATTTTGGGTAACTACATAACCCTGGTTCCCTGAAAGTGGGGGACGAGATGCTGTGACAGAAGCTGACGCTGTGGGAGATCCTTCCAGGGGTGGTGATGTTGAAACCTTATTCAATCACGCCTATGCTGACGTCATAGTGAGCATTTAAGCGGGAGTCACCTTCATACATTCAGAATTTTCCATCTGAAGGAAGAAGACATGTCTTATTCCCTCAAAAGCTAAAAATCAGGAGCTGCAGCAAAGCTACACAGTCGTCCCCTCTTTTCAGGGAGCCAGGGTTACATAGGAACCAAGACGTTCCCTTTCAAGAAGGTAACTTTGACGCTGCATCAAAAGCTGGTGCTGTGGGAGCCGTATTCAGTCAGGCTGTATCGCTGATGTGAAATGCCAACTAACCATTTACAGGGTAGTCAAAAGCATTGCTTTAGCCACTCCTTCATATAAAAATATAGGAAGTGAGGTGGGAACAATAAACCAACACCTCGATGTCAAGATAGAGACACTATCCATTCTGGGTAGCGGGTCAATATCACAACACCTATTCCTGGTCAGTGAAATGAGGGGGGCAGAGCAGACACAAGGCCACGGGCTTGTTACCATGACACTAGCCCATAGGGCAGTGAACCAGTGGCTTTTGGCAAATACTAGCCAACCAGGTAGTGGAACACTGGCACCTGTGCTTTCATTCACACCACTGAGAATGGAGAGACCAATTTCTAATACCAATACTAACCAATTGGTAAGTAATCAACCTCTTCCTCTGTAAAGATCTGGGAAGAGAGAGAAGATACATGCAGGTTATAAAACATGGCAAAGGTGTTAGGGAAATCTCAACCCGCAGCCAGACATACAGTATGTGTTCTAGTGATACGCCCTTTGCCCATGCCCAGGAGGAAGCCATACTCCTAGTCAAATTAGCTTTTATGCCCATTGGGCATTGTATGCCTTGCGAGTCAAAAGCAAGCGCAATAGCATCTATGAGCGACTGAGACATTTATGCTTGGAGATGGCCAAGCCCTTTGTTACATCCTCCCAAGCAAAAAGTAGTTGTTCTGAATCGACTCGTTCAGTCAGTGTACATGCATAATGCCCACACAGGGCAGAGCATGTGTAACCTCTTAGCCTCGTCTGACTCAAAGGGAGGAGGAGAGAATGTTTGTAGGGTAACAACCTGAGCCCAAAAGGAGGTTGCCAGCACTTGGGCACTTAACCTTCCCTGGGCTTGAGACTGATCTTTGACAGACCTGGTCCGAACTCTACCCTGGAGTTATTGACAGAAAGGCTTGAAGGTCCCCAATACATTTGACTAATTCCAAATCAAGTAGCAGCACAGTCTCCAAAGAGAGTATGCATAAGCTTACCACCTCTAGTGGCATAAACGGAAACTCGTAAGCACATTGAACACCAGCAATAAGTTTGAGACCGGGATGGTAGCGGGGTGAAAAAGGCTCCTAGCTGTCTCGTACCACACATAATTCTGCTGACCAAAAGGTGTTGCTTATAGACAAGCCCTCAGAAGTCATGAGTGATCGTTATAGTAGCGACATATACAGTACCTTGTGTGTCATTGGAGAGAGTGCTGCATCCAACCACTCTTAAATAAATGATGGTATCATCTGCACAGGGCAATGCTTTGGGTCCTCATCCTGGGAGGAGCACGATTCAGTAAAGTTGCTACTTAAAGGCATTCAGCCACCTCATTTAGGGTTCCTTGGTTACGACAACTCCATTGTGTCAGACGAGCCCTATTCAAAGGCCAGACAGGCGGTCTCTACATCTCTGGCTGAGGATGCCAGATTGTGCCTTGAGTTTGCGAGAGTAGATCTGACCTCAAAGAAATTTTCCATGTGGGAGAACCACAGCTCTACCACATGGGGGACCAGTGGCTGTTGGGCCATTTGGTGCAACTAGTATCAATGTTTCCTTGTCTTTTCGTATCTCGCACAATAATCAATGTAGCAAGCCGACAGGGGAAACACATATTTGTGTTTTACTGGCCATCTGTGAGTTCAGGCATCTAAGCCTGGTGGAACACACTGTCAACCAGCTAATTGAGGGTGGAGTCTCCATTCAATCCAGTTGCATTCTGACACTAGAGTAAACCTGCTCTGCTGTTCCGGGACGTCCTTCGCATGTAGGAGACATGACTCACTCCAGAAGAGAATTTGGCTCTCTGGGTTCAATATTGGGCACTTTAACAGTATTCTTCTTTGGCGATTTATGTGCCACAGAGTTTGTGCACCTTTCCAGGTGCCAAACGCCAGATGTCTTTCGCACAGGACTCCCCAGCTTGTGTTGGACACGTCTGTTGAGACAACTACTGTATACATCTACCTGTTTTGGCAAGTGTCAACACCTTTCCGATAAAACTCGGTTCTCCTCAGAAGCTAGTGTGGCTTAATTGTATCGCATCACTATGAGCTGAATGGGACAGTGTTGCCAAGCATGATGAGGGACTCTTGTGCTAGTATTTTTCTTCTTTTTGAACATTAGATCTATTGTTTTATAATTTACTTTAAAACCATACAAACTTACATTTGTGAAATTTACATTTGTGTTTTGCTTGAAAGGTGTGCTCATGCTATTTTTGTTTAAAATAAATGACACCTACTTTGATATTTTGACATTTTTAAGTGTGACTTAAATGCACAAATACTTATATGGGGTCACTGTATGAATGCAAGCCTACCATGCAAAGCTGTCATTTTTTCCAGATGTAAAACATTTCTAACAAAATTAACTTAAGATGGAGGCAAACTTCTATATGACACAGTAGTTTTCCTATTGAAGAACCATCTTGGTTTACTCAAATGCTCATACCACAATAACAGGTTTTCATCAAAGAAACAAACCATTTCTACATGCATTTTTATTAAATTTTTTTGGTAAAAAACATAAAATGTCATCAGTACATTCTATACTGTGCATTTCACTTGAGAGAAAAAAGCTCTTATTTCAGTGAATTTTTGCAGTTTGCAAAATGACATTCATGCATGTATTATTTAATTTTATATTTACAACATTAGCATTGCTAATAACACACATAGGGAACAAACAAATTGCAAACTATCTGATTCAAACTATCAGATATCACCCCTATCTATCCCACAATAACAATGCTTGTGTGCATTTTTGGTCTAGAACACCAAAAACACTAACCAATTGGACAAGCGCAACTGTTTGGTAGCAAAAACTACAGATAAGCAAAATGTTTCTGATTATTACCCAATCTTGACCTGTAGAATATGCAATATAGCAAGACTACACAGTTACTGTAGTAATTTTCAAACCCTATGCATTAACCTTATAGCTTAGCACACTGGCATTTAGTATGATTTTGCATTTTGTGGATATGAATGCATCTTGATCTGTTTGCATCATACACATGAGCATGGTTAATTTTTGATTATTTTTTACTCATATTAAAATGAGCTGCCATAGTCTTTTAAATATCCTGTCTTGATAAATATCAACTGTACCATCAGCCCTCTGTAGAATAACTTTGCTGTTAAGAAGCCTCCTACACAAATTTCAGAGTTTGTATCATTTTGCACATAAGATTTTTTTTTTTTTTTTTTTTTTTGGCTGAGCTCATTTTGTTTCTCTTTCAAATCAAATAGATAGACTGGATTTTTTTTCTCTCTGAAATTATTGCTCCTGAAAATCAACAGCCAGATCCCAGAGACATCATCAAGCCATAATAAATGTTTTAAAGGTAATGTTCAATACGGATTGCCATTTGGTCTTTTGTACTTATTTCATTCCTCATCTGGGTTAGCAATAGGAACAGTGTGAATGTGCATATCATTTTAGTGCCAAACTATGAATCATTTTGAATTCTACCAACTTAATGCCCTATGTTTCACTAATTAGCCCATATATCTTTGCAGATTGGTTGTAAATGAAGTTATACACCTCTGTCTTGTGTTGAAATATTTATCTTGATCTGAATTTACATAGTTTTAGATCTAGGTTATAATTCTTGTAAAGGAAGATATATTTCTTATATAACATTGCTTTGAAATGTTGAAATTTGATTTCAACTGGAAATCAGTGTAATACAGTTAAATAAGAGAACTGGTTTAAGGTTTTACTACTACTGCAAGGCACTGCACAAGCTTCTTGCATCAAAGAGTGTAAAATATATGAATAAAAAATAAATAAAAACAATATACCACAAGAATAAAGATGGGAATGATGATTAAATTAAGATTTTAGATCAAAGAGCATTTTCTTTTCTTTTTCCTTTTTTTTATTCAAGATATTGCAGTATTTCTGTAATTTCTGTATTTATTACAGTATTTCAGAATATAACACCACAAATCATGTTAACATATAAATCAGATTTTCATTGACCAAGAATTATTTTTTTTTTCTTTTTTCTTTTTTTCTTTTATGAAACTTTTTCTTGTGTGTCTGTTGGTTGCTTATTAACATTATTGACTTACATTAGTTGTGATGGTATTTTTATTTTGTTCAGTACAAAACCTGTAAAATGTGTCCTCAGAGGTTTATGTTTGGTATTATTGTCAGTTTAGCTACAGTTGATTGTTGACAGAAAATTAATTTACAGACTAGGACAATTGCATTTGAATTGCTGTACATGGCAGTTTGGGCTTGCACATAATCATATTCATATGGATAAAGTATTGCAAATGTCTAAAGCTGTCAGCTGTCCCTAAAGGCTGCTACCCTCAATGTTTTTTTGTTTTGTTTTATTTATTTATTTATTTTTTCGTTTTATGGATTGCACATATATGATCATACATGTATAAAAGTACAAAATCTCACAAACTTGTGTTTTTTTAGTAACAACTACAAAATTTGTGAAGAGCACATGTAAATAATATCTATTGTTACATATTTTATTGCAGTCTGGGAAACCATAAATCATTTACCATGCTTTTTTTGGCAGAACTGAGAAGCTGCACAGCAAAAAGATTCAAATTAAGTTGTTTGCTGTTCGCCATCTCTATATATTTATGTGTATAAAAAGGACACTGATGTTAGGATTTGCATTATATACTTCTATGTACTGAAAATCCTTTTCATAAAGGAAATGCACAGAGCTGTGGAATTTTTCAATAAAAAAAAAAAATTGCATTTATAAAGTGTAAAAAGTGTAAAGTGCAAATATATTTCTTATATAAAAAGTATTTTAAGGGATCATATAGGTGATATGCCACAATATCCTTTAAAAACAGTGGGATGAATTCACTAAACAGTTGCGGCACTTCAGTGCGTAAACTTTTTTATGATTTCACCATCTCTTACCATTCTTACGACTTGTCATGAGAATGGGTTGGATAATGACCAATTTACTGTACATTATCCATCATATTACATGGCTACTTCACAAACTAATAAATACATGAACATGAAATATTGATTGTAGTTTAATTTATTTAATTTGTTTAATTATGACAGAGGAGTGATACAAGAGACAGACAGAACAGCTACATAGAAAATAGATGAGTGGTCAGTTATACAGTATTGCAGTGGACAACGGTCAATATTCAGTTAATTATTATCAATGAGAAGCAAGTATTCAGTGTAATAAACAGCACTATCAGCAGTCCCCTAAACGCATAATCAAGGACAGACTGCCCGTCAACTTTAATTTAAATTGTATGTGGAGTCTATATAGTCAGTACCAAACTTCATCCTTGTAACAGATGGTCCCTTCAAGTACTTGGATACGAATACTTTAGAAGACCATAAGGAAGGGACTGTGCCATTTGTGATCTCTCTACCACACACAGAGAACTCGGAGAGAGTCCAGGGCCCTTTTTATCTGAAAAGCATTGTTGCTGTAAGAAATTCTTAAGCTTATTTAGAAAAGCGTCACTGACGTATTTTCCTGTACCATCGCAGATGTTCGTCCTCATGTTAGGCTGTAATCAACAGAAGTGAAGTGCAGTATTTTGAGAAAATTACACTGGTTCTGTTTGATGTAAAAGAAATTCAGTGGTTCATATTTCAGTGCTTCTGGCAATTGAAAATAAGACATTCTACAATGACCTTAGTCAGTCATCTGAAACTACTTTTCACAGTTCGATTTCCTGACAAGTAATTATTAGTAAATTATGGGAAAATCATATATGTTGGCTCATACAAAAATAAAAAGTGCAACCTTTATTTTCATAGAGAAAAATAAACTAAACAGTGAACAATGTTTTTAGAATTTTAGAATAAGTTTATCCTCAAACCCTAACCTTAGACGTACACATTTTTACAAATCCTTATTTTAAATTCAAGGAATGAATTGATTGATTTTACTATATTTATAATTAGTGAGATTAATTACATGTTCAGTGCCATTGTATTTATTTAATACATGTGATGCATTAATCGAATTTGAAATAACGGTTTCATTCAGTTCTTTGTAATTTCTGGTGCCGTATTCATCTTGTTTTGAAGGATGATATCACATTAACCAAGACTAATCTTTAAAATGACAAAATTAATAAAATTCTGTCAGCAGTTCATCATTTCTTAATCATAAAATTAGATTTTTTTTTTTTTTTTTAGCAAGAATATGCTGCTACAAAAAAGACAATTAAATGCACTCCAAAAGCACCATAAAATGATCATAACATAACAGACTAGCTAAAATATTGTAATCTTATTTTTTTTCCAGAGCGGTATATATATATATATATACACACATTTGTGCTCAGAAGTTTGCATACCCTGGCAGAAATTGTGAAGTTTTGGCATTGATTTTGAAAATATGACTGATCATGCAAAAAAACTGTCTTTTATTTAAGGATAGTGATCATATGAAGCCATTTATTATCACATAGTTGTTTGGCTCCTTTTTAAAACATAATGATAACAGAAATCACCCAAATGGCCCTGACCAAAAGTTTACATACCCTTGTTTGGCCTTGTTACAGACATACAAGGTGACACACACAGGTTTAAATGGCAATTAAAGGTTAATTTCCCACACCTTTGGCTTTTTAAATTGCAATTAGTGTCTGTGTATAAATAGTCAATGAGTTTGTTTGCTCTCACGTGGATGCACCGAGCAAGCTAGATACTGAGCCATGGGGAGCAGAAAAGAACCGTCAAAAGACCTGCGTAACAAGGTAATGGAACTTTATAAAGATGGAAAAGGATATAAAAAGATATCCAAAGCCTTGAAAATGCCAGTCAGTACTGTTCAATCACTTATTAAGAAGTAGAAAATTCGGGGATCTCTTGATACCAAGCCAAGGTCAGGTAGACCAAGAAAGATTTCAGCCACAACTGCCAGAAGAATTGTTCAGGATACAAAGAAAAACCCACAGGTAACCTCAGGAGAAATACAGGCTGCTCTGGAAAAAGACGGTGTTGTTGTTTCAAGGAGCACAATACGACGATACTTGAACAAAAATGAGCTGCATGGTCGAGTTGCCAGAAAGAAGCCTTTATTGCACCAATGCCACAAAAAAGCCCGGTTACAATATGCCCGACAACACCTTGACATTTAAAAATTAAATTAAATTACATGCCTCATGGCTTCTGGCACACTGTAATTTGGAGTGATATGACCAAAATAGAGCTTTATGGTCACAACCATTAGTGCTATGTTTGGAGAGGGGTCAACAAGGCCTGTAGTGAAAAGAATACCATCCCCACTGTGAAGCATGGTGATGGCTCACTGATGTTTTGGGGGTGTGTGGGCTCTAAAGGGATGGGGAATCTTGTGAAAATTGATGGCAAGATGAATGCAGCATGTTATCAGAAAATACTGGCAGACAATTTGCATTCTTCTGCATGAAAGCTTCGCATGGGACGCTCTTGGACTTTCCAGCACGGCAATGATCCTAAGCACAAGGCCAAGTTGACCCTCCAGTGGTTACAGCAGAAAAAGGTGAAGGTTCTGGAGTGGCCATCACAGTCTCCTGACCTTAATATCATCGAGCCACTCTGGGGAGATCTCAAACATGCGTTTCATACAAGACGACCGAAGACTTTGCATGACCTGGAGGCATTTTGCCAAGACGAATGGGCAGCTATACCACCTGCAAGAATTTGGGGCCTCATAGACAACTATTACAAAAGACTACACGCTGTCATTGATGCTAAAGGGGGCAATACACAGTATTAAGAACTAAGGGTATGCAGACTTTTGAACAGGGGTCATTTCATTTTTTTCTTTGTTGCCATGTTTTGTTTTATGATTGTGCCATTCTGTTATAACCTACAGTTGAATATGAATCCCATAAGAAATAAAAGAAATGTGTTTTGCCTGCTCACTCATGTTTTCTTTAAAAATGGTACATATATTACCAATTCTCCAAGGGTATGCAAACTTTTGAGCACAACTGTATATATATATATATATATATATATATATATTTATATATATATCAAAGAGATAAGTACGGTGGTTCTTGGGGCCGCTCGCCCGTCCCAGCCACCGGCCACAGTTGTGGGCTCGCGAGGCAGCACGCTTCCCCCGGATGATCTTCTCGTTGGGGCACCTGCTCTGCCTTACCACGAACCACCCACCCTGGGCGTGATAAATCCTATTGTCCCCCTAGTGCCGTTAGCGCAGAGGCTGGAAATCTGGTTAGCGCTTTCCAGCCCGTCGCGATGGCTCATCAGGATGATCCGGCTTGGCTACGCAATCCAGTTCATCAGACAGCCACCCAGGTTCAGGCGAAGGGAGCGATAGAACCCGTCCCCTTAACCAAGTCGCACAAGGGCTTTTACAGCCCTTATTTTATTGTGCCCAAGAGATCCTGGATCTGCGTGCCTTGAACAGTGCCTTACACAGGCTTCTGTTCAAGATGTTGACGCAGAAGCGCATCCTAACGTCTGTATGACATCAGGATTGGTTCATGGCCATCGACCTGAAAGACGCGTACTTTCACATATCGATCCTTCCTCGACACAGACCTTTTCTTCGGTTTGCCTTCGAGGGATGATCAAGATCCACAGAGATGTGCAGTTGGGTCTGTGGATCCCAGGAGGGGCTGGAGAGATGGCTGTCTCCCTCTACCCTGGAGGTGTACATGGCTGCTATAGCAGCATATCACGATACACTGGATGACAGACCCTCAAGGCAGCACAACCTGATCACCAGGTTCCTCAAATGCACGAGGAGATTGAATCCCCCTAGATCGCGCCTGGTTCCCCCTTGGGATCTCTCTGTGGTCCTACCTGCCTTACAGAGAGCCCCTTTGAACCCTTGAAGCAGGCCGAGCTCAGCACTTTGTCACTGAAGATGGCCCTCCTGTAGTGCTCACTTCTATCAAGAGGGTTGGGGACCTGCAGGCGCTCTCTGTCACCAGCGAATGCCTGGAGTCCAGGCCGGCACACTCTCACTTGATCCTAAGACCCCGGCCCGGTTACATGCCCAAAGTTCCCACCACTCCCTACCGGGATCAGGTGGTGAAGCTGCAAGCGCTCCCTTAAGAGGAGGAAGACCTGGCCTTGTCATTGCTGTGTCCAGTTCGCACCCTGCGCATCTATCTGGACCGCACGCAGAGCTTTAGATGCTCGGAGAAGCTCTTTGTCTGCTTTGGAGGGCAGCAGAAGGAAAAAGCTGTCTCCAAACAAAGGTTGTCCCATTGGATTGTGGATGCCATTTCTCTGAGTTACCAATCACAAGAACTGCCGTGACCTTTGGGAGTCCGGGCGCACTCCACCAGAGGTGTTGCATCCTCCTGGGCACTGGCGAGGGGTGCCTCTCCAGCAGACATATGCAGAGCAGCGGGTTGGACTACACCCAATACCTTTGCGAGGTTCTACAACCTGCGCATACAACCGGTTTTGACCCGAGTGTTACGGGGTGACAACAAGTAGGCCGGGCAGCCTGTCAGGTGTATCGCTAGCATTGTGCCTTTCCCCATTTTTAAGGTGATAATGTGCGCTATCTTGTCCACAACAGTTCCCCGCAACTGGTGAACATTGGATGCCTCTCTAATTCTTTAAGCACTATTCGGTGGCGAACTTGGCGAGGAGTGACGCCGTCAGGCCCAGTAATCATGGTATGCCCCTTTTCAGGTGAGCCCATGTACTTGGGCTCAGTGCTCCATATGTGGTGATTCCCCCCTCGGTAATCCCGTATGATGCATTTCCACTGTTTGGTTCCCCTCAGGTGAACCCTGTGTTTCCCCTTGTCAGAGCTCTGCTCTGCCTTGGCCACTGTTGCTGTGTACCCTCTCCGTAGATAGGGACCTCCCCAGTGGCATCATTCCATATGTGATCTTTGGTAAGTTCATGTGAGGTATTCTCCACATGTTAACCTCCCTCCGGTAGGATGTGGTCTCCATAGTGCTCTCCCTCCTGGAGAGGGAAGAGCACTTCCCCAGCACTATTATAGCAGGTGCTCAGTGGGAAATTGCCTGTAGCCTCCTCGGGTAAGTGCTTCCTCCCACCCCTATCGGGACCAGGGAGATGCCTTACCTAACTCGCTGGAAGGTCATGAAATGGCAGCAGCCTGCCCATGTCTGCTCCTCCGTACCTCGTGACACGGTTTAGCACCTGCGGCGTTTCGTATAGGAACCCCTAGTGTCACTACATCGACGCAACGTCGAGTGAGTGACAGACAGGGAACATCTTGGTTACTGGTGTAAACTCTGTTCCCTGATGGAGGGAACGAGACGTTGTGTCCCTCCTGCCGCGGTGCTGAACCGACCACTGACATGGCCGGGACTCTCTCTCGACTCTTCAGCACAACTCTGAATGAGTGGTGCACAGCATCTCCTTTTATACACGTATGTCCGGGGCGGAGAGTGGCATGCAAATTCCACTAGCCAATTTTCATTGGCCTTTTCTGAATAAAGCAAAGGTGACTGGGGCTCTCAAGAGCGAACCCCTAGTGTCTCTACATCAACACAACGTCTCGTTCCCTCCATCAGGGAACAGAAGTTACACTAGTAACCAAAATGTTTTTATGTTATTAATGTCCTGACTATACATTGTGATCAGTTGAATGCCACTTTGGTGAAAAAAGTACCAATTTCTTTCCATAAGAGCAAAATCTGTACATTGTTCCAAACTTTTGGCTGCCAGTGTATATATATTTGACCACTGCAAAATTATCAGTTTCTCTGGATTTACTATTTATAGGTATGTGTTTGAGTAAAATTAAAATTTTTGTTTTATTCTATAAATATATACTGACAACATTTCTCCCAAATTCCAAATAAAAATATTGTCATTTAGAGCATTTATTTGCAGAAAATGACAACTGGTCAAAATATCAAAAAAGATGCCATGTTTTCAGACCTCGAATAATGCAAAGAAAACAAGTTCATATTCATTTTTAAACAACTCAATACTAATGTTTTAAATTAGGAAGAGTTCAGAAATTTATATTTGGTGGAATAACCCTGATTTTCAATCACAGCTTTCATGCATCTTGGCATACTCTCCACCAGTTTCACATTGCTGTTGGGTGATTTTATGACACTCCTGGTGCAAAAATTCAAGCAGCTCAGCTTTGCTTGATGGCTTGTGGACATCCATCATCCTCTTGATCACATTCCAGAGGTTTTCAGTGGGGTTCAGGTCTTGAGATTGGGGTAGCCATGACAGTGTCTTGATCCAGTGGTTCTCCACCCATACCTTGATTGACCTGGCTGTGTGGCACGGAGCATTGCCCTGCTGGAAAAACCAGTCCTCAGAGTTGGAGAGCATTGTCAGAGCAGAAGGAAGCAAGTTTTCTTCCAGGATAACCGTGTACGTGGCTTGATTCATGCGTCCTTCACAAAGACGAATCTGCCCGAATCCAGCTTTGCTGAAGCACCGCCATATCATCACTGATTCTCCACCTGGTCATCTAATGGTTAGACAGAGACCTGGAGAGGCCTTTAAGCTACAGTGTCTCGCACCCACTGTGAAATTTGCTGGAGACAGTGATGATCTGAGGGTGCTTCTGCAAGGCTAAAATCAGGCAGATTCATACTACCAAATTAGGTGCTGGTGCCACCATCTCTAGAACTTGGTGTAGCAGCAAAACATTCACAGGGGAACGTGTGGGCCAGATTGGCCGGATTTTTCCTGGGCTGAATTTTTGTACCAGTCCATCCCTGGGCTGTGTTATTTGACAAAATAGTGGGAAAGGTGCATGGGATCACAGAATATACTGAATATCTATGGAGGAGCACATGGCGAGTGCTCAGCAGTATGAGAGAGCTACCTGCCTTTCAGACCTGTATATTGTGATGGAAGGTGATAGAGGTAAAATTCTTGCTGCCACCTAGTGTAATTATCTAACACTGCAGGGACATAAAGCAAATAGAGCCTGAATTACAGTCTTACAAAGACAGAATTTAAAAATATCATCATAAGATTGAAAACATAATACAACAGTATTTATGAATTATACATTATTATCATATACATTTATTTATTTATAGACCAATTTTTTGCTATTAGTCTACAGTTTGTGTGTAATGTAAGCTTTTAAAGATGGTTGTGAAAAATGCAGCAGTTTAATTAAAAGTGCCTCATGTTTCACTTACTACTCAGAAAACAAATAGTATGAAAAGCATGGCAAGTTTATTAATATAGCACATTTCATACAAAGTGGTAATTCAAAGAGCTTTACATGGACATAAAAGTCCATTTTAAAACAATAATAAGCTTATATTCTTCTTATTGTTTTATTGTATTTTTTTAACACTGAGCTTGTAGGCATTATTCCTTCTGTGCAGTATTCTGTAGTAAGCTAGTATTCCAATCTTTGCTGTAAATTCCTTGAGCTCCTGACAGTCCTTTTCCTCACCATCACAGAGGTCTTCTGGCTTCTCTTCATTGCTGTTCTGTCATTTTGCTGTCAGTGTGTATGACAGTGATGTGAGGGAAGCAGTGGTGTGTTTGATGTGTTCAGGACAGCATGTTGGTTCCAGCCCGATCCCTGGCGTCGGGCAGCAGCTGCTGTGGATGATATTACAGACAGTCTTCTTGGGAATTGCATAACACTTTTGTGAAGGTAGTCCTTCATCTGTAAAGATCTGGGCACATTTTCCTGATGCTTTAAAACCAACACCTGATATGGGAGCCAAGTTTTTAGAATCAGGTGCACACTGTATGATTTTTGCCATGTTTCGCCATCTGAGACCAATTTCAGGAATTGTTAAAAATTTCTTTGGTAAATCAGCAATCTTTCATTGCTGACTGTGACATGTTCAACGACAACCGATTAATTCACCTTCACTTTTGCACGTTACATAAAATAACAAGATAAGATATGAAAATCTCATCACAAATGAAAAGCTACCTTGTGGTAATGATGTAGAAATATGATTATGAATATACAAGTTTTTCAAATAACACTAAATAATATGAGTCATACATAAATTAAAAGCTCTCATTGCCAATACATGTCTCATGTCTGCTCTAATCACCGTTTCTGTAAGCCTCAAGTAAACTCTACATTAGGTCTTTCTTCAAAATTAGCCATTTTCTACTTGTCTGTGAGCTTATGTTGGTAAACAACCCAATGTTATAGCCATCTCAGATGTCCAGAACAACATTTGCAGTCCAGCAGAATTAGTATGATAAACAAATCATTAGCAAGAAATGTTCTCAATTATGGCTATCGATTATGAAACATTATACATAACTGCAAAGCTGACGATCTTCCCAACAACAACTAGATTTAGCATCTAGTTTGCTCAAAGAATGAAACAGGGATGGACTGGCCATAGGGAGCACCGACACTTTTCCCGGTGGGCCAGTCGAGTAGTTGGCCGGTCAATCAAAGATTAAGCGCTGCCATTTACTGCTGTGCATGGGAAACACCAGAAGTCAAATACTCCAAAAGTGTGACAAAACAGCACTAACTAATTTGAATTCCACACAGAACTCTATGTTACACACCTGTATGAGATGGGAACTTTAAAGGCTCCGTGCTGAAGCTAGTCGAATCCATATTAAACAGCCTCAACTTTGTAAACTGCAGTGACGAGGTAAAAAGGAAAAACATTGTGTCATGCACAATGGTAATTACAGGCTTTACGAACCACCGCCCTTAGAGAAATTTACCTTGCTGTTACTGTAGTAACATTAACTGTAGAAACTATGGAGTTTAGCCAGAAATGTTGTATATACTGTATTTCAAATATATGTTACTGTTAGATTTATATTAAATATTGTATGTAAAAGGAATATGTTCAATGTTCCACCAGCCAAATACGGGACATTCCACCTCTAAATTCTGGACTTTTTTTAAGCGGGGCTCCTGTGCAAGACGCTGCACAATGGTTAAAGAGGTCAACCATTTACATTGGAAAACAATTGAAAAACAGTGCGAACAGATGCAAAAATTTGTTCGGTGTGAGTGGCCGCTAATGTGCATAAAATGAAAACTGCTTTAGTAAACAACCAAGAAGAACAATTTTGTTTTTATCAATCTTCACTTTCAATAAACACTACTTTTTGCCAAAAGAATAAAGCTGCAATAAGTGGAGAAAGACTCCAGCATTTTTATCCCCATAATTAAGCTTAAGCCTGTTCCATTGTTAAAGCTTAACGAAATGGCTTTCCAATTAAAATTGGGTAATCACTGTCTTTTTCCAGAGCAGCCTGTATTTCTCCTGAGGTTACCTGTGGGTTTTTCTTTGTATCCTGAACAATTCTTCTGGCAGTTGTGGCTGAAATCTTTCTTGGTCTACCTGACCTTGGCTTGGTATCAAGAGATCCTCAAATTTTCCACTTATTAATAAGTGATTGAACAGTACTGACTGGCATTTTCAAGGCTTTGGATATCTTTTTATATCCTTTTCCATCTTTATAAAGTTCCATTACCTTGCTACGCAGGTCTTTTGACAGTTCTTTTCTGCTCCCCATAGCTCAGTATCTAGCCTGCTCAGTGCATCCATGTGAGAGCTAAAAAACTCATTGACCATTCATACACAGACACTAATTGCAATTTA
The DNA here is from genome assembly GCF_019703515.2 of Myxocyprinus asiaticus. Classification (NCBI taxonomy): domain Eukaryota; kingdom Metazoa; phylum Chordata; class Actinopteri; order Cypriniformes; family Catostomidae; genus Myxocyprinus; species Myxocyprinus asiaticus. The sequence goes on along the minus strand of NC_059383.1, from coordinate 4,688,282 downwards.
AAAAGCCACAGGTGTGGGAAATTAACCTTTAATTGCCATTTAAACCTGTGTGCGTCACCTTGTGTGTCTGTAACAAGGCCAAACATTCAAAGGTATGTAAACTTTTGATCAGGGCCATTTGGGTGATTTCTGTTATCATTATGATTTAAAAAGGAGCCAAACAACTATGTGATAATAAATGGCTTCATATAATCACTATCCTTAAATAAAAGGATTTTATATTTTCAAAATCAATGCCAAAATTTCACAATTTCTGCCAGGGTATGCAAACTTTTGAGCACAACTGTATATATTACAACATAGTGTAGCTTTAATTGGGCCTTCCAGGGCCACTGTAAAAGTCATAGTACTGTTTTAAGCAACCATGCATTAAAATGGATAAAAATAATATGTGAGAGAAAATGCTTAACATGAAAATGTGTATTTCTCCTTGGATTACCTTGTGTCATTGGTTTTGGAAGTCATTTGTGTTTATCACAAGGGAAATGTCAGAAAATCACACCAACTAAACTGCACTGTAGTTTTGGACTAAAAGGGAAAAAAATACATACGATTATTAAAAACTCCAAAAGAAAATATTTGGTTGTTTGTTGGTGGGGATTTCCTGGTACTTCATACATCACAACATGATTTTTAGGACCTACCTTTATGAAAGTCTGAATTAGAGCGAAACTGCATTCCCAACAAAAAGTCCTTCTTGAGAGGGTGTAAAAAGGCAGGCGAGGACAAGGATAAGGATCTAAACGCAGCTTTAATAAAACAAAGGTGTAGGGCTTTACTGGTTGTTTAGATCAGTGTTACTATCAGAAATAATTAATAATTATTTCTGTAGTTATTAATCAATATTTAAATTAATTAATTGGATCTAACTCATTAAAACCTCATATGGGACTCCAGTAAATGTAATGTGCTACGTTTAGGAGCAAGTTTGGTTATTAGCAATAATTAATAATTATCAAAGATAATTATTAATTATTAAAATCAATAGAACATTGATGAGAATCAATGTTAGCTTTTTTTAATCCTTTAAAATCAACACTTATCAAAGATAATCTTTAATTGTTAACATTGATGAAACATTAATTACAATTAACACTAGCTTATTGATCATTCAAATTCAATCAAAGATAATTATCAATTATCAAAAATCAATAGAATATTAATAAGGATTAACATTGACGGGGCACCACCCTGAAATCAGGGACTAATAACCGAATATTAAAACAGTCTCAATATTAGATTGTTTTCTTAGGAAAATCGACATCCGAAGAATATCGATTTTTGGGAAAAAAAACAATGAATGAAGGTTTGAATCCGAGCACTGACATCCCGTCAGCATGACACAGGCGTATGCAAAACAAACCAAAACACTTCTCTTTGTAATATAAACAAAGTTTATTTATGCAGTAATATCAGTTAATAATTAATACAATGCAGTCAATAAACTTCCGACTTACAACTACAAACTAAACAGTGATATGATTAGATATGGAAATAAAAATAATTCTATAACACATAAGGTGTGTGTGTGACAGTGTGGTTAGTGAGAGAAAGAGAGAGAGATGATTAAGTGACAGCCCGAAAGCTGATTTCGCGATAGCTGGAGATAAAGCAGCCGTGTTCATCACTCAGAGACGCGGTTTTACGAGCGGGGCTCGTAAAAGTCCCTTGTTATTTGACTCTTTAATGGATGAACTCAGTTGCTGTCTCACCCGCGATGGCGAAAATGCACAACAGTCCAATTTGGTTGGACCACAATACAGCAAAACAAATTCGTGATAATTAATACCCTGAGTATTAATAATGAGCGGACATGGTGGTCCGTAAACTGTACAAGCAAAAACCTTGAAACACAAGAATAACACACTATAATATTCTATCTCTGCCCAGACGTAACCTCTTACTTGAATCGCATGAGGACACAGGTAGAATGTGTTTTCCTCCGTCCTTTAACTCTGACCCGGTTTCTTGAGGCTCGTGTGATGACGAGAGCCGTTTCCTCGCGCTGTCGGCGGCCAGTACGGCTGTTGATTCTCGGCGGGCTGGCGGAGAACTCAGAAATGTCGACTTGATTGAAGATGGAAGAGAAATCTTTAATCTCTTCACTTCTGTAGGCCAACGGATGAAGATGCGAATTGCTCGGCGGTCTCCTTCGGATCCGTTAGAGTGTTCGGTTGAACACAGAGTAATCTCAACTCGTCCAGCGAGATGGAGACTGTATGGCTACAGTTTCAAGTCGGACATTACTTCCTTATGCCACGAGGTTGCACCGGAGAGCAGCAAAAAGCTACGTCCGTATTCGGTGAACGAAGTCGCCGGAAGCCACTTTGGAAGCAGTTCAGAATTATTTGAAGTCCTGATGATGTCATGTTTGAGGGACGTTCTGTTGTGTGCCTCATCCAATAGGAGTTGAGTGCTCGATCCTTTAGTGAGCAAGGCTTCATGGATTTGTAGTCTGTTTTGGACTCCCTTTGTTTGATTTTGGTGCGATTTTTATCAGTAAGATTTACGACTTAGAAGGAGGGGGCTTGAGGAATGTTTTTGACTGTTAGGCCTGCCTTTGTCTTCTATCTGAATACATGAGGCCCAATAAAGGTAAACAATGTAACTCAAAATACAAAGAAACAAAACACAGGGAACAAAGCACAGAGCATAAGGTAACACATGTGAAGACTGACGAAGAAACCAGAGGAAACAATGGCTTAAATACAAAAGGGAAAACAAGGGAATGAGGAACACCTGGGGAAACAATCAGGGTAAATCAATCATAAAATGAAACTACAAAAGGACTACAAAACTAACACAGGAAACAGGAACAGGGAACCAAACAAGAATTTCAATATAAAAGTCTAAGCACAAACAGGGAATGCATGACAGAGCCCCCCTTTAAGGAGTGGATTCCAGACGCTCCACAATAATAATAAATGGTCCATGGGGTGTGGGAGGAAGGGGGAAACAGGCAGTTCAAGGGGGCACAAGGGGCAAGGGGAGCAGAGGAACAAGGCGAAGTCAGGGAGTCTCGAGACCAAGGCGGAGCTGGAGGGATGAAGAACCAGGGTGACGCTGCAGGCTCGGAGGACCAAGCTGGAGCCAGAGGTTCAGAGGGCTGGGGGCTCGGAAGACTGAGGCAGAGCCGATGGGAGTGAGGACCAAGGTGGAGCTAGAGACCAAAGAGGCCAGAGTAGATCAGGCAGATGGCCAGGAGACCAACGAGACCAGAGCAGATCAGGCGGATGGCCAGGAGACCAAGGAGACCAGAGCAGATCAGGCGGATGGCCAGGAGACCAAGGAGACCAGAGCAGATCAGGCGGATGGCCAGGAGACCAAGGAGACCAGAGCAGATCAGACGGATGGCCAGGAGACCAAGGAGATGATCTCAGGGTAAGGACTGGGTCAGGAGTCCTGGTAGGCGGCCACAGGGCCAAGACAGGGTCAGGAGGCCTGGGAGGCAGCCACAGGGCCGAGACAGGGTCAGGAGGCCTGGGAGGCGGCCACAGGTTTGATACAGGGTCAGGAGGCCTGGGAGGTGGCCACTGGGTCGAGACAGGGTCAGGAGGCCTGGGAGGTGGCCACAGGGTAGGGACTGGGTCATGCGGCGGAGCCGCTGGAGGAGGGGCGGGCAGACCCGCTGTAAGAGGAGTCTCTGGAAGGGCGGACGGAGCCACAGGAGGAGGAGTCTCTGGAGGAGCGGGCAGAACTGCTGGAGGAGGAGTCTCTGGAGGAGCAGGCGAAACCGCTGGAGGCTCCGACAGCGGAGCCATAGAAAACTCTGAGAGCAGAGCCAGGAGAGGCTCGACGAAGGCAGGCAGAGCCAGGTGAGGCTTGAGGGGCGAAGCCATGGAAGGCAGAGCCGTGGGAGGCTCAAGGGGCGAGGCCGAGGAAGGCTCGGGACTAAGAGCCATGGATGACTCGGAACGACCTCTGTAGTCGTGAGCATGGGTAGAGACTGGGGAACGACCTCCGTGGTCGTGAGCATGGGCAGAGACTGGGGAATGACCTCCGTGGTCGTGAGCACGGGCAGAGACTGGGGAGAAGGTGTCCTTTTCCTTCTCCTTTTTCGGACAGCTGGGAGCGTAGTTATGGGAGCAGTCAAGGCTACAAGCATCGGTGCTGATTTGTTAACCACGGCAGGCTTGGGCGAAGGAGCCGTGGACGGAGGCTTGGGCGGAGGAGCCACGGAAGGAGGCTTGGGCGGAGGAGTTGTGGAAGGAGGCTTGGGGCAAGGAGCCGTTGGAGGCTTGGAGCACTCTCCTTTCCCACAGTGAAGGGAGAGCCACAGAGTACCAGAGCCACTTCCTTGTAGTCGGCCAGTGTCCGGTGAGGATCCGCCGGAGGCATCGTTTCTTTTAGTGCGCTATTCAGACCAGCTCTGAAGAAAGCCACCAGAGAGTGGTCTCCATATTGCACCAAATGCCCCAGTTGGCGTAATCCTCAACTGGACGGTCCCCTTGCCTCAGAGGAAGAATTCTGACAGCCGCTAGATCCATGTTGGTCAGTCTTTCTGTAACAAGGCAGGCGAGGACAAGGATAAGGATCTAAATGCAGCTTTAATTAAAAAAAAGGTAAACAAAGTAACTCAAAATACAAAGAAACAAAACACAGGGAACAAAGGACAGAGCATAAGTAACACATGTGAAGACTGACAAAGAAACCAAGGGAAATGAGGGCTTAAATACACAAGGGAAAAGAAGGGAATGAGGAACACCTGGGGAAACAATCAGGGTAAATCAATCATAAAATGAAACTACAAATGACTACAACGGGGAACTAAACAAGAATTTCAACATAAAAGTCTAAGCACAAACAGCGAATACGTGACAGAGGGTCTAGATTTGTAGTTTCAGAACTAGGTTGGCCTACTTACAAATGTTCCACCTCTTAAGGGCTTGCGGTGGCTGAACCTGCATTAAATCGCAATTTCTTCAAGCCAGTTTTGGATAAAAGCCTTCTCATTTATGCCCTGTGGAAGTCTATGACAGGTAAATTTCTAAAATCTAACTAGCTCAAACTTCACACAGAACCTGAAATCTTCACTCATAGAGTAACAAAATGAAACACACACACACACAAACAAGTTTAAAATACCAAGGTTGCATTTATCTTCATGTTGCTATATTTTCCATGATAATATTTCACATTTATGAACAGAAATATAATTTGAATATTTGAATATAAAGTGGCCTCAAAGTATTTATACACTTAAAGTATTTGTACATATTACATTTTTACAATGACATTTAACCAACTGCCCCTGTATGATTTTTAGTGGACATTTTCCACTAAAGTTTGACAACCAGAAAGTGTCACAATACTTTTTGTCTTCATTTAGCAAAACAGATCTATTGTTTTATAATTTAAAATCTAACAAATAATGCTTATAAATGAACTATTATTTATTTACGAATATATGTAAATCTCTGCGTGTGGTAATTTATAATGCAAATTATTTGATATGTTGTTATATGCAATGACATACATTTTCACTGTGGCTGAAGTGTCTAAATACTTTTGGGGACACTACATATTCTAATAGCAAAACACTAAATGTACTTGCTTCACTTTATTATTCAGACACAATTTCTAAATGCATTTAATCTAAGCATACAGTGTTCACAAACACATTATAGTAATTTCTTACAATAAGTGCTTTTCAGATGTACTTATTGCCCTTTGAACTGAAGCACTACATAATGATGCTGCATGGCTTTAGATCTTTAATAATACAGTGCATTATTTTATTGCAATCTGTCTGACTGTGGTGATGTGATTTTTCTCAACAATAATTAACATTTAACATCTGTTTACACAGATTGACTGCTCAGAGACAAGCCTTTAGCATCTTCTGACATACTGTCACTGAATCACTGAAATATGAAGTATGATCTATTTTGAAATGGGTAACATACCAGAAATAAAGCAGACATCATATACATATCAATCAATCAATCAATCAATCAATAAAATAAAAAACACAACTGACAAGCTTCCACACTTTGTGTTTTAAGACCATGTGCAATGTACAAAAGAGACTTGAAGTGACTATCTTCTGACAATCTAGCAATTTAGCCACAGATATTAATGATTGTTCATGTTTGTTAAATGAGGTAAGAAGTGGGTCGATGTGAAACAGCATTCACCATCCATTTTACTTCCAAATTCTGGAAAGGGGTAAAGGGTTGGCTGCTAGCATGGTAGATGTTGTAACCTCACCATCTGGACCCTGGCATTTTTTTTCAATTGACGACCATTCAGAAGTAACTGTGTATTCTTACTGTTTTTTTGTTTTTTTGTTTTTTTTTTACAAGCAACATACATAATTTTTTAATATTATGTTAGATGTTTTATCAATGCTAGTTTTTGGAGGGCTCTTATAACCATGAAATGGACTTCAATAGACTTGAATTGTTCCATATTTCCCAAGGTCCCGGAGGAACATTTCCTGCCTACTGTACCATCCAAAAAATGCTATTAATGTTAACAAACTATGTATCATTTGAAAGGTCTAAGTGTTCAGCTTCAATACTTGATGATAGGAATGTTCCAGCGACTACTATATAATATTTTGTGACAGGAGTACAACTGTAAACATGCAAAAGCAATGTAGGAATTATACCTTCATCATGAAAATTCAAGCCACAGGTAAAACACATCGTCACACATGAGTAGGCTAAACTTTCCATACTAAGCATCCAATTCATAACACTCAATTGTACTTCTAGTTCAAAAAGTGATAAAGTAAAAAAATAAAAAATAAAATTATAATAATGGAATGTCCATTGTTTACAGAGAATAACTGTGCATAAATGTTCTTTAAAGGATTAGTTCACCCCAAAATGAAAATTTGTTTACTCACCCCTGTGTTGTTATAACCCCATATGATTTGCTTTCTTTTTCTTAACACAAAGGGAGAAATTGTGAAAAGATGTCATACAACGGCAGTTTATGGTGACCACCTCTTCAATCTTCTGAATTATACTTTTGCGTCCTTTTGAAATCTAATAAATTATTCCATGAGACTCATGACTGTTATGAAAGCATCCGATAAGGGTTGGTGAGAAACAAACCGAAATCTAATGTATTGTTTAGTGAAACTGTTGAATGACTGTTGATCTCCTCTGCGCATTTCTGAGACTGCATGAGACCAGTAGTTCACGCAGCCCACTGGTGAAATGGACGTTCAAGCGAAAGCGTGTTTTGCTGATCTAAAAACAGGTCTGCCACAGTGATACTAAAGAACACAATTCAGCTGCACACAAACCAGAGAACCGAACTTACAAAGCATGTGTGAAGAGTTTGCAGTCGGTCCGGAGCAGCGCAGGCAATGAACAGAGCAGGGGATGCATTGCATAGGCTACAGCCCATTAACACTACTATATTCTTATGAATGGGCTGTCTTCATTTATATCAGGGCTACTCAACTTCGGAAAGGTCAGGGGCCACAAAGCCGCACTCTTAATTTTAATTTTATATATATATACACTATATTGCCAAAAGTATTCGCTCATCTGCCTTTAGACGCATATGAACTTAAGTGACATCCCATTCTTAATCCATAGGGTTTAATATGACGTCGACCCACCCTTTGCAGCTATAACAGCTTCAACTCTTCTGGGAAGGCTTTCCACAAGGTTTAGGAGCGTGTTTATGGGAATTTTTGACCATTCTTCCAGAAGTGCATTTGTGAGGTCAGACACTGATGTTGGACGAGAAGGCCTGGCTTGCAGTCTTCGCTCTAATTCATCCCAAAGGTGCTCTATTGGGTTGAGGTCAGGACTCTGTGCAGGCCAGTCAAGTTCTTCCACACCAAACTCGCTCATCCATGTCTTTATGGACCTTGCTTTGTGCACTGGTGCGCAGTCATGTTGGAACAGGAAGGGGCATCCCCAAACTGTTCCCACAAAGTTGGGAGCATGAAATTGTCCAAAATCTCTTGGTATGCTGAAGCATTCAGAGTTCCTTTCACTGGAACTAAGGGGCCAAGCCCAGCTCCTGAAAAACAACCCCACACCATAATCCCCCCTCCACCAAACTTCACAGTTGGCACAATGCAGTCAGACAAGTACCGTTCTCCTGGCAACCACCAAACCCAGACTCGTCCATCAGATTGCCAGATGGAGAAGCGTGATTCGTCACTCCAGAGAATGCGTCTCCACTGCTCTAGAGTCCAGTGGCAGCGTGCTTTACACCACTGCATCCGACGCTTTGCATTGCACTTGGTGATGTATGGCTTGGATGCAGCTGCTCGGCCATGGAAACCCATTCCATGAAGCTCTCTACACACTGTTCTTGAGCTAATCTGAAGGCCACATGAACTTTGGAGGTCTGTAGCGATTGATTCTGCAGAAAGTTGGCAACCTCTGCGCACTATGCGCCTCAGCATCCGCTGACCCCACTCTGTCATTTTACGTGGCCTTGGAGTTGCTGTCATTCCCAATCGCTTCCACTTTGTTATAATACCACTGACAGTTGACTGTGGAATATTTAGTAGCGAGGAAATTTCACGACTGGACTTGTTGCACAGGTGGCATCCTATCACAGTACCACGCTGGAATTCACTGAGCTCCTGAGAGCGGCCCATTCTTTCACAAATGTTTGTAGAAGAAGTCTGCATGCCTAGGTGCTTCATTTTATACACCTGTGGCCATGGAAGTGATTGGAACACCTGAATTCAATTATTTGGATGGGTGAGCGAATACTTTTGGCAATATAGTGTATATATAGAGAGAGAGAGAGAGAGAGAGAGAGTGAGAGAGAGAGAAAATGATAAGTTAACATTTTCATAGAAAGAATGTTGGAATGTTGGTTAACAGAATAGTTCACAAAAAAATTTACTCATGCTCATGTCATCCCAGATGTGTATGACTTTCTTCTGCTGAAGACAAAAAATGTTTTATTTTTTATTTTTATAAAATATAGCTCAGCTCTGTGGATGAGAGACAGACCAGTACACCAAAAGTCCTTGGCTTTCTTACTATAAATATCCACTTTCACTTTCAGTTGTGAAAGTGAACCTAAACAGGCACCACGTGTGACTTACAGATGTGAAAGTGGAGATTTATGTAAAAAAGGACTTCAGTATTGATGTGTTTCTCAGCCACACCTATCATATCACTTCTAAATACATAGATTTAACCACTGGAGTATTATGGATTACTTTTATTCTGCCTTTATGTCTTTTTTGGAGCTTAAAAGCTCTGGCCACCATTCACTTGCATTGTATGAACAAACAGAGCTGAGATATTCTTCTAAAAATCTTCATTTGTGTTCATCTGAAGATCTGGGATGGCATGAGGATGAGGAAATGATGAGAGAATTGTGTAACAGTTCGATTTTCTGATATAGATTGATCAGTTTTGTTATCTCTGTGATTGTCAACTAACAAACACCATGAGTGTTCAACATCACATACAGCAGAGATGTGTTAAAAAACAAGAGTGATATATCCAATATTAGCACTAAAAGTCCTTCAGTGACAATAAAGGTTTGTTCACCCCCTTTAGCTTTTTGCACCGAAGTAGGTTACAAAAGCATTTGCATGAGAAAAACAGTTATTTCTTTCCTGTAAATACTATTGTCATGACAAGAGATTCAAGAGATTTGGCAGATTTGCGGCGTAAAGTGAGATTGTGAGCATGCATGATTGATTGACAGACCTCGCGTGACCGCACACGCACGCACAGACTGACCGCTGCTCTCATAACATCAGCCATGTTCAGATATTATTATTTTTTTATTTAGACCATCCTCTTGCAGTTGAATTCCTTTTCTAACGTACACGTGTTTTTTTATTTGAAATAAACCGGCCACGTGTTGAGTAGCGCTGATTTATAATGATGTTTGCTTGACAGGAAATTAAATATATAATAGGATGCAGATGGTGCAATAACCGGAGAAGAACCTCAGAATTATTTTTACTTGACCCAGCCCATAAGTGCTTTGCACGAATGATTTCGCCTGCCCACTTGCACCTAGACTTCATGGCCATGGCCACTGACTTTTCACATATGACATACTGTATTGGGTACATGACATGTGAATGTCATCATTGAAATTTTAATGTAGAAATTCAGATGATGGTGTAAATCATATAAAACATTCTTAAACTCTAGACTAAAATCCACAGAAAATCATTATTTTTACTCAATTTAATTTAATTAAAAAAATTAAATGTACTGACAATTAACTGTCTTATTAACTGTACATTTTGTTAAACAATTAACAGGAGGCATTAGGATAAGCTGTCAAATATTTTGCTGCAGGGCTAACATTAGCTAACAAATTACAAATTTGATCATCAGCCATCTGTTTTTTTATTTTTGTGAAATTTTATGAATTTGAACTGTCTGTGACCCCTTGGCTTTAATTATCGCTGTTTCTCAAGTTCTCAGTGTGTCTGAAGATGTTGGTCATGTAAGAAGATACCAGAAAAAAAGACGCGCTTCATAACTTAAGATAACGCTAGCTGTTGTGTATGGACGGATGCATTAAATGCAATTAAGTGTTTATTTACCCATATAAAAGAGAAATAAACCAGCATGTTTTCTTTTGATTAGGGAAATTAGTACACAAGCTTGTAATATTGTTTTTTGAACAGAGTGAAGGGGAGAAGATGTGTTTTTAAGTGTTGTTCGGACACTGCAGCCTCTGGTTTCAGAACATATTTTTGGGAGGGGCATAAAACAATTACATAATGTGAACATACTGTTTATATTTTTAGTTCAAGAGTGTAATATAGGATTACAGGCTCACTAATGTCACTAGTTGTGTTGTATTTAGGTAGGTATTCCAATAAATTTCTTCTAATAATCCCTGATAGGCCACAGCATATGTTCATGATTAATATTTCTTGATCATTTATCAGCACACCTATACATTTTCTGATGGGTTATTTATGTGTGACGTCAGTGTGTAAATGCAGTGAATTTATGAACCCATCTCTGGGATCTCTACAGACATCCCTTATCCTGTGCTAATAGAAAGTATACATTACAGACGTCCGCAGTAATAATTAATCTACAGTCAGACATTTGTCCGGAAAACTATCACATCCTAATAGGGCTTTACTTAATAGCACCAACTAATGTTGTATATGGTACATGCATTCAGTCTGACTAGAAAAAGGGATAAAACATATCTCCTCCGGAGATAAAAAAAAAAAAAAAAAAAAAAAGAAGAATGACCAGAAGTGGGGATATAAAAAGCAGAGGAAGGGAACCTACATACATGCACATACTGTATCCTGATTGTGTTTGGTTCTATAATCAGATGTGTGTCAACTTTAACAATCCTGAAAATCTTCAAATCAGTTTGTCCTCCACTTACCAATGATTATCTGCACAAATATCTGTCTCCTGCACAAATTTACCATATGTGCAGAACAAGGAAAGGCACATTTTCACCTTCTGAATGGGAGGATAATAGAGAAAAAGGAAGAACAGGCATTGCATTTTTTCATTATTTTATCTAAAAAGAGAGCTTTATGTTAGATTTTCTTATGTGGGTTAATATTGTCAAAGATACAGACTTAGCAGATCTAAATGTTCTTCCTCTGTTTTCATAAACAATAATCCTACATTGTATGTTTTTATTTTCAACGTAAAGTTAATCGAAACCTATTGGTTATTTGAGGGTGTTAGGTCAATTTTGTTCTTTAGCCAGATCTTAAAAAGGAATTTATGGCCAGACCTTAAAAAATATTAATTAAATAACCCTGACAATTTTAATGTAAACAAATACACATCATTTACACCATTTTGTTTTTCATGTTGATATGTTATGGAAAAATGTTTGGCCCCCATTGAGTTTTCATCTTGATAATCTAACCCCCGAAGAAAGTATAAGAGCCCTGCCGTATAGTAACCCCCTAATTTATTTATTTTAAAAATAAGCAAATGTTGTGAACAGAAGCGGTCTCCGAGTATCATTTACCAAAACAACAACAACAACAACAACAAAAAATTCTAATTTAATACTAACATGGAGAGTACCTGCACTTTTTTTCTTACACTTCAAGCACTGACTATCACCATATAACTGGTGAAATCGCAAAGGATAAATGCAATGACACTTGATCTTTTGTGCTGCCAATAAGATCTGTGCCAGCTTTCTGGTCATCTCCACTGAGGGCATCATATTCTATCAAAATTCTTTCCTCTTTAATGCTTGAGTTACATATAATTTGTCACTTCATGTAAGCCAAGAGAAATCTCTCCAATTACCCAGTATGAATCTCATTGAAGGTGCAGGAAGAAGTTTGTCACAGCCTGTTGGGTGGCTGTCAGGTGAGCCTGTGTCTGGGAGTTTTCTACAATGCCTTGTTATGTAGATTATTTAATTGTGCATTCTGGCATAAATGCAGATAAAAAGGTCAGATCAGAAGAATAGCAGTGGGCAGTCTGTCAGTAGTAGTGCTTGAGGTGGACAAAATTTCTGATTACATTTTATTTCTGTATATAGAAATTATAAAATTATTGAAAGTTAATCATTCAATTCAAACCATAGACAACTGAAAAGCACAAGGTTCATTTTTGGATAAATCCTTTTCATTGATTTGCACAGTAGTGGAATGTTAATTTTAAAAGCAACGAGTTAATGTTGCAGTACTAATAATGATAATAATCATTACTTTGTATGGAAAGTAGGGCACTGATTACTTTAGCATTATTTTTGTATCAAATTTAAAATGAAAGAAAAAAATAATTTTGTTTTTTATTTTTCAAATATAGGGCTGGGCGATAAAACAATAGCAATATTTATCAGAAATAAAATCTTAGATATCGATGATAAAATTTGAGTCATTTTCGATATTTAGCTTATGTTCTTCATCTAGACAATTGGATAAATTATATTAATATTGTTGTGTTCTGAACAAGACAGCACTGACACAGCTACCATTGCTGTTTATATATGTACTATTTAGTTAAACATTTTTCATGAGACAAATTGCTATTACGTCTGCTAACTTGTTGACAAAGGCAAGAAAGTATTTGTTCTTGTGATGTCCATTGGCAGTTGGTAATCCAGCTTTTGGTGCATTGCCGCCACCTACTGAGCTGAAGTGTGGAGCATCACAAGAGAGTCTTTCAGTGGAGTCAAATGTCCACTGAAGATGAAAAGAGATCACACATCTTATGAAGGATTAAATCCTAAACTGAGTATACTTCTTGAAATTTAAGAGGAACACACAATAGAGGCTTGACAAAAACCAGACAAAAATACTGAATAAAGAAAATTATTTTGTGCAGCATGAGGTCTGTTTTAAACTAGGCTGAATGCGTTTGGTTGCTTACAGACCTCAGCTGTGCTTCATTATGAAGTGACACAGGGGAAAGAGAAACAGCTTTTCCACTCTGTTTGGCATCAAGTTTAAATGGCAGAACAGGCAGATATGAATCATTTAATTGTATAATTCAAGGTCAGCTAAGTGAAATAAACTTTAAAAACAATTTCATGGTGGATTGTGTCCTCTGTACGAACACCACACATGTATTATCCATCTACTGCACAGCACTGCCCTTAGGCAACAGCTATTTTTTTCCCCCCCACCCGATTAATTTAGTAATTTATTTTCATTCTCGCATTTATGATATTCAGTGATATGTTTAAGAGGTTTAGAAGTTGCTATGATGATTTGAATTTAAGTGGGGCATCTGGTATAGGGTACACACTGTTGTTTGGCTGGTAAGCGTGGTCAGTTAGCCATTGCTGGTAGATGCTGTAACTGTAACATTTAAAAAAAGATTCTGCACTGACGGCCATTCAGAAGTAGCTGTGTATTCTGAATAAATACATATTTTTTTAAGAAGCGTATAAATTGCACATTTTTTATTTTATTGTAATAGATGTTATACTTATTGATATGTCCATAAAATATTCTTCTTGCAATAACTTGGGTAATGGAGTTGAAGAAATAAAGTCCACTCTACAATTTATGAAAAAAAAAAAAAAAAATGAGAAAATGGAATGTTGTTTACTTCTAACCATTCAGTAGAAGATGAATAAAATGTGGGATAGTTATGGGAAGTTTGTTTCTTTTCCACAAACTGGTTCTTTTGGACAGTTCATTTCAGTGTACCAATTCAAAAAACCAATTCACCAGTTAATTTACGCCATTGCGTAATGAAGTCACTGTAGATAATTCTAATACGCCGGCATCAAAGAATACATGCTCAAACACATTCAATAAAGCCATATACGCCGTATGTGTGTATGTATGTATGTGTGTGTCTGTACGTATGTGTATAATTATTATTATTATTTTTTATTATTATCTGTCTTGCTGCTGTTTTTGTATTGTTTTTGTATTGTTGTACACTAGAAGCTCCTGTCACCAAGACAAATTATTTGTATGTGTAAGCATACTTGGCAATAAAGCTCATTCTGGTTCTGATTCTGATATGTAAGCGCATATTGCTGATTATTACATTTTATTTAATTAAATTATAATACTAAGGGTGTTTATTGTCAGTGTTTCATTCAGTGATCTTACATCCATCATTAAAGTTTTGCAACTAAAGCACCCAATACTGACACTGATATACAAACACAGATGTTCTACACATGTCTAAAGTATATAAAGTGATTAAACTAGTCTTAATAAACTCACCCTTTTTGACAGAAACCATGATCCAACTCATAACAACTTCGGATTAATCTGCATGCACAATAAAATTAATTTACATCTCTCGATTGAAACGTTTCACCCCCTCATTCAAGTCCTCAGTTCACACATGCTCATCAGCAGCTCACTGATCAGCAGTTCTCAGTTTTATGTCAGAAAGAGGCGATTCTCAGTTCAATGTACTGTTGACTCGAGAGTTGCTGTCCCCGGATCAGTGTACTCTTGACACGAGAACTGCTGCGATCAACTCAGTGTACTGTTGACTCGAGGTCTGCTGTCCCCGGATCAGTGTACTGTTGACTTGAGAACTGCTGCGAACAACTCTATCTACCCTTGACATCGCTGGGCAGTATGCTGTCAGAGCCAAAGCTTCTTATTAGACCAGTTGACTCTGTATCCTGAGAACTTAGAAAAGGAATGAATAATTCTGTGGAGGTAAGGCATAGATCTAGTGGGGTCAGAGATGAATAATAAAATATCATCTGCGTAAAGCAAAAGCTTATGTGCCATACCTCCCGCCACCACCCCTGGAAAATCATCTTCCTTTCTTATCGCAGCTGCTAATGGTTCCAGGGCAAGACAGAACAATAATGGGGAAAGAGGGCAACCCTGCTGGGTGCCCTTATCCAGAGTAAATAATCTGAAATTAATCAATTTGTTTGTATCGGTGTCTATAAAGTAACTTGATCCATCCAATAAAAGTATTCCCAATCCCATATATTTCCAAAATCTGTAAAAGATAATACCATTCTACCATATCAAACACCTTTTTGGTGTCACGTGAGATGGCAGTGACTGGAGTCTGATCATTTGCCACTGACGCCTAATGTTATCAGAAGTGCTGCAGCCCCAATTGATCTATATGTATAAGAGATGTCATAACTTTAATTAATTGGTTAACCAGAATTTTTGACAATATTTTAACATCAGACTGGATCAGGGAAATTGGACAGTAACTCTTACACTCGCTTGGATCTTTGTCCTTTTTAAGAATAAGACTGATCCAGGCTTGTGTCATGGTTGGCGGAAGCTTTCCATTCTTTAATGATTCCATATAAACTTCTAGCAAAAGTGGAGCCAGTTCTGTAGCATAAGATTAAAAAAATTCAGTTGCAAACCCATCTGGCCCCGGAGACTTGCCTGTAGTCAAGGCCTAAATCTTGGAGGAGCTTGGCGAGGTAATTATCTCAGAATCAATAGAATTTTTTTAGGGAGTTCTACTGGTTCCACAAAGTTTCTAATATCTTCATTAGTAGATGAAGACATGGAACTATAGAGATCAAGATATAATTCTTTAAAAGCATTATTAATATAAGAGGTAAATATTTTAACACCAGCAGATTTCACTGAGGGAATGGTAGAAAAAGACTCACCCTGCTTTATATATCTAGCCAAAAGCTTCCTTGCTTTGTCCCACAACTCAAAGTTTGACTGTCTTGCCATGAATAGCCAAAATGCCACCTTCCATGACAAAATAGTATTATATCTGAATTTCAATTGGGTCAATTCTCTGAGGCCATCAGACAACATTCGGTGCTTCAGCTCTGCCTTGGCACTTTTAATATTCACTTCCAATTCCATGAGTTCTTGTGCTTTGGATTTTTTGGTGAATGAGGCATATGGTATGATCCGACCCCTAAGAACTCCCTTAAGTGCCTCCCAAGCCAAGCCCACAGAGGATACTGAGGACCAGTTGGTCTCCATATAGACATTGATTTCAGCCTTTAATATTTGTTGGAATTCAGGATTTTGCAAAAGGGATACATAATGATTTATTTTTCTCAGTATGTGGCAACATCTCTAAACTCACCAGGGCATGATCTGAGACTAAGATGTTTCCAACTGAGCAATCAACAACATATGAAATGAGGGACTTAGATATCAAGAAAAAATATATTCTAGAATAAATCTTATGGACTGATTAATAAAATGTATAGTCCCTACCAGATGGGTTCAAAAGTCTCCAAATATCTGTAAGACCAAGATTTTTACACATCCTGTGAAGCGACAATGTTGCTCTAGGGGGCTTACACAATTTTGCTTCACTGTGATCAAGGACTGAGTCCATCAAAAGATTAAAGTCTCCTCCCAATATTATATCATGAGGGTTGCCAGCGGTTTGCAGCATCCCTTCAAGATCTATAAAAAAGCCCTGATCATCAGCATTAAGTGCATAAATATTAGCCAAAATCAGACTTTGCCCCTAAATTTCTGCTAAAACAATAATGACTCTTCCTAATTTATCTTTAATCTGTTTGAGACATTTGAATTGTTGATGCTTACTTATCAGTGTAATGACTCCCCTGCTCTTACTTGAGCCAGCACTAAAGAAAACATGTCCACTCCATATCTTCCCAAATTTTTCAGGTTCCTGCTGGGAAAGATGCGTGTCTTGAAGAAACACTATATCATATTTCTTACATTTTTTATGGGGTGCCCCAACCCATTCACATTCCACATGGAGAGAGACAATCCACTCATATTAACATTTGACATTTTGACATATTAGAAAATATAGATTGTGTGTAAAAAATAAAATTATAAAGACCACATTCCAACATTAGTGCAACAATCAAACCCCAAACTTCCCCCCCGAACTAAACAAACAGAAAAAAGAAAAACCTGCGCACAACAGCGCCAACCAGCGTCCATCCTTCTAAACTCAAACACTCCATGTACGCCTACGAGAGCCCCCGCGACAACTTTGCCGTTGGATTGTTTAAGTCTGGTGTTTCTATACACATTTTGTGAGACAGAATTACACAACAGAAGAAAATCTATAAACAAACTCCAGCCAATAGGTGGAATAAACACACAGAACATGTCGATTCATCCACATAACTGTCCCTAAGGTGTGTTCCTCCACAAAACAAGCTCCAGCCACTAGGCGGAACCAGCACAAAAAGAAACAAAAAAGGCGCCCAGTTTCCTCAGATGGCCAAGTGAATGTTCAGTTAGTCAGGCTCACTTGGCTGCAACGTGAGTACCACAAAATAACTTACTCAGTCCATTGACTTTATGAAGGAAATGGCTTGCTGGTTACATGTAAATATTTTGCGGCCATCCTTAGCATCTATTCTCAATTTGGCCGGGAACATCAGTGCAAAAGCATCCTTACACTGATGTAAGAGTTTCTTGCATTCCTTGAATCGATCACGTTTCTCTCTTGTCGAATTCGCAAAGTCTGGGAACAAGAAAATGCTGTGGTTCTTCCAAGAAAGCCTTCCTTTACTCCTCGCCTCACGTAACACCAGACTTTTATCGGATGATCTCAGAAATTTGGCCAGAATTGATGGATTCTGTCTCCCTCAACGGACCGCCGAGCCAGAACTCTGTGAGCTCGCTTGATTTCCAGCTTATAGCCTGTTATGTAGAGCAGACTCAATAAGAGCCCATACAGGAATTCCACCATATTCTGCCCCTCTGCTCCCTCAGAAATTCCAACTCTTCCAGCTCTGGTTCTCCAAATCTTCCAGCTTCTCCCAGACGCGCTCCAAATCCACCCTGGTCGCTAGCGGATTATCAGCTAATTCCCTCTCCAATGACTCCAGATAATCGATCCGTTTCTTGACATCCTCCACTCTTGTAACCATCTCAGTGAATTTCGTCTCTATGCCAGTGATCGATTGACGTATTACAGCAAGCTCTTCCAAGTCAGCAGAGACCTTCATCAGCATTGCCGACATGTTCATCAATTCTCGCTGAGTTTCCTTCACCTCACCGACCAAATCGGCTCATGGGCTTGCGGCCTGCTGCTCGGGGGCTTCAGCTTGAGCATGTAAGTGTCTTTTAATGTCACCAGATGTCTCATTTTGAATTCTTTGACATACTGTCTTCCTAGAACAGTTAAGAATCAGGGTGTATTGAATCTCACCGGTTTATGACATAAAAAGTATTAAAACTAGCAAAGTGCGAAGAGCTCGCTGTTCACATGTCCGAACCTCGCATTGCGCCATGCGACTCCCTATTCAATATATAATGTTGAAATTATGACACTGTTGTATTATTTTAATTGTTGGATACAGTTGTGAATGTCAAAACCTTTTTTTTTTTTTACTTAATGTTTGTTTCATTTAAGAAGAACAAACAAAATACTCTATGACATAAAAAGACATAAAGAAAAATGCGGCTCTAAGAGAACTATGCATATACCATTTAGATTCAGGAACTGATACTGGCAACATATCAACAGCCAACAAAACTGAGAAAACATTCAAAAAGTACTGACTTCCAAAATTTAGATCCAACACAAACCTACACAATCCCAACTCCACTCTTTGGGTGTGGGATCAAATCCTACATCTGGTTGGGATCCCTCGCTAACAGTTAAAGGGATCCCCCTTCTTGTGTAGCTCTGCGAATAATCAGTCAAATTCTTGCCGGTCTTATTTTTCAAATCTTGTAATATCATATCGCACAATTTTAGTTCCTTATTGAAACAAATCACACGTCCAATATATTTCTTTTCAATATGAGCAGATTCTAATCATGAAGGAGCATAGTCTCATATTCTAATTTTGGCCAGCCCGTAACCAAGTACTTTCTTTAAAGTCTTAACCCAGGTCTGCATACTGTACCTTACAAGAGCACAATTCAATTACACAGATATTAGTCCGATCCCAGTTGCTGCCTTTGGAAGCTCCGCAGATTCTCTTGTATATGGTCATGTTTACTATTGCCAGCTCTCTGCCACTGAGGATGCTGTGTTAATCTGTCCTCCCATGTGGCGCAATCCACTGCTTGGACCAGCTCCAATGCATATTCTCTTTTGTTTCAATCTTCTGCTGCTTCGGTCGCATTGTTGTGTAGTTGGGTACCTGACTCCCAGTGCACTCGCATGTTGGCAGGGTAGGGTGTCTGAAATTGGATTTTGTTCTCCTTCAGAATTTTCTTTATTTCTTTGTTTTCTTTGAGCTTTGCGTTCACTTCCAGCAGACAACCTTGAGCAAAGGAAATGGGTCTGCCATCAAGTTGTGTTTCCTTCACCCAGGCCGCCCGCAGCACCAATTCTTTAGTGTTGTATTGCAAAAAACTGACAATAACAGATCTTGGTGTAGCATTATTTTGAGTTCTAGGGCCTAGCGACCTGTGTGCTCTCTGAATTTGAAGATTCAGTTTATTGTCCAATGAAAGCTCCCTTTTCAGGAGATCGTTAACAAATCTGAACACAGATTCAACTTCTGCTCCCTCTTTAATGCCGTATATTCGGATATTATTTCGCCGTGAATGAACTTCGAGATCTGTGATCCCTCAGTTCAAGGTTGACGGTCTCAAGTTCTGTTATCTGTTTCTCTGTCTCGTTAATTCTTGTGCCGTTAGTTTGGATATCCCTGGCGATATCTTGCAGCTTCTGGTTTATGTTGCTCTTCAGGCTGTTCATTTCTGTCTTGATGTCCTTGAACTTGTTCTTGAGTTACCTAAAATCTTTCCTCATCTCTTTTTTAGATCATAGATATCCTTGCTAAGGGCTCGTTTAGCATGCAAAATTTAGGCACCATGTTCTTTTTCCTCTGGAAAGTTGTCATTGTCTTCAGCCATTTCAGCACACTCCTCCTGAGTTTTTTGTTTCACTAATACTTCCTTAGATTTTGCCCCACTCATTTTCCTGTCATATAACACAGTTTATTTCAAGAGTAATTTGAATTCCAAGGGCTTTTAAAATAAATGACCAAGAGCACCAGTATTATGCTGCCATCCCTCGTTTCACGTAACCAGAAGTCCTCAAGTGAGCTTTACTGAGATTTACGGAGATGCATACAGCATAGCTGGGTCTATGCAAGAGACAAATTAGTGATTGTGAACACAGACCTAGAGAAGCAAATCTAATAGAGATAACAGTTTCATTTTGCCACAGAAAATTCCATGAGACTCTTTACACTTTAATCAGAGAATATTCCATGAGACTCCCAATAAACAGATAACCCACATACATAATGTGGAAACAGAAATACCAGTTGGGTACAAAGCGGTTGGGTACTTTGTATATTGTGGTAGACAAACATAAGAGCAAGTCCATTATTCCTTTAAGGACAGCTCTGAGACTACAGCACACAGCCTTTGAATTAGAAGCTCCTATCAGTTACATGCAACATCCAGCAGTCAACGTTTGCAGCCATGGATTCGATTCAGCATCACTTGAGATTATTTAGCAGCGGTCAGTGCTCATAGCTATGGATTCAGAATTTTGTTAATTTGATATCTCAGCATTCATTCTGACTGTCACGATCAGTTAAGCACCTTTCAGCATCATCTGTTGGTTGGGGGGATGGGGTTGGGTGGGCGGGGGGTTCGCTGCAATCCCTGCTCTGTCCATGCATGGCTGGCTGCATGGATGGGCGGAGAGTTTGGCCAGAACAGAACCATACCTCCAACACTAACAGATTGCTTTAATTGGCTATAAGTGAAAAAAATATTCAAGTCAAGTATTGATTTGACAGAAGTGGTCCATACTGAAATCAAGCATAACATCAGTTCAGGCAGGTCATGTCAAGCAATCAGCTGATCACGATGTCTACCAACACAATTGATACGCTTATCAGAGCAGTTCTATTTAAGTCCTACATTTATTTATTGCCTTAGCTGCCTTTCCATAGCATGGATATAAGCTGCACTTAACACCCTCCTTCATTTCCAGCTCCACATATTGTATGGCAGCTTTGCTTTTTAGTTTTCTCTACATATGTCTTGTGTTCTGTGCTCCAAGACTACAACAATTTGCCAGTTCGGAATTCCTAACTTAAATGTGTTATTGCTACTTGTGCTTGATTTATCAACTTTATATATTTGAAGCTCTTTTAAGTGTCCATTTAATCTATTATGCAGTGAAGGATTGTATCACGTTGCACTGTCAGAATGTTTAGAAAATGGAACAAGGTTGTTATAATTCTGCTGGATCATTTCTGTTACCCCTGGGGAGGTTTATTCGCTGCACTCCCTGCTCTATCCATGCATGGGTGCATAGATTGGTGGAGACTTTGCCCAGAACCGAACCATGCAACCAAGACCAACAGATTGCTTTAATTATCTATAAATAAAAGTATTCAAAACCATTCACTTCATAAAGTAAATAAAAGTGAATAAAAGTATTTATTCAAGTCAAGTATTCATATGATGGAAGTGATCCTGACTGAAATGAAGTCTAATAGATTCACCCTAATAGATTTAATATGAATTTATAATATTTCTGTCATAATACCACTTAGTGTTACTTCAGTAAAAACATGATACATTTCCGTAAGGGTGATGATTTAAGGGTGATGATGTGTAGTTTAAAAAGTCTTGTAATATTGAAGCATGACACTTAGTTGTCTCCCCTTTTCCTCATCAGTGCTGTTTATAATGTCAAGGCTGTCTTGCCGTTTGAGATATTTGACTTTCTGCAAAATGTTGTACTGTACAACTATCTGTGTATAATTAAAATGACTTGCATACATTTTGTGGTATACTGGTGTGCACTGTGGTCGTTCGCGTAAAACCACGCTTCATTTGCTCTGCGCAGATGCACATGTCAAATGGAAAGCATATTCTTTTAAAGTATTAGAAGGAAAATCTACAGGAAAAACCCTGAAAATGTCACCTGCCAAAGGTGCTAGAATGTGTGACACACAACTTCCTTGTTCTACCTGCATTTGGTGGGTGGGCGAGTGTTAATGTGCCCTGGTTACATGGAATAAAAAAATTCAAGATGAGGACATAAAGCTTGTAATGATAATTAATTTGAATAAAAAATAAAAAAACACAAGGGAAGGTGCATGGGATCACAAAATAAATTGCATGCTTATGGATGAGCACATGACATGGCAAGTGCTCAGCTGTGTCAGAGCACCTCCTGCCTTTCAGATCTGTATATTGTTCTGGAAGGTAATAGAGGAAAACATATTTTTCTGTGTCTATACTTGCTGCCATCTAGTGGAATGAACTTAAACCTTTTGCAGGGACATAGAGCAGACAGAGCCTGAATCAAATGCTTTTAAAGACAGGATTAAAAAAAATGTATGTTCATCATTGGACTGTAAACATGCAGTATACAGTGTTAGTTATGAATTACTGAAATCGTATTTTGAAATTTGAGGGGTTTTCTGTAAAATGAGAGTAATATTTTGCAATTAGTTTGCTGTATGTGTGTATGGTGTGCTTTTTTAAGCTTTTTTAGATTTTGGGAGTAAAAAATGCAGGTTGCAGTCAAAATATGAAGTAGAGCTGAAGAGGTTAAGAAGTGGGCGGTCACATTGGATTTGTTTATCTATTGTAAACAGCATCAGCTCTGCAATGGAGTGACTTCAATATACTGAATACGCAATGATATTGATCATTACTGTCACTCTTTGTCTGTCTTGAGCTGTCTTGAGTTGTATAAGATTTAAAGCAATAGTTCACCAAAAACTATTTTTTTTTAATAACTATTTTTTTAGTTTCTTTTTTTTTTTTTATAATTAACTCACTATTATGTTGTTCCAAACCCTTGTGACTTTCTTTTTATGCAGAACACAAAAGATCTTTTAATGAATATCTTGTTCTGTCTTGGCAGTATTTTCTTTTTTGTTTCCTTTTGTTTTTTTGGTGGACTTACCTTCATAGTCAAGACTGAGGAAAGTGAGAAAATGATTGGGATTTATAATCCTTTTTGTTTTGTTTTTTGAACTCAATGGAACCAAATATGAAATATATACTGTGTGTGTGTGTGTGTATATATATATTAGCATATACCATATTCTTAGAATGTGCCTCAGTATACAGTAAGTACCATTTAAGAAAAAAATACAGTTACCTGCAAATATAGTAAAATCTCAACTGATGTCCATACACACTGAATCAGTCTCTCTCTCTCTCTCTCACTCTCTCTCTCCTGCGCATGCGTGGGCATTTGCTGAGTGAGTGGAGTGTGAATCGGAGCATGACTGTGGAGTCCTTTCCTATTTCAAAGGTCTGTTTACTTAAGAGTTGTTCCCTATCTGTCACTCACTCGACATTGTGTCGATGTAGTGACACTAGGGGTCACTCTTGGGAGCCCAAGACAATGCTGGTCTTTGATAAAATGCCAGTGAAAATTGGTGAGTGGTATTTTCATACCACTCCCCCGAACATACGGATATAAAAGGAACTGGTATGCAACCACTCATTCAGATTTTCTCTTCGGAGCCGAACGGTCCATTCTCACTAAGCTGAATTCCCACGGCTGTTCATTCACCTCTGCTGGCGCATTTCAGCGGCTTCTCCCCCCTCTACACTGGTGCACTGCAGAGAACACCCCTGGGCGCTTCGGCAAAAATAAAAGAGTATATTCTAAAAAAGTGGCACACACGGAACGTCTTTTTAAAGATGCCTTTCCGTTTGTGTGTTATTCTTGGTTGCGCTCATTATCTCTCGCCTTCTGATGATCACTGTCTTTCGTGTCTGGGCCAGCTCACACGGAGACAGTTCGTGGATGGGTCATGTACTCATTGCGAGAACATGTCCATGTCAACGATGCAGTCGCGGCTTGCATTCGTAAGAAAGCAAGCCACCCCAGAGGCTCCCCACCTCGTTCCTTCTATCCACAGGTATGAGGCCAGCGCGGCTAGCACTGGGGGCAATTTGGGGACCCCAATGGGACCACCTCAGCCGGGTATCCCCCCATGGACCTCCCATTCCCCAGCATGCTCGTCTGCCCCGATCGGGCTTCCGGATGAGTCCGCCGGCTCATCTCACGGCGAGTTCGACCACTTATTCGGAGCCCGCGAAGGTGATGAGCTCTCAAGCGCAGCATCGGAGAGCGGGCTCGTCCAGTTGGACGCGGAAGCCTCAGCTGGGCTCCTCCCTTCAGGTGCGTTCGCCCAGTCACAGGCTGATGCGGAGATGACGGACATGCTTTCCCGGCACCCGCGAGTGTCAGGCTAGAGTGGAACCCTCCGCTCTCCCTTGAACCCTCGCGGCTCAATGATTGGTTCCTGGGCTAGCGGCGCCGCTCACAGCCACGCCCCACCCCCGTTTCTTTCTTCCCGGAAGTGCATGAGGAGATGACAAGGTCGTGGGAGGCACCTTTTACTGCCCGGTCCCGATCTTTCAGCTTCTCCACCCTCACTACCCTCGATGGTGGGGCGGCCAAGGGCTATTTGGCAATCCCCCCGGTGGACCTATGCCTGCAGAGCGCCACCACCTGGCGCGGGCGCCCAAAGCTCCCGTCCAAAGCCTGTAGGTTTACGTCATCCCTGACGGCCAAAGCCTATGGTGCTGCTGGACAAGCCGCCTCCGCCCTGCACGTCGTGGCTCTCCAGCAAGTCCACCGAGCCAAGGCGTTAAAGGAACTGCACGAGGGTAGTTCTGCCCCGGGATTAATGCAGGAGCTGTGCTCGGCGACCGACCTAGCTCTCTGAGCGACGAAGGTCATGGCGCGGTCTCTCGGGCGGGCGATGTCCACCTTGGTGATCCAGGAGCGCCACCTTTGGCTCAACCTGGTCGAGATGGGAGAGGCCGACAAGGCACGGTTCCTTGGTGCCCCCATTTCCCAGGTTGGCCAGTCCAGCGACACCGTCGAGGACTTTGCCCAGCAGTTCTCAGCGGTGAAGCAGCAGACGGAGGCTATCCGGCACATCCTGCCCTGGCACGGCTCAAGATCCCGCGCCCCGTCTGCTTGTCGCCAAGGGCGTCCCCCTGCGGTGACTGCACCGGCTCCACCGCAGCCCACCCCACCCTGTGTGGAGCTCACCGCAGGAAGCAGACGCCACCCATCTCATGGCCACCAAGAACCTGTGAAAGGCTTCGAAGCGCTTCTGAGACAGGCGACCCAGGGACGAAGGAACCCGCTGCTCTGGAGCTGGTAAGCAGACCACTCCATCCCCCAGTGGAGGGCCAGGAGGAGAATCTTTTGTTACCTTTGCATTTAATTGCGCCGCATGCACAAGTGGCTGCGGTACCCAAGAGTTCAGCAAGAGCGGTTTCCTTGTTCCCTGGGTCACATACCCGGTGTGCACAGCCGTCATCATGACCACCATCCACCACTCCATTTTGGCAGGTTTGGTGCTCCAGCGGTGGTCTCCCCGCCCCTGCGCGCCCAGCTGTGGCACAAATCCGCCACCGACGTGACAGTCTCCATGGGTCACGAGGACAGGTCTCTTCCTCCCCTGTCCCAGGCTGTTCCGGGGGTGGTCACAAGGAGCCATGTAAGTACTTTGATGTCCCTGAACTCAGCAGGGCCACGACACAGTGTGGCACCTTAGCTCCGCCCCGCCACGAGGCCCCACCCGGAGGTATGTCCAACGAGATTGTCCCCTTGGTCGCCCGGAGCTTGGACGCGTGGCTTGCACTTTCCAACCCATCGCGATGGTTGGTCCGGACCGTCCGACTTGGCTATGCGATTCACTTCGCCAGGCGTCCACCCAGGTTCAGCGGCATCCACTTCACCTCGGTGAAGGGCAAGAATGCTGCTACTTTGCGCGTGGAGATCGCTACCCTCCTACGGATGGATGCGATAGATACTGTCCCTCCGGCCGAGATGAAAAAGGGGATTTACAGCCCCTACTTCATTGTACCGAATAAAGGCGGTGGGTTGTGGCCAATCTTGGACCTGCGAGTACTGAACTGGGCTTTACACAGACTCCCGTTCAAGATGCTGATGCAAAAATGCATTCTAGCGAGCATCTGGCATCAAGATTGGTTCGCGGCAGTAGACCTGAAGGACGCGTACTTCCACGTCTCGATTCTTCCTCGACACAGACCCTTCCTGCGGTTTGCATTCGAGGGTTGGGTGCATCAGTACAAGGTCCTCCCTTTCGGCCTGTCCTTGTCCCTTCGCGTCTTCACGAAGGTCGCAGAGGCAGCCCTTGCCCCCACTAAGGGAAGTGGGTATTCGCATCCTCAACTATCTCGAAGATTGCTAATCATAGCTTACTCTCTGGATGTGTTGTGTGCACACAGGGACCTGGTGCTCTCGCACCTCAGTGACTAGGGCGTTGGGTCAACTGGGAAAAGAGCAAGCTTCTCCTGGTTCAGAGCATCTCTTTTCTTGGCTTGGAGTTGGACTCAGTCTCGTTGACCTGTTTGAAGGCGTTCAGACAGAAGACAGCGGTTCCACTGAAACTGTTTCAGAGGCTCCTGGGGCATATTGCATCCTCAGCAGTGGCCACTCCACTCGGGTTGATGCATATGAGACCGCTTCAGCACTAGCTTCAGACTTGAGTCCCAAGATGGGCATGGCGCCACGGGACACATCGCATGGCCATCATGCCTATCTGTCACCACCTCTTCAGCCCTTGGACCGACCTCACATTTCTACGGGCAAGCGTTCCCCTAGAGCAGGTCTCCAGGCGTGTCGTGGTTACGACAGACGCCTCCAAAACGGGCTGGGGCACTGTATGCAACGGGCACGCAACCGGCTCATGGATGGGCCCGCAGCTGCATTGGCACATCAACTGCCTCGAGTTACTGGCAATTTTGCTCGACCTGCGGAGGTTTCGGCCATTGAAACAGGGCAAGCATTTGTTAGTTCGGACAGACAACACGGCAACGGTAGCATATGTCAACCGTCAAGGCGGTCTGCACTCCCGTTGTATGTCACAACTCGCCTGCTGTCTCCTCTGGAGTCAGCAGCACCTCAAGTTGCTGCAAGCCACTCACATCCCGGGCAACCTCAACACTGCAGTGGACGCGCTGTCACGGCAGGTTATCCTCAGGGGAGAGTGGAGACTCCACCCTCAGGTGGTCCAGCTGATTTGGAGTCGATTCGGGCAGGCACAGGTAGACCTGTTTGCCTATATTGAGTCATACGACTGCTCTTAGTGCTGGGGTGGCTGTTTTGTTTTCAAAGACTTGTCTACCAATATCTTATGATGTTATAGAAGTAATACAAGGTAGATTAATTAAGATAATAGCAAAGTTTAAAAATGTTACTATGAAATGATAAATGTCTATGCTCCTGTAAAGTCATTGGAAAGAATGTTGTTTCTTGAAATTTTATGTGGTAGTCTGAAACAATGTAATATGAAAAGTTTTTTAGTACTGGGTGGAGATTTTAACTGTACAAGTAATGATTTAAATAGAAATCACTTTGAACCTCATATGGCATCAAGAAGTAAATTACTAAATATGATTAAAACTTGTCAACTCTGATGTGTGGAGGATTTTTCATTGTAATGAAAGGCAATATACATGGGCCCAAATTGCATTTCTTTAGCTTGATTAGATATTTGTTATTGTTTTAAATATCAGAAACAATGTTTTAAATCTTGTTATATTTGTCCTGTTGGTTTCTCTGACCACTCAATGGTAGTAGCATGTGTCTTTATTAATTCTATTAAAAATAAGAGTGCCTACTGGCATTTTAATTGCGCTTTACTTGAAGATGCTCATTTTTGTAAATGTTTTTCCTTCTTTTGGTTGGGGTGGAAATCTAAAAAGTTTTCTTTTACATCAATACAACAGTGGTGGGATATTGGGAAGGTGCAGATACAAAAACTCTGTAATCAGTACACTTTTAATGTTACTAGAGACATGGTTCAATCCATAAGAAGTCTAGAGATGGATATTGTGGAACTTCAGGCTTTAAATGGAGCCACTGCAAATCAAAACCAATTGCGGGCTCTTAAAGGGAAAAAAAGAAGCATTAGCAGATCTATTAGGTACAAGGTCTCATCATCATATTAGGTACGGGCATCCATTTCAGAAACACTCTGTAATCTGGATCCAGATTTCAGAGTCTTTCTGAAATGGATGCCCCGTCCAAGTTCTTCTTCAATTTGGAAAGGAAAAATGGCCAAAGTAAAAGTATTCTGTGTTTACGGTCAGAAGATGGAAAAGTTCTTACTGAGGTATCTGACATTCATAAAAGGGCTGTCAGTTTTTATAAGGAGCTGTATGCCAGCAGTTTTGTGGATGGCCGGTTAATGGCTGAATTTGCGTCAGATCTTCCAAAAGTGAATGAAGATTCATATGCAAAATTGGTATGTCCCTTAACAATAGAGGAACTTTTCAATGCTTTGCAGAGTATGAAGTATAGTAAAGCACCAGATTAGATGGGTTGCCTTTTGATTTTTATAAGGCATATTGGCATTTGTTGGGAGAAGATTTACTTGCAGTCTTAAGTGATAGATTGGATAAAGGACAACTGCCACTAAGCTGCAGAAGAGCTGTTTTAACTTTGCTCCCCAAGAAAGGTGATTTCAAAGAGATAAAAACTGGAGACCAGTTTCTTTATTATGCACTGATTATAAGATTTTATCAAAAGCTTTGGCAAACAGACTGAAGGAGGTAATTGGACAGGTTATACATTTAGATCAATCTTATTTTGTACCTAATAGATCAATAGTGGATAATATATCCTTAATTCGGGATGTTTTGGAAGTCTCAAGACTGTTTAAGAAAAAATGTGGTCTAATTTCCCTAGATCAAGAGAAGGCGTTTGATCGGGTGGATCATCAGTTTTATGGTATACTTTTGAAACTTTTTGTTTTCCACCTGCGTTCACTGCCTTGATTAAAGTGCTCTATGAGGATATTGAAAGTGTACTGAAAGATAATGGTGGTTTGAGTAGCCCTTTTAAAATACAAAGGGGGTTAGACAAGGATGCGCCTTGTCAGGTATGCTTTACTCAATAGCAATAGAACCCATGCTAAATAAACTTAGGACTCATTTAGATGGTTTTAGATATGAGAGTACCTTTCCACCTATAAAATTATCAGCATATGCAGACGATGTTTTAGTTTTAACCAGTAGACAGAATGATATTGACAAACTGGTTGATATTGTTAACAATTATTAAAAAATCTCATCTGCAAAAGTAAACTGGGCCAAAAGTTCAGCATATAGTGCTGGAAAATGGAATGAAGGAGAAATGGTTTTACAAGGTGAAATGGTTTGGTCACAAAGAGGTCTTAAATATCTTGGAGTTTTTTTAGATGATGAAATAATAATGCAAAAAAACTGGGAAAATATTATTGAAAATGTAGAAGGATGATTAGGAAGGTGGAAATGGCTTTTACCCAAAATGTCCTTTAGGGGGAGAGCATTGACTATCAATAATTTAGTAGCCTCCTCATTATGGCACAGATTAGCAGTTCTAGAGCCTCCTGAAGGGATTCTGGGAAAAATACAGGTCAAGATGATCAATTTTTTTTGGGATGGATTACATTGGTTACCACAGAATGTTCTTTATCTTCCAAAGGAAGAAGGTGGACAAGGGGTTGTTGACCTTATAAGCAGGAAAGTAGCTTTTAGGCTACAGTTTGTTCAAAAGTTTTTATACAGTCCAAGTATATCATGGTTTGGACCAGCTTGTTGCCTTTTAAGTAAGGTTGGAGGGAAGAAATATCTTTTGGACGGATTGTAGGAGTTTTAATTTGAAGTCTATTTCTTCCTTTTATGAGAGTGTAAGAAAAGCATGGTGTATGGTACAAGTTAATAGATCATTGTCATATAAGTCTCTGTATTGGTTTTTGAAAGAAACTTTGATTAATGGTGCTTGACTGGATTTATGTGGAGATACAACTTTATGGTTGATGCAAACTTTTACGAAAGCCAAAGTTGTTAAAATGAAAGACTTAATAGAAGTGGCTGGTATATCGCTTTGGACAATGCTGATGCACCTGCACAGAGACTTGAAATTAAATCCACATGGATAGTCCAGCTTTTGTTAAAGAAGTGCCGAGAAATTTGAGTGAAGAAGACTGGAACTTTTTGTCAAGTCAAGCGCTTCCTGATAAAACGAATAATTTTCCTTGTATGGTGATCTATAAAAGTGTAATAGAAAATGAAAATGTTTTAATGACCTCAGAGATTTTGAGAGACAATTTTTGATACAATGGGGGGAAAGAGTTTATATAAAGTTTGTGTGAAGGTGATAAATAAAGAGAAATTAAAACGTATGGATACACCATGAAGAGAACATTTAAGTGTTGATATTGAAGTCAAACCCTTTTGGGGCTCTTGTTACAAACCACCATTGACTAAAAATGTGGGTGATCTTTAATGGCGAATTTTACATGGGATTGTTGCTGTAAATGCTTTTATCTCAGTGTTGAATCCAAATGTGCAAGATAAATGTCATTTTTGTGGTGAAAGAAAAACCATATTTCATTGTTTTATGCACTGTGAGAGATTAAGACCTTTGTTTGTTTTATTGGAGATTTTATTTGCTAATGTTAATGAAATGTTTACAATGATTGTGTTTATTTTTGGTTTTAATTTTTGGAAAGGAAAAAAGAATAAAGGATGATTGTTAAATTTTATCTTAGGTCAAGCCAAAATGGCAGTTTATATTAGTAGGAAGTATAAAATTGCTCATGACAGTAGTAAAAATTTTGAATTGTTGTTTAAGGGGCTCATAAAAGCAAGAATAAAACATGATTTTATTTTCTACTCTCATATGAAGAAGTTGGAAAAGTTTGAAAAGGTTTGGAGTGTTGAAAAAATGTTGTGCTGGGTTGAAAATGACACATTGCACTTTGTTGAAGAATTTGAGTAATTCTATGTGAATTTTGTAAATGTAGTGATTAGTGATCACTGATGTTGTGTAGTTAATAAAGGTGTGTTAAATCTCACTCTCTCTCTCTCTCTCTCTCTCTGCACCTCCTCCAAGTTAAGAAAGAAAAAGCCTTCGTTTGGGACTTTCACATAATTTCATGCTTAGTGTAGGTGACTAGTACAGATATTGAAAGTCTGATCAGCCAGGCAGACAACATTACTAAAATGCTTGAATGTTTTGAGTTCTGGACGAGCAATACCAATGAGCTGTGTGTGGATTGATGTAGCTTTGGCCCGTCAGTGACAGGTGAACTCCACGCCCCTTATATAAGCAGATGAGGCCTCTTTTTGTCTATGAAGAAGGTGTTAACACAGATAATCAAATATCACATGTCTAATGAGGTATTGGTTTTTACCATGTAAATGAAAATTAATGGGAGAGCTGACGCGGGCGGTTATATCGGATTTGTTTATCTATCATAGATAGTATCATCTTTGAATTGGAGTGATTTCAACATACTAAAGACACAAACATATTCATCATTACAGTCACTCTGTGTCTGTTTCGAAAGTGTAGAAATTACAGTTTTAAAGGAGTAATATGCCGAAAAATTTACTCACCGTCATTTTGTTCCAAACGTGTTGCTTTTAATGAATATCTCAGTCTTTTCGTTACAATGGCACTGAATAGTGCCTCATTTTAAAGTTAAAAAAAGAACCCAAAAGTATCATAAAAGTAGTCCATGCAACTCCATGTCTTCTGAAGACATATGTAAGTCATTTTTCAGTGAATATCTTGATGTCCGTTGTGTGTTAATGCATGCATGAGAGAAGCTTGTTCACTGTGACCAGTGATGGGCAGTAGCGTCACTACAAATAGTGAACTGCTGATGAACAAGACTGCACCACAGATGGCTGCCTCAGTGTGAAGCTCTCCAATTCTTTTGTTGTTTTTGTTTGTTTGTCCTGTGTTTAGTCAGTTTTACCAGGGACGAACTGCTGAACATTCGCAGCACATACCAGACAATCTTTTCCCAGTTTTTCACTATTCAGACATTTTGCTGGACAGTTTAGTCGGAGGCGCAACTGTGTTGTTTAAATGCGCTATGAGACACAGGCGAGGAAAATGAGCCGGCGCGCTGGTCAGACTTCGTCAGTGCGTCTTTCGAACAGCGCTGCTGAGTATTCATCTAGCGAATCTCCGCTCTCTTCCTAACAAAACGGATGAACTACATCTCCTCACCCATACAAACAAGGACTTTTCAAACTCTGCTGCCTTGTGCTTCACAGAAACCTGGCTCAGTGAAGCCATTCCGGACAGCACATTACATCTGCCGGGCTTTCAGCAGTTCAGAGCGGATCACAGTGCGGAGATAACGGGGAAAACGAGAGGCGGTGCAACATGCTTTTACATCAATGAAAGTTGGTGTACAGATGTAACAATGTTAGAGAAGATGTGCTGTCCTAATTTGGAAGTGCTCTTCATCAACTTTAAGCCTTTCTACTTACCGCGGGAGTTTTCCTAGTTCATTCTGGTGAGTGTTTATATTCCTTCACACGCGTGCGTGAATGCAGCGCTGCAACAGCTGGCTGATCACATCACAGACATGGAACAACAATACCCGGACTCAGTTATTATTATTCTGGGAGATTTTAATAAAGCTAACCTCACCCGTGAACTGCCAAAATACAGACAGCACATTACATTCCCCACCAGAGACAGGAATACACTGGATCATTGCTACACAACAATAAAGGATGCATATCGCTCTGTCCCTAGAGCAGCTTTGGGTTCATCTTCTTCCAATCTACAGGCAGAATCTAAAATCAGCTAAACCTGTAGTAAAGACTGTAAAAAGATGGACCAATAAAGCAGAGCTGGAACTACAAGCCTGCTTTGACTGCACTGATTGGAGTGTTTTTTGGGCTGCAGACACCAATCTGGATGAGCTCACAGATAATGTGACATCATATCAGTTTTTGTGAGGATATGTGCATTCCTATTAGGACTTATTTAACATACAGCAATGACAAACCATGGTTTACAGCAGAACTCAGGCAGCTTCATCAGGCCAAAGAGGATGCTTACAGAAGTGGAGATAAAATCTTGTACAATCAGGCCAGGAACACACTGAATAAGGAAATCAGAGTGGCTAAAAGAACCTATTCTGATAAGCTGAAAAACAAGTTTTCAGCTAATGTCCCTGCATCAGTGTGGAGCAGCCTGTAAGACATTACTAACTTCAAGAGACCTTCCCCCAACACTGTAGAGAACCAACAACTGGCTGATGACTTGAATGTGTTCTACTATAGATTTGAAAGTCCCAATCTCACACCCCACACCTGCTCTGACCTTCACTTCACACAAACATCAACACCTCCTGCAACCCCCCTCTTCCCCCCTCCTGCTACTAAACCTGCACTTAAGATCTGTGAAAAGGAGGTGTGTAGTGTCTTCCAGAAACAAAAGACAAGGAAAGCACAGGGCCCAGACGGAGTTTCACCCACTTGTCTAAAATCTTGTGCTGACCAGCTGGCCCCCATCTTCACACAGATCTTCAATAGATCACTGGAGCAGTGCGAAGTTCTCTGCTGTTTCAAACGCTCCACCATCATGTCCCAAAGACACCTAAAATCACAGGACTCAATGACTACAGACCCATCGCTCTGACGTCTGTGGTCATGAAGTCATTTGAGACTAGTGTTGGCCCACCTGAAGTACATTGCTGGACCCTTTCTAGATCCCCTTCAATTTGCCTACTGAGCAAACAGGTCTGTGGATGGTGCAGTCAACATGGGATTGCATCATATCCTGCAACATCTGGACAGACCATGGGCATATGCAAGGATCCTTTTTGTGGACTTCAGTTCGGCTTTCAACACCATCATCCCAGCTATTCTCCATTTAGATATTCTCTAAATTACACCAACTCTCTGTTCCCTCATCTATCTGTCAGTGGACCACCAGCTTTCTGACGGACAGGCAGCAGCTAGTGAGGCTGGGGGAATTCACTTCCAGCACCTGTACGATCAGCACTGATGCCCCCCAGGGATGTGTGCTCTCCCCATTACTCTTCTTCCTGTACACAAATAACTGCACTGCCAAGGATCCCTCCATCAAGCTCCTGAAGTTTGACACTACTGTCATCGGCCTCATCCAAGATGACGATGAGTCTGTATACAGAAGGGAGGTTGAACGACTGGCTCACTGATGCAGTCAAATCATCCTGGAGCTGAACACACTCACCACAGTGGAGATGATAGTGGACTTAGGAACACCCCAACCTTGACCCAGCTCACCATTCTAAACAGCACTGTGACAGCAGTGGAGTCAATCAGGTTCCTGTGCACTACCATCTCACAGGACCTGAAGTGGGACACCCACATTGACTCCACTGTGAAAAAGGCCCAGCAGAGATTGTACTTCCTTCACCAGCTGAGGAAGTTCAACCTGCCACAGGTGCTGCTGATACAGTTCTACTCAGCAGTCATTGAGTCTGTCCTCTGCATTTCAATAACTGTCTGGTTTGGTTCAGCTATGTAATCAGACATCAGAAGACTACAAAGGACAGTTCGGACTACTGAGAGGATTATTGGTTGCCCCCTGCCCTCCCTTCAAGAACTGTACACTTCCAGAGTGAGGAAAAGGCCTGGAGAAATCACTCTGGACCCCACTTACCCAGCCCACTTCCTTTTTTGAACTGTTGCCTTCTGGACGGCGCTACTGAGCACCAGAACCATCAGGCACAGGAACAGTTTTTTTCCCTCAGGCTATCCATCTCATGAACAGTTAAAACTGCCCTATTGAGCAATAATTATGTGCAATACACAGCTTAGTCTTTTTATATTCATCCAATATATCCTACCTCTTCTGCCATACATTCCCTTGCATCTGTATATAACAGATTTGTATTTGTACATACGTATATATATATATATATATATATATATATATATATATATATATATATATATATATATATATATAGCTGTTAAGGCTCCATCACCCAGACACTGAATCAAAGAGGAGTAATACACAGATGCTTCATGACCTTTTCCAAAGGATGCGAGCACCATACAAAGAGTGTCAGCAGCTTTAGGGGGCTGTGTACTTCCACAAAAAATAATAAAAAGTAAATGGCACAGCTGTAAATACCTGAAAAATTGAGACCTAGAAATCCCAAATTGTGTAGCAACACCCCTCTCGATCCACTCCCTCCAGCAAAAGGAAGACTTATCAATATATAACTTGGGGTTCAGCCATATACTTGAGGAAACATTTAGGTAAGTATCAGAACTGAACATGCGAGAAACCTTTGTCCATACTGAATGTAAATGTGAAATAATAGGTTGCATTTTTGCTTCTCTAGGCAATTTAATAGAAAGAATTTGCAGTAGTGAGACTGGGGCAAGGACCACTTTTTCAATGTTGTACCAGGGAGGGGCTCTCTCTGGTGGAAGAGACCAATGGGCCAGGTGTCTAAAATTAAAATCATAACAATAAAACAAAATTTTGGGGAGGCCTAAACCTCCTTTGTCAATTGGTATATGTAACTTACTGAAATGCAACCGAGGTAGTTTACCATTCCAAATAAAAGACTTAGATATACTATCAAATTGTTTAAATGAAGAAAGAAGAACTTCTAGAGGGAGAGACTGCAGTAGATAATTGAATTTGGGGATACAATTCATTTTTATAACATTGACCTTCCCAGCCATAGACAAATGTAGTGAAGACCAACTATCAGCACTGCACGAGAACCTTTTCATTAAAAGGTCAAAATTAACTCTATTAAATCTCTAAAATTTGCTGGCAATAAAATGTCTAAATACCTAATGCCTTGCTTGGGCCATTAAAAGGCCCCAGGTTGAAAAGCTATGGTAGGGCAATATGCTGTCAGAGCAAGAGCTTCTGATTTAGACCAGTTTAACCTGTATCCTGAAAATTTGGAGAAAAAATTAATAATTCTATGGAGGGTAGGCATAGATCTTCTAGGGTCGGAGACAAATACTAATATATAATCTGTGTAGAGTAGATGTATATACACCACACCTGCAACAACACAAGGAAAATCATCTTCTTTTCTTATTGCGGCTGCTAATGGTTCCAAGGCAAGACAGAACAATAAAGGGGAGTGAGGACAGCTGTGCTGGGTTCCCCTACCAAGAGAAAAATAATCTGAATTGAATCCACTGCCACTAATGCTTGTTTATAAAGTTAATCCATCCAATAAATGTTTTCCCAAACCTGTACATTTCTAAAATCTTAAAAGATAGTCCCATCCCACCCTTTCAAATGTCTTCTAGGTGTCAAGTGAGATGGCAGCGATCGGGGTCTGATCATTCACTAATGACCACATACTATTTATAAAACGTCTAATATTATCAGAAGAACTACGACCATGATTAAATCCCACTTGATCTATATGTATAAGAGATTTATTTACTCTGTTTAATCGATTAGCAAAAATTGTAGACAATATTTTAACATCTAACTGGATTAAGGAAATTGGACAATAACTTTATATTCATTTGGGTCTTTATCTTTTTAAGAATGAGACTGATCAGGGCTTCTGCCATGGTTGGCGATAGTTGGCCTGCCTTTAATGACTCTGTGTAAACTTCTAACATAAGTGGAGCCAGTTCTGTGACATAAGATCTAAAAAATTCTGCGGCAAAACCATCTGGCCCCAGTGCCTTACCTGTTGGCAAGGCTTTAGTTACCTCAACAAGCTGCTTTAAAGTAAAATATGAGTCAACAGATTATTTTTTTTGATCAATCATCAATTTAGGAAGTTCTAATGGCTCTAAGAAATTGCTTATATCCTTATCGGTAGACGAGGACGTGAAACTATAAAGATCAAAATAGAAATCTTTAAAGGCCTTATTATTATCTGTGGCAGAAGTAAGTATCTTGCCCCCAGAAGACTTCACTGAAGGAATGGTGGAAGAAAACTCTCTCTGTTTTATGTATCTGGCAAGGGGATTCCCTGCCTTGTACCCCAACTCAAAGTTTGTCTGTCTTGCCCTGAATAACCAAAACTCTACCTTCTGTGACAATATAGTGTTGTACCTACATTTTAGCTGAGTCAGCTCTCTAAGACCATTGGATGACATTTGGCACTTCAGCTCTGTTTCAGCACTTTTAATGCTCTTTTCCAATTCCATGAATTCCTGTGCTTTGATCTTCTTAATGAGTGAGGCATATTGTATGATCTGTCCCCTATGGACCACCTTAATCCCTCCCATATGGATTCAGAAGTCTCCAAATGTCTTTAAGACCAAGATTTTTACACATCCTCTGAAGTGTCAACATTGCTCTAAAGGGTCTACACACTTTTGCATCACTATGAACAAGGACCGGATCTATTAACAGATTGAAGTCTCCACCCAAATACATATCATGAAGGATCCCAGCTGCTTGTAACTTTACCTCAAGATCTATAATAAATTCTGATCATCAGCTTTGGGTGCATAAATATTAGCCAAAATAAGATTTTGCCCCTGTATTTCAGCCAAAACAATAATTACTCTTCCTAAATTATCTTTGATCTGTTAGAGACATTTAAATTGTAAATGCTTACTTATCAATGTGATGACTCCCCTGTTCTTACTTAAACCAGCACTGCAAAACACATACCCACCCCATGCCTTACCAAGTTCTTCAGCTTCCTGTGAAGAAAGGTGCGTTTCTTGAAGAAACACTATAACATATTTTTTAAGCTTAAGGAAACATACAACCTTCCTTCATTTAATAAGGTGCCCCAGCCCATTAACATTCCATGTGGAGAGAAATATTTTACCTATATTAAAGTGTGACATTGACATGTAAAGATAAAATCTGTACCCAAGGCAAAATTATATAGACCACTTTCCAACATTGATGTAAACATCAAATCCTGAACAACCGACAGAACAGAAAAAAAAACTGCTTCAACTCCACGCAAATGCACAAAACGCACAACAGTCCCAACTGGCATCCATTCCCCAGAAATCAGACGGTACATGCACACACACAAGATTTTCCGCAACACTATTTGGCTTGCTCACTGGAGTTCTAAATACAATTATTATTTAACTATTTAATTATTGATTTTTATACACAGTTTACATATATAATCAAACTACACAATGATGACTCAGATATTACAGTTTCATTTTCTGTTAAAGTATGATTTTTTGTAAAGCTGCTTTGAAATGATGTGTGTTGTGAAAAGCGCTATACAAATAAAAATTACTTGACTTGACCTGACTATTGCTACCAGATTGCTCAAGTCCAGTGTTTTTTGTTTTCCCCTTATTTTTTTACGTAAACCGTGACATTAAATGTAAATGCACATAAATGTATTCCATAAAATCAGCCCCAGTAAATAATCACATCGAACCCACAAAATGAACAAATTAACTCAACAATAAGTCAATAAAGGGAGAAAGAGAAAAAAAAAAAAAAAAGGGTAGAGCGTTTCCAACTAAACAAATATTATTACGCCTGCTCAGATTTTATATATCCTCTAGTTTTTCCCACACCCGTTCCACATCAGCCTTGGTAGCAGGCGGGTAATGAAAATGTTGACTAAATCGAGACAAAATCAAATTTACTACATATCAGTGACATTTAAACTAATATGACGGATTAAATAGACCATGATGGAAATTGTACAAATCAGTCCGTCACATATTTGTAGCGCAACCTCTGTTACCTGTAAAGCTGGCATTTGCGTTTCAATGGCAAAAAAAGTCAATGTGTTATACACAATGAAGTACAATGAAGTACACAAGTGAGGGGAGCAGTCTCTATTCACCTATTGTCCATACTAAATATAATGTGAAAAGAATGAAACGTCAGCCCAAGGTGAGTTTGATCTTGACTCTAGGGAAGTAGGCTACACCTGGACACAGCAGGAGGACTGAAAAGTGTGAAGTGTAGTACTGTATTATATAAATATTTGTTGTAATGGTATCTGATCTTTTCTGTTTTTATTTTTTGTTGTATTTAATTTTATGGGCATTATTAAATGTTTTAATATGACCATTTAAAACCAATATTACCAATTTAAATTTGTTCAGTAGGATACTAATCATTTGTTTTTTGCATTTATATTGACAAATTGTTTTTCCACTTTTGGACTCGGACTCAACTCGACTGTTTAAAGACTCGGACTTGACTCGGACTCAACTAAGGTGGACTCGAACCAAACACTAATACATATATACTGTATATTTTGCATGTTTATTAGGGACTATTAGTAGGGTGACCATATTCTGGTTTTCCAAAAAGAGG
Source organism: Myxocyprinus asiaticus (assembly GCF_019703515.2). Lineage (NCBI taxonomy): Eukaryota > Metazoa > Chordata > Actinopteri > Cypriniformes > Catostomidae > Myxocyprinus > Myxocyprinus asiaticus. The sequence continues at coordinate 4,648,950 of NC_059383.1, read as the reverse complement.
ACACCTCTTTTTGGGGTGGGGTGGAATAATAGGGTTCAAAACAGTGTCACTGTAACGATTGGCTGCTGACAATGACAATGATGATGATAAGAACCCAAGTACAATTTATTAATAAATGTGAAATCCAATAAACCCTAACATAAACATGAAACAAAAACAAAACATGAACTTGACTTGACTTACATGACATGACTATGAACCAACCTACATAAAAAAAAATAAAAAATACTTGACAAAGCACAATGGAAAACACGAGGGTTTAAATACATGGACATGGGAGAACAAACCAATGAACAAACAGAACTCTAAACAAGATAATTAAACAATAAACCAATGAAAACAAGACACATGAACATGGAGGGGAAACAGGAACCACATAGAAACTAGAATTTTCAAAATAAAAGACATGAAATACACCCCTAAAAAATTACAAATGAACACAGGACATCTGTAATGTTTATAAGTGATGTCTATAGGTGTGTCTACTGCATTTACACTGCCCTTTCACGTCATTGATCTATCAGGACATGTACGTATCTAGCTGTGCTGATTAATTATGGAGAATATATTAAACTTGAGCATAATGGGATTATGGGAACTTTTTTTGGAATATTTGCCAAAATACAACAGATTGTAATGCTACATTACATTAAAAGTTGGACAATCCGTTCAAATTACGTAATTTTATTTGTTCTTCAGGAAAATATGTCAGAAAAGGCGGGACTGTACTGTTCCTAACCAAAAGAACACACTTTCTTACTCTTTAAATAAATAAACGCTTGACTGCATAAAATGCTTGAGATAAACATACATCAATCCATATATGAAACAGCCAGCTTTATCTGGGATGTGAAGCGCATCTTCTCATTTCTGGTTTCTTTGACTAAAGACTTCAGACACTGTGTCATGTCTTTGTGTGTTTTTGTTCATGTTTTGTTTTCATGTATTTTATTTTGTAGTTAAATTCATTGCCTCCTGTTCCTGTTTTATGCCATGTGATTGTTTAATCCGGTAATGTTGTTCTTGTTTTTCTTAGTCTTAGTTATATCAAGTTTATATCTGATCCACACCGGTCACCAGCCCCTCCACAGTTGTTGCCAGCTCCACCCTGGTCACCTGGACCACCTTGGTCTCCATGCCCTCAGCCTGATCCACTCTGGTCTCCTGGCCCACCTGCTCCGCCCTGGTCCTCTGGTCCCCCATCGTCTGCAGCGCCCTCTGGTCCCCCGTGGTCTGCAGCCCCATCTGGTTCCCAAAGGCCCCCCAACCCAGCTCCCTACTGAACTCCTGTTTTGTTGTCTGTCACGTCTATGTGAGTTTTTCTTTATGTTTTGTTTTATTGTCTTTTATTTTGTAGTTTAGTTCAATGCTTCCTGTTCCTGTTTTATGCCATGTGATTGTTTAATCCAGTAACGTTGATTTTCTTGTTTTTTTTTTTTTGTCTTAGTCATATCAAGTTTAGTCATGGTCATAGTCAAGTCTAGTGAAGTTCATTTTAATGTTTTGTTCTGATATTTTCACCTTTTGGATTATTTCATGCTTTGGATAATTTCACGTCTTCGACTGCACATCATCTTGTTGTTGTCACACATCATCGTCTTCAGTCTGCCTTCAACGTTACACACAGAGAACTTCAGAAACAACAATAGTTGGGAGGTCACGTGATACCATGCAAGAAGCAGACGTGTGAGCGACGAGCTCTGTGCACTTTGCAAAATTTTTATTATTTTCATGTTATAATCTGGTGAAATTTGATACATCCAGTTACACATTTGCTCTTTGAGGCAAAACATGGCAAAGAAGTCAAACTCTTCAGGTTCTGGAGACATTAAAAGACACTTATGTGTTCAGGATGAAAGCCCCGATAGGCCTACAGACCGGGGACTCGATTTGGATGGCATGGCGGGAGAGGTGATCCAGCGTCAGTTGTCCAACATGTCGGTGATGTTGATGAAAGTTCTTGCTGACTTGGAGGATCTCGCTGTAATACGTCGATCGATTATGGCGTTGGAAATAAAATTATCTGAGTTAGTTACAAGAGTGAGTGATGTTGAGAGAAAAATCGATTGTCTGGAATCTTCGGAGAGGGAATTAACCGCTAATCCGCCCGTGACCAAAGTTGATTTGGAACATCTCCTTGAAAAGCTTGAAGATCTTGAGAATAGAAGCCGCAGGAATAACGTTAGAATTGTTGGAATTCCTGAGCATAAGGAGGGCAGAGATATGGTGAAATACTTCGACAAGCTTTTCCAGAGTCTGCTCGACATAACAGGCCACAAGCTGGAAATCGAGCGAGCTCACAGATTTGCTAGGCCTGATCGATTCTGGCCAGATTTCTGAGATCATCCGATAAAGATCTTGTGTTGCGCCAGGCGAGGAGCAAAGGGAAGCTTTCTTGGAAGAACCATAATATTTTCTTGTTCCCAGACTTTGCGAGTTCGACAAGAGAGAAACACAATCGGTTCAAGGAATGTAAGAAACTCTTACATCAGCGAAAGATCACTTTTGCTCTGATGTTTCCGGCCAAACTGAGAATAGAAACGAAGGACAGTCGCAAAGTATTTACATGTCCCAATCAGGCAATTGAATCAATGGGTGAAAAAACCATTGGGTGTTTCTCATGTGAGTGGGTCGACTCGCTGTACTTACTCTGGCTTTTGAGGAAGCTGGGCATCATTTTGGTTTCTTTTTTCTTTTTGTGTTGGCGCCGCCGAGCAGCTGGACTTTGTTTTGTGAATAACTCTTTTCCTTAAAGAAACTTTTGCACTGACGAAAGATTACTTTTGCATTGAAGTTCCCGGCCAGTTTGAGAGTGGACAATACGGATGACCACAAAATATCTACATGCTCAACAAAGGATGTCTTTTATAAAGTTGACAGATTGTGTAAGTCATGGTATATACTTTTATGCAGCCTCTGAGTAAATTGACTCGACCATCCGGGGAACCGGGATGCCGTTTTGTTTCTTTTTGTATTGGTTCCGCCTAGCGGCTGGAGCTTGTTCTATTGAATAACACTCCTTTGGAACAGCTGTGGATTAATCTGTTCATTCTTCGTGTTTATTCCTCCTGCTTGCTGGAGTTTGTTTTGTTGAGTATTTTTACAGGACGTTGGAATGATTACGTCATCCGCTGAACTCATAACAGCTGGCTCACTGAACATTTGTTTGTCTGTCCGAGGAATCTGAATGGTTTTATATCAGCTGGAATTTGTTTTGTGGAAGATCACACTTTTGAGACAGTTCTGTGAATGAATCTACATGTTCTTTGTGTTCATTCTTCCTATTGGCTGGGGTTTATTTTACAAAGTATTTTCTGTTATGTAATTTTGCTTTTGACACACAATTAATTTTTTCTACTATATCAAAATGTCAAATGTTAATATGAGTGTACTATCTCTCTCCACATGGAATGTAAATGGGTTGGGGCACCCCATAAAAAGAAGGAAGGTTATTAATTTTCTTAAACGTAAGAAATATGATATAGTGTTTCTTCAAGAAATACATCTCTCCCCGCAGGAAGCTGAAAATTTTGGGAAGATATAGGGTGGACATGTTTTAGTGCTGGCACAAGTAAGAGCAAGGGAGTCATTATATTGATTAATAAACATCTACAATTCAGGGGCAAAGTCTGATTTTGGCTAATATTTATGCACCTAATGCTGATGATCAGGGCTGATGGACTCAGTCCTTGATCACAGTGAAGCAAAAGTGTGTAAGCCCCCTAGAGCAACATTGACGCTTCACAGGATGTGTAAAAATCTTGGTCTTACAGATATTTGGAGACTTTTGAACCCATCTGGTAAGGACTATAAATTTTTTCATCAGTCCATAAGATTTATTCTTGGATTGGTTTTTCTTTTATATATCTAAATCCCTAATTTCATCTGCTGTTGATTGCTCAGTTGGAAATATCTTAGTCTCAGATCATGCCCTGGTGAGTTTAGAGGTGTTGCCATATACAGAGAAAAATAAATCATATAGTTGGCGCCTTAATGTGTCCCTTTTGCAAAATCCTGATTTCCAACAAATGTTAAAGACTGAAATCAATGTTTATATGGAGACCAACTGATCCTCAGTATCTTCTGTGGGTGTGGCTTGGGAGGCACTTAAGGCGGTTCTTAGGGGTCGGATCATACAGTATGCCTCACTCACCAAAAAATCCAAAGCACGAGAACTTGTGGAGTTGGAACAAAATATTAAAAATGCAGAGGCAGAGCTGAAGCGCCGTTTGTCATCTGATGGCTTCAGAGAATTGACCCGATTGAAATACAGATATAACACTATTTTGTCACGGAAAGTGGAGTTTTGGCTATTCAGGGCAAGACAGTCATACTTTTAGTCGGGGGACAAAGTAGGAAAACTTTTGGCTAGATATATAAAGCAGAGAGAGCCTTTTTCTACCATTCCCTCAGTGAAATCTGCTGGTGGTGAAATACTTACCTCAGCCATTGATATTAATAATGCTTTTAAAGAATTCTACTCTGATATCTATAGTTCCAAGTCTTCATCTACTGATGAAGATATTAGAAACCTTGTGGAACCATTAGATCTCCCTAAACTGACGACTGAGCAAAAAAATACTCTTGATTCTGAAATAAACTTGGAGGAGCTTGGTGAGGTTATTAAGGCCTTACCTACAGGCAAGGCTCCAGGGCCTGATGGTTTTGCCGCTGAGTTTTTCAAATCTTATGCTACAGAACTGGCTCCACTTTTGCTAGAAGTTTATACTGAATCATTAAAGAATGGAAACTCCCACCAACCATGTCACAAGCCCGGATCAGTCTGATTCTTAAAAAGGACAAAGATCCAAGCGAGTGTAAAAGTTATCGTCCAATTTCCCTGATCCAGTTAGATGTAAAAATGTAGTCAAAAATTCTGGCTAATCGATTAAGTAAAGTTATGACATCTCTTATACATATAGATCAGGTGGGGTTTATTCGAGGCCGAAGTGCTTCTGATAACATTAGGCGTCTCATCAATATCTTGTGTTCAGTAGCGAATGAACAATCTCCAGTCGCTGCCATCTTACTTGACGCCGAAAAGGCGTTTGATATGGTAGAATGGGATTATCTTTTTAAGATTTTGGAAATGTATGGGTTCGGGAGTACTTTTATTGGTTGGATTAAGCTACTTTATAGACACCATGTAGCGGCGGTACATACAAATGGACTAATTTCAGATTATTTTACTCTGGATAGGGGCACCCGGCAGGGTTGCCCTCTTTCCCCATTATTGTTCTGTCTTGCCCTGGAACCATTAGCAGCCGCGATAAGAAAAGAGGATGATTTTCCAATTTTTGCCCATTTTACTGCCCAATAACGGCTTTTCAGCCGGGTGCCTTCCAGTGGCCCAAACAGGGAATTAAGTATTTGGGTATTCCCAGCAAATTTGTCTGATTTAGTTAAGAGTTAATTTTGACCCCTTAATAAAAATGTTTTCGAATGATGTGGACAGGTGGGCTTCATTACATTTATCGATGATTGGGAAGGTTAATGTTATTAAAATGAATTGTATTTCAAAATTCAACTACCTACTACAATCTCTCCCTGTAGATGTCTCCCTCTCTTATTTTAAGCAATCAGATAGTATAGCGAAGTCCTTCATTTGGAATGGAAAGCATCCCAGGTTACCCAAGATTTTGTTTTATTATTATGCGTTCGGTCTCAGACATTTAGCTCATTGGTCACTTCCACCTGAGAGAGCCCCTCCCTGGTTTGGAATTGAACAGAAAGTTATTGTCCCTATTTTACTATTACAAAGTGTAAGGCAGGCACCAGAATGTCTACAACCAAAAGGCGCCATTTCCGGTAAAAGTCAAAGAACTCTGCGAGAATCAACGTCATAGAACTCTCTCACAAAAGCTGAAATCTACACCTGAATATCACCACGTGTGATAAAGTGCAAATCGCCTTTTGCTGAAATCTACACCTGAATATCACCACCGTGTGATAAATTGCAAATCACCTTGCTGCCCCCCCCCCCCCCCTTCTCTCTCCCTTTCAACAGCTCTGGACCAACACAAAGACATAAGATTTATATGTAAAAAATATAACAAATACCATGAAAACAAAGAATGCAACTGTATATGTTTGATATCATTTAAGAGGTCTCTGTGTGACTGGTATAGTGGTCTCTTTCCCATGTTGATAAAACTAATGGTAACAAAGTTATAAGGTCTTTGCCCAATACTGCATAATTCTGGAGGTGGCTCCCCCTCCTTGACCTACAATTGAAATTATCTCCTGTATGGTAACAAGGTTAAACCCCAGGAAGTCAAGAACCCATTCACCCCCAAATCCTCATTGTTCAAAGGATAATACCATTTGGTACACAATGTTTATTCTGTCTGGATATTTAAGGAAAGCTGGTATGAAGTTCTGGGAATCTGTATGCAGATCTCCCATGCTGTACCGCTGCATGTAGTTTTGTCAGGTATGTTTCTTTGACTTGTCTTTTATTTTTAGTAATGCTTGTTTATTCTGATCATGTGAAATTGGCTTTGATTTGAATTTCTGCAACAATGTTTTATATCCTACCTGACAAATAAATTGTTATTATTTGATTTATTCTGAATTCCTCTGAAATCATTACTGGAGCTTTAATATAGGAGGAAGCCATTTAAAGACTCTCAGTTTGAATTTAAACCACTCAGGACAACCAGGTAGGACAACCACCTAGGACAACCAGGTAGGACAACCACCTAGGACAGCCGGGTAGGATTTGAATTTCAATAGACCAGGGTAGACCATACTGGAGCTTTAATATAGGAGAAACCACTCAGGACAACCGGGTAGGTGAAAGCCATTTAAAGACTCTGTCACTGCTCACCGCCCATCTTAGCAAGTTGTATGTACGTGACTAAGCGGCAATATCGTCTGGTTATGAGAAAAGCCAAACCAGACGATATTAGTTAACCCTACAACCACTGACTAAGAACGGAACTGGCTATCCATTTTCGGGAGGTTTACGTAATTTAATAACGGCCGGCGTAAGTCTCCAAAGATCAAAAGGACAATGAATAGAAGAGGATTTAGAGTAATCAATAACCTAAAAATGTTGAATTAAAAGAATGATCAGAAATTAATTAGAGCTTAAATATAAATTAGAGGTTAATATAAAATTGGAGTCAGATAAAATGAATAACGGAATTAAATGTGTGAATTAACAATAACTGATTTACTTCAGCGCTCAGAAAAGACAGAACAACGCAGAGACCTTCAAGGGCAATTTATTGATGTTCCACTCCGGAACGGATATGAAAATTATTTATATCCATATATATATATTCCTTTTTCTTTTTTACAAAAGCCTTTCTATTAAACTAATTGTAGAAGTTAAGTCGCACCCCATTATCTCGCATCTGCACGCGCTATGGACAAAAGTGTCCAGAGTGTTTAATTCAGACATTTATTTAAATGTTGCCTCAATCATATGGCTAAACCCAAAGTTGCGTATTGGTGAGTCCCCTTTCTGTTGGTTGGAGTGGATTGAGAGGGGTGTTAATACACTCAGTGACCTATATGAGAGTGGTGGGTTAAGATCGTTTGAAAATTTGGTCCAACATTTCAGGATTCCTAGATCTCAGTTCTTCAGGTACAGCTGTGCCACCTGCTTTGTACTATTTTTGGGAGTAAGTGGTGATTACTGCTTTTGGAAAAGGTCATGAGGCATCAGTGTATTACTCCCTGTTAATTCAGAGTCTGGGGGATGGAGCTTCAAGTTCTCTCAAGAGATTATGGGAGAGAGAATTAAATTTGGTATTGGAGGAGGGAGTGTGGGCTAAGATTCTAAAAAATGTCAAGTCTACATCTAGAGATTCGAGGGTGCGTCTGATGTAATTTAAGATTTTACATCGATTATATTGGACCCCCTCTAGATTGTATAGACTTGGTCTTAAAGACACTCCCACCTGCTGGCGATGCCAATCAGAAGACGGGGACACAACCCATGTTTTTTGGGGATGTGTTAAAATACAGGAATTTCGGTTAAAGATTCAGGGATTTGTGTGTGATGTGTTGGACACAAGGTTTTCATTTTGCCCCAGACTCTGCATTTTGGGTGATAGGGAAGTCATACATTTTGGGGATAGCCACTTGAGATGTTGGGTCCTGGCCGGAGTTATGGTGGCCAGGCGAATAATACTCAGGGGGTGGAAGACGGCTGGGGCACCCTCGTTTCGGGAGTGGTGCGGGGAGATGAGCAAGGTTGCGGCATTTGAGGAGGCAATCTTCAGGGTTAGGAAAGTGGGATGTGTTTAATAGGAAGTGGGGTGGATATTTGGATTTTTTGGAGGGTTCTCGGGGAGGGGCAGTGGAGAGGGATTTTTGATTTTCAATTTGATGTGTATGTGCACTCTTGCTTTTTGAAAGTATTTTTTTTTTGTTTCTATAATCGTAAGAGACCACTGTATGCGTGTTTGTGTCGGGTGGGGGGGATGTTCGGGGGAAGGGTTTAATTTATATATCTGATTCCGTATTTTATGTTGTGTCTATTGTTTTTTTATGAATGGAATCAATAAAAATGTTAATAACAAAAAAGAAACAACAATAGTTAAATTGCTCACACACACAGGGCAGGTTCACTGGCTTTTTACCAGCATGTCAATTCGTAGTGCACTACCTTTACCTGGGGTTATATTTACAGTGCATTTTATAGAAGATAAAAGACACTGTAAATATTATTGGTGCGAGAATGCGCAGTCTGCAAAAAGTCTGGAAAAAATACTGATATGCCCATTTCGGATGGGATTCAAATCAATAAGAAGCTCTTGGTAATTACTGATTTGCCCCACATCCCCATATAAAATGAATCTCACCTGAATAGGGTTCATGACCTCACATGTCTAGTTGATACAGGGTTGCAAATTTACTGATGGTATGTTAGCATAACATTTTATGTTATTTGATTGTCTTGACCTGTGCTGTTCGACTATTATCCCTCCCTTCCTGGTTTTTGGCTTCTAGCAGGTGAGTAAACTTGTCTTATGGGTTGACAGACAGCAGCAGAAGTGGGAAGGGGTGATGAGGGGCAAGTTTAGCACAGCCAAAAAAGCCAGCTGATTCTGAGACTGTTAGAATGAATTATTTTCTCATTATTCATTACAAAGTTTCTCATTACAGAAAAAGCATGAAGCACAGCAATGATCATTTTCATAAAATATAAGGCTGATTATTCGGACCAAAGGCATCCCAACTGTAAACCGTGGGACACAGGACATGGCTCATAAAATTGGGACTGTCCCAGTTCTATCGGGATTTTAGGTCAACCTACTTAGACACCCAGAACCTTAGAATTATCCAGGCTGTTTTTGCTGCTTTGCCTTTAGAAACAAGAGCAGAAGACTTCTGGTTCCGGATGTAATAATAACCATAGAAGAACTGATTAGTAAGGCATAATGTACAGTCAGCTGATTGTTATCGCAAAATAAACCCAGACTGTAACGTCTGGAAGGAAGTCACAAGAGCTGGATCTAGGTGCAGCGAAACAGTCTTTAATAAAATAAACAAAGTACAGGATAACGGGATAAACACAGGAACAAAAGAAACATCCACAACGGGAAAACACAGGAACAGGTCAATAAACAAGAGGTCAAAACACATAACAACTGACCAAGACTAAGCAAACAACAGGGCATTATATACACAATGGGTAATAAGTTAATGAAACACAGGTGAGGACAATCAAGAAATAATATGGTGATGAGGGCAGGGAATTATGGGAAGTGTAGTCCAAGATTCGGGTACAAACTCTGTGGTCGTAGGCATAGACTGAGACTCGGGAATGACCTCTGTGGTCGTGGGCATGGACTGGGACTCGGGAACGACCTCTGTGGTCATAAGCATAGGCAGAGACTCGGGAACGACCTCTGTGGTCGTGGCCGTGGACTGAGACTCGGGAACTACCTCTGTGGTCATGGGTGCAGACAGAGACTCAGGTACGACCTCTGTGGTCGTGGGCATAGTCAGAGACTCGGAGACGACCTCTGTGGTCGTGAATATGGACAGAGACTTGGAGACAACCTCTGTGGCCGTGAACATGGGCAGAGACTCGGAGACGACTTCTGTGGTCACGTACATGGGCAGAGACTTGGAAACTAAAGCCTTTCTCCTCCTCCGGGAGGCCGACGTCAGCAAAGTGGGCTCTGGGACAAACGAGGTTGGCAACGCTGGCTCTGGGAAAGACGAGGCTGGCAACGCAGGCTCTGGGACAGACAAGGCTGGCAACGCTGGCTCTGTGATGGATGAGATTGACAATGCTGGCTCTGGGAAGGATGAAGCTTCCAGCTTGTTGGCTGTGGCAGGCATTTCCATTGACTCGTTGGCCGTGGCTGTGACATGGTGTGGAGCAGACTCAGACGTGGCTGTGACATGGGGTGGAGCAGACTTAGACGTGGTTGTGACATGGCGTGGAGCAGACTTAGACGTGGTTGTGACATGGCGTGGAGCAGACTCAGACGTGGCTGTGGCATGGCGTAGAGCAGACTCAGACATGGCTGTGACATGGCATGGAGTAGACTCAGACATGGCTGTGACATGGCGTGGAGCAGACTCAGACATGGCTGTGACAGGGCACAGAGCAGACGGAGGCATGGCTGTGATAAGGCATGGAGCGGACTCAGGCGTGGAAGACTTGGAAGCCAGAACTGGGATTGAGAGAGGAGGATTCTCTACAGCGAGTGTCTCTAAGATTAGCCTCACATATTCCTCCCACGTGCAATGTCTGGTCTCTGACAATTCCCTCCACTGGCGTGTTGTTAGTCCGATCCTGTAAATGGATTTCAGGGTATCATCATCGAATCCAGTGTGGACGGCAACGGTGGAGAAGAAATGGGAAAACTCTCTTATTGATAAATCCGCCTGGCTTAGTTGTACGAAGTACACTGCTAGATCCAATTTGTGGTCAGTTGTTCTGTAACGTCTGGAGGGAAGTCACAAGAGCTGGATCTAGGTGTAGCGAAACAGTCTTTAATAAAATAAATACAGTACAGGATAACGGGATAAACACAGGAACAAAAGAAACATCCACGAAGGGAAAACACAGGAACAGAGCAAAACATCTATGAAGGGAATGGGTCAATAAATAAGAGGTCAAAACACATAACAACTGACCAAGATTAAGCAAACAACAGGGCATTATACACAGAATGTTTAATAAGTTAATGAAACACAGGTGAGAACAATCAAGGGCAGCTGGCAGTGATAAGGGCAGGGAATTATGGAAGTGTAGTCCGGGAGGAACAGATGACAGGTGAGAAACACAAGGCAAACAACAGTGAATCATGACACAGACAGGGTTGTATCACCCTGAACTAGTTTATTTTGCGATTACACATGACTGACTGTACATTATCCTGCTTATTGCACGTCTTCTAACAAATAAATGGACATAAAATATTGATTTGTGTTATATATATATATATATATATATATATATATATATATATATATATATATATATATGTGAGAAGAGAGAAATTCTGAAAACTATCTGTGGTTTGCATCATGTTTATTTTGCAAGAATGACTGTCTGACTGCTCATTGTCCAGTTCTTACAACACTACTTGCCAAATAAATAAATAAATGGACATGAAACATTGATTTGAAATTATTCTATTAGCTTACTTGTAGAGATCGCACAGGGACCTGAGTAGGAAAGATAACTCACAGTACCCCGATGACCGTTCTGATACGCTTTAATCCTCAGATGTGCAATTGTTACTCAGAAATATCAGACCGCTAGATGGCACCATTGACCAATCAGAATCGAGTATTCCAATAACCTGTGTAATGATCGATGATATCTGCTTCTTTTGAATTCATCAGTCCGTGTTATTTCAATTTGGCATTGTTGCACTCTATAGCACTTTGGTCTGTGGGTTTGCAGTTGAATTTTACCAGCAACGTGCCACTCAATCTGTTAAGATCACACTGAAATGATCTTGACTCTTCAGGGATTTTTAAAATATAAAGAATGTGTGGGAAAATGCAGGAAGTTGTCATGTTGTTTCCGAATGTTCCAGTACCATGACATCGATCCTATTCTACAAGTGCCATCTCCTATCAGACATTTGTGCATCAGTTCAAGTGTGTTTACCTTCTCCTGTGATGCAACTGAAAAGCATTGTGTCAGCTGCTTGGGGGACCTGGGTTCTCGTTCTGTGTTGAAACCAGGAAGTAATCGCTTTTGCATAATAAGAGACGAGCTTGATTCTGAACTTTAATTTTCCCCCTAAGATTACATTTTTACTTCACAGAAGGTAAGGTTTAGGGGTAGAGTTATTAAAATATGCATTCCTTTTTACTGTATTTTATCCTTTACAGCTAAAATAACTCACTTTACAATTCGCTTTTGGTGCCTCTATGTGGGAATTTCACCTGGAAATTGGTGCTTACAAGTGCCCTTAAATTCAAAAACGCATCCCGCTTCGGCCACTGGGGGCAGTGCTTCGAAATTTGTTAACCACATACCAACTTTAGCTCAAGAAAAGTCAACCTGCTCTTTCCAAATTCACTGTTATATCAGTCTGGAGCCATAGGTGCTACAGACAGCCAGGCTTAGCTGATTTTACTCTAATTCCCTGATAGCACACGTACATTTGATGTGTGTGTTTACATTTGGAAGAATTTTTTTTTCTACATTTTTTGCTCATCTGCAATACATCTATAAGACGTATGTCAATAACATTGTCTTGGATGTCAATAAGACATTCAGCAGATATCTCAGAGATGTTTTTGATTTAGTTTGTTTCTAAATCTGATCTTTTTAAGATGTTTATTAGACTTTAATTATATTGTGATGCTTTCCAGAAGAAAATATCTAAAACAAACATCTCGGAGATGTACGTGTGCTATCTGGGTTGTTAATAATGAATAAAGAATTAAGTGGAAGGCTGTGAATTAAGTGGAAGGCTGTGGAATTTATATCAAATTATTTTACCTCAAAAGATCAAGGAGAATTTGATCCTTGTTATTAACCCTTTAAACTAATGTAGCAGTTCAAACATAATGAGGTTAACAGGAAGCTATTAAATTTACAAACCCATGGCCTTGGCATTGCTAGTGTCACTGGCATGTGAATTAATAATAATAAAAAATAATATATTTATATAAATAAAAAATAAAAATAAAAAGAAGAAGCATAAACATCACTTTGTTCAATTTCTTTGAAAACAGCTCTTACTATCTGATTACATTTAGCCTACCAGGCAGGGGCAGACATGCCGTCGGGAGCACCGGGTGTTTTCCCGGTGGGCCGCTGGGTAATTTGGGCCTGCCCATTGGTATGTTTATTTATTTTTTACATATATTTATATTTGTTTATATTTATGTGTATGTACATATTCTGGCCAACTTTATTTTCAAAGATTTTTTTTAAATAAACATTTACACAGTTATGTGAATAATTGAAATGAAATTTTAAGCATTGTCATCAGTGTCCTGTGGTGTGACACTTTATGATCTTGTAAAGCTATACAGTATATACAGTACATATATAATATATTATTATTATACTTGTTGTTTCCACAACCTCCTATTAACTAAGACAATGGTTTATTTTGCATTTCAAGAAAAAAGTTGAAAGGTGATTAAGATCTTTAAAATTTTGAAGAAATGCTGACTTGTCACAGCACCTAAAATACACACTTTCATGTACATTTTAACCTAACATCTGTATGTTAGGAAAAAAGTTTTCAGACATGTTATTTGTCTGAGCTATAAAGTGCTTATTTTAGTGCTTCCTCTTAAAAATCTACTCATCAAATTTACGGTGGTTTTATATTGTTTAAAGTTACGACCATTTTTGCACCGTGGGCCATGTTGTCATGACTAGCAGTCAATAGAAATGTCTTTTTTTTTTTTTTTTTTTTTTTTTTAAACACAAAAATGTAAAAAAAAAAAAAATAGTGTGTTATGGTATGGTGTGTTGCGGGCCGGGTTTGGTGGGCCACTCTGGGCCAGAAAGTCCAGGGCCACTTTTTAGTCCCAGTCCGCTCCTGCTACCAGGTAAATGTTTTAAGGATGATTAGATATTTTTACTGGAAAACAAGAAATTAAGAAAAAGTATTATTTTTTCCCCTAATGTGGGAATTAATAAAGTTGTATTATACAGTAGTTTGTTTTAGTTGTTTTGAAGTGCAGTTTGCACAGTTTGGTTGCATCCTGCAACAAATGTATTATAGGTATTATAGTATCCTGGTGCCATAAAACTTTAAAAAAAAATACAATCTCAAAAAATAGCCTTCCTTGTCTACTAGACATTAAAAGGTCACAGTCAGTGGTTTGGGACAGGCTGGACACACACCAGCCAGAATCTGAAAATGGCCCTGTGATTTCTGTCCTGAGGCTAGAGTCCGTTGAGGTCTACTCCCAAAATATCACCTCGTCCTTTTGGATCCAAAGTGCCATGTGAGGTCAGAAGCCCAGAGCTCTGTCATAAAGATGGGCCACACTGTCTGGTCCACTGGACAAATGTCCAGCAGCTTCACACCCATGTTTGGATGCTCGCAGGGGCTGTTTTCTGTAATTTTTTTGTAACATGTGGTTCCCCACCAGCCACCCTATTATGCACACATACATCTGAGTCACTGAGTCACCTCTGCATGGCCTTGTATTTGCTGGTGTGTGAATGGGATATGGATGTGTGCTAGCTTGTGTGTGTGTGTGCATATATATATATATATATATATATATATATATATATATATATATATATATATATATAGAGAGAGAGAGAGAGAGAGAGAGAGAGAGAGAGAGAGAGATAGATAGATAGATATGTATTAATACCAGTGGCAGCTGGTCCATTTAAGAGTGGGAGAGCACAGGTGTCACTTTGAGTCTGTCATGTTGCCTCTTAAAGCTGCTTAATGAATCAGTGTTGATAGGACAAAAGGCTCTAAACACATTATTTTGGGTCTAGCCTGGATGCTGAGTCTATGGGAGAATCATGAGTTCTCATGCTGTGTTCCATTTAACTCAGAAATGACTATAAAACTTTTTAAATAAACATTTAGAGAGACACGTGAGTAAGATACAGTAAAGAATACTCACTTTTAACAACCGTACACCTGGAGAACAAATGCTAACATTGCATGTCATTGTTTATCCTCTAAAATTTGGTTGCTAGTGACATCTATGTCATCAATGGAACACTTGCTAAGCTAATGTGAGCATTGCATTTTTATTTTTTTTTTATTTTAAATCATCTTCTGAGACCTTGTCAACACTAGAACTTTTGAAAACATATACATTTTTGCTACGTTTAAGCCTCTCATCCACACTAGAATGGTGTTTTCCTCCACCAAAAATGCTCTCCATTACAGCATACTTAGGAAAACGATGATGTTAGGAAACTGAAGACAGTTTTTGAAGGAAAACAGATTAGTGTGGATGTGGCATAAGCATTGGGCAATGAAATGCCTTTATAGTCAGAGATTGGAGATATCAAGAAGTGATGTCCCACGTCTGGCCTTGAATGGAACATGGCATTACTGCATGGGAAAAGGCATCTGATTGCTTTTTGGACATTAAGCTTTCAATAAATATATTTTTGTCCTTTTGAAATCTAAAAGCACCTCTGAGTGCTCGGTGGCTCGGAGATAAAGATGCAGTTATTTTCAATCTGTTTTAACATGATTTTAGCTTTCATTATCCTATATTTTGACTATTGCTTTAAATTATTGTGAAAACATTTCTGCCCAATTTTTTTTCCCTGTTAGTTAATTTCACTGATTGAATATTATTTTGTACAGCTTTTGGGAGCAACACTGCAGACACCATAACAATGTTAATAATAATGATAATAATAATAATAATACTGTTGTGTGTTTCCCCACTCTTGAAATGCACTGTTAGGCACTGGCAGTGAATGAGTGACTACCATCTCACATGACACTTCCCCCTGGAAGGAATACTCTTTTGGGTCAGCTCATCAAATTGTTAGTAGGCTTGAAAATGTTATTAAACTTTATGATGTACTAACATTTTTGCTGATAAGTTTACTGAACACTATTTGAATTTGAATTAGCGGTAAACAGTTGGAGGCTGTGAATACCTCCTTGTTATTCTTAAGACTGTGTAACTGATTATAAACAGGTGCTGTGCTACCCAGAAGCAAGGTCTCTACTTCACCCACTTTAGAGTATAAAAGTGGGTGACATTTGGTTAACCATCTGACACAAATATTTGAATTCCAAAATCACTATTCAGATATTGTACATATGCAATAGAGGTCAACCCATCCTGAACTCGACTGATTCCAACAAACCATCTGGTTTTACAGCCAGGTTTGGGTGAAATTTTTAAGTAGGCTATAGGGTGAGTTAGAGGCCGTTTAAACATGCTTTTGTGCGCGTCTGTGTTGTTTTTCTATACACTGTGCTGGATGGATGTCTTTGACTGTTGTACTGAATCGCACAGTTGTTTATTTCTGCATCTGGCGCAGGATTGCCGCATTTTTAGACATCATGTAAAGTTAAAAAGAACTTTCATTTTTATAAATGCATCTCGAAACACCTGCATTGTGTTTCATTCATAGTACTACATTGTGCTGCGTTCTTAAGAAGTTCAGGTTGCAAAGAGGAGTTCATGTGACTGTTACACCATTAAAGTTGATTCCAGGTTGTTTCAGCGCTTGATAAATGGTAAAACAGCGTTTTTCCCCCTTTGAGCTGCATTTTAATGTACAATAATTAGACAAGTTCAATGCCATTTGATTTTAAACATAGAGGCCATTTAACCGCAGCAGTGTAACTCCACGCACATGACAATACTTGCATTCGCTGCCTCACGGAAATGTGAGCCTCACGGTTAGCCAAATGTTAAAAATGGTAACTGTGCACATCCCTAATAAAAGGCAGTGGAGGACTATTTCAACAAAACTTATAAGACTGGATATTTTGGCATCTCATTTTGGCCACTTTTAAATTTGGTTCTAAATCCAAAATGTATAGTATCTGACATCCGGCCATCTGACCTACATCTAAACACTTCAATATTTAATTTAGGATTTTTCCTCATTGTTACTGAATGCACTGGAATTTCAACATGTTAATCATGGAGGAAGTATACGTGCTTGAGTGATAAGAATAGCTAATATATGCATTTATTGGAAGAAACGTGACGCCATGTGATGTTTGGATGTGTGAACGGCGAGCTCTGCGCACTTTGCTAGTTTTGATACTTTTAATGATATAAACCGGTGAGATTTAATACACCCTGATTCATAACTGTTCTAGGAAGACAATATGTCAAAGAATTCAAAATATTTGGGCTCTGGAGACATTAAAAGACACTTATGTGCTCAAGCTGATGCCCCCCCAGAGGCCTTGGACCAGTGAGTCAATTTGGCCGGAGGGTTGAAAGAGATTCGGCATGAATTGCTGAACGTGTCGGCAATGCTGACGAAGGTTGTTGCTGACTTGGAGGATCTTGCTGCAATACATCAATCGATCACTGCCATGGAGACTAAATTCACTAAGGTGGTTACAAGAGTGGGGGATGTCGAGAAACGGATCGATTATCTGGAGTCATCGGAGAGGGAATTAAACTGTTTGAGTTTAGAGGGATGGTCGCTGTCATGTGCGGGGTTAATGCGCACGTTTTTCTTTTTTCTGTTTGTTTGGTTCTGGGGGAAGTTCGGGGTTTGATTGTTGCACTAATGTTGGAATGTGGTCTTTATAATTTTGTTTTTGACACACAATAATTTTTTTCTAATATGTCAACATGTCAAATGTTAATATGAATGGATTGTCTCTCTCCACATGGCATGTGAATGGGTTGGGGCACCCCATAAATAGAAGGAAGGTTATTTCTTTTCTTAAACGTAAGACATATGATATAGTGTTTCTTCAAGAAACGCATCTTTCCCCGCAGGAAGCTGAAAAATTTGGGAAGATATGGGGTGGGCATGTTTTCTTTAGTGCTGGCTCAAGTAAGAGCAGGGGAGATATTACATTGATTAGTAAACATCTACAATTCAAATGTCTCAAACAGAGTAAAGATAAATTAGGAAGAGTCATTATTGTTTTAGCAGAAATTCAGGGGCAAAGTTTGATTTTGGCTAATATTTACGCACCTAACGCTGATGATCAGGGCTTTTTTATAGACCTTGAATGGATGTTGCAAGCCACTGACACCCCTCATGATATAATATTGGGAGGAGACTTTAATCTATTGATGGATTCAATCCTTGATCATAGTGAAGCAAAAGTGTGTAAGCCCCCTAGAGCAACATTGACGCTTCACAGGATGTGTAAAAATATTGGTCTTACAGTTATTTGGAAACTTTTGAACCCATCTGGTAGGGAACTACACATTCTTCTCATCAGTCCATAATATATATTCTAGAATAGATATATATATATATATATAATCTAAGTCCCTCACTTTATCTGTAGTTGAATGCTCAATTGGAAACATCTTAGTCTCAGATCACGCCCTGGTGAGTTTAGAGGGTTTAGAGTCTTTTTCTGCCATTCCCTCGGTGAAATCTGCTGATGGTGAAATCTTTGCCTCGGCCATTGAAATTAATAATGCTTTTAAAGAATTATATCTTGATCTTTATAGTTCCACATCTTCGTCTACTGATGAAGATATTAGAAACTTTGTGGAACCATTAGAACTCCCTAAACTGACGACTGAACAAAACAATTCTCTTGATTCTGAGATGACCTTTGAGGAGCTTGACGAGGTAATTAAGGCCTTGCCTACAGGCAACACCGGGGCCAGATGGCTTTGCCACTGAATTTTTTTAGATCTTTTGATCTTTTGTTAGAAGTTTATACAGAATCATTAAAGAATGGAAAGCTTTCGCCAACCATGACGCAAGCCCGGATCAGTCCGATTCTTAAAAAGGACAAAGATCGAGTGTAAGAGTTACCGTCCAATTTTCCTTATCCAGCTAGACGTAAAAATATTATCAAAAATTCTGGCTAACCGATTATGTAAAGTTATGACATCTCTTATACATATAGATCAGGTCAGATTTATTCGGGGCCGTAGCTCTTCTGATAACATTAGGCTTCTGATCAGTATCATGTGGTCAGTGGCGAATGATCAGACTCCGGTCGCTGCCATCTCACTTGACACCGAAAAGGTGTTTGATATGGTAGAATGGGATTATCTTTTTAAGATTTTGGAAATATAGGGTTTCGGGAATACTTTTATTGGATGGATTAAGTTACTTTATAGACACCCGGTAGCGGCGGTACAAACAAATGGATTAATTTCAGATTATTTTACTCTGGATAGGGGCACCCGGCAGGGTTGCCATCTTTCCCTATTATTGTTCTGACTTGCCCTGGAACCATTAGCAACCGCGATAAGAAAGGAGGATGATTTTCCAGGGGTGATTGCGGGAGGTATGGCGCATAAGCTTTTGCTTTATGCAGATGATATTTTATTATTTATCTCCGACCCTACTAGATCTATGCCTTGCCTCCACAGAATCATTCATTCCTTTTCTAAGTTCTCAGGATACAGAGTCAATTGGTCTAAATCCAAAGCTTTGCCACTGACAGCGTACTGCCCAGTAACATCTTTCCAGCCGGGCACATCCAGTGGCACAGACAGGGCATTAAGTATTTGGGCATTTTATTCCCAGCAAATTTGTCTGATTTAGTTAGAGTTAATTTTGACCCCTTAATAAAAAGGTTTTCGAGCGATGTGGGAAGGTGTGCCTCATTACATTTATCTATGTTTGGGAAGGTTAATGTTATTAAAATGAATTGTATTCCAAAATTTTACTACCTGCTACAATCTCTCCCTGTAGATGTTCCCTTCTCTTATTTCAAGCAATTTGATAGCATAGCAAGGTCCTTCATTTGGAATGGTAAGCGTCCCAGATTACATTTCAATAAGTTACATAGGCCGATTGACATAGGTGGGCTAGGCCTACCCAAGATTTTGTTTTATTATTATGCATTCGGTCTCAGACATTTGGCTCATTGGTCGCTTCCACCTGAGAGAGCCCTTCCTGGTTTTATATTGAACAGGAAGTTCTTGCCCCTATTTCGCCATTGCAAAGCCTTTCTATCAAACTAATCGGAGAAGTAAAGTTACACCCCATTATCTCGCATTTGCACTCAGTATGGACAAAAGTGTCCAGAGTGTTTAATTTGGGCATTTATTTAAATGTTGCCTCAAGCATATGGCTGTACCCAAAATTATGTATTAATAAATTCCCTTTCTGCTGGTCAGAGTGGATTGTGAGGGAGGTTAATACACTCGGTGACCTATATGAGAGTGGAGTGTTGAGATCTTTTGAAAATTTGGTTCAACATTTTGGGATTCCCAGATCTCAGTTTTATAGGAATTTACAGCTGTGCCACCTGCTCTGTACTATCTCTGGGAGTAGCACACACCCCCCCGATACTCTGGGAATGGTGATTACTGCTTTTGGAAAAGGTCATATGGCATCAGTGTATTACTCCCTGCTAATTCAGAGTCTGGGGGACGGAGCTTTAAATTCTATCAAGAGATTATGGGAGAAAGATTTAAACTTGGTATTGGAGGAGGGAGTGTGGGCTAGGATTCTAAAAAAATGTCAAGTCTGCATCTAGAGATGCAAGGGTGCACCTTATGCAATTCAAGATTTTACATAGATTTTATTAAACACCATCTAGATTGTATAGACTTGGTCTTAAAGACATACCCACCTGATGGCAATGCCAATCGTAGGATGGAGACACGGCCCATGTTTTTTGGTGGTGTGTTGTGATCCAGGAATTTTGGTTGAAGGTTCAGAGTTTTGTTTTGCCCCAGACTCTGTGTTTTGGGTGATGGGGCAGTCATCGATGTGAGGAATAAACACATAAGAAATTGGGTTCTGACCAGTGTAATGATCGCCAGGCAAATTATTTTAAGGGGATGGAGGTTGGCTGGGGCGCTCCCATTTCAGGAGTGGTGTATGGAGATGGGGAGGGTGGTGGCTTTTGAGGAACTGTCATTTAGAAGACTGGGTAACTTATATTTGTTTGTTGGGAAATGGGGAAACTATTTGGAGTTTTTGGAGGGCCCTCAGGGAGGGGCAGTGGAGAGAGAGGTAGAAGTATAAATGTGTGTTTTGTATATATATATATATATATAATTTTTTTTTTTTTTTTTTTTTTTTTTTTTTTGCTTACTTATTTTTGTGTATATACTCGTGTGACCACAGGAATGTTTATTGAGGGTCAGGGCGGGGTTGGGGATTGGGAGAGGTAATTGTGTTTTTTAAATGTTGATTCTATGTATATATGTTTTGCTTTTCTTTATTTACTGTTGGAATCAAAACAATTTAATTACAAAAAATGTATGCATTTATTTAGTTATTTTAGTAAATTACCATGCTGATTCTTGAGATAAGGGAAAATAACATGTTTTAAGTCTTAGTTATTTTACTAAATTATTTTGAAATGGATTTATTTGTTGAAAAAGGTCTCAGCTAATGCACCATGTAAGGGAACAGGATTTTATAAAAACACTTTTATTTTTTCTGAAAATTTACATTTACTCATAATTTGCATCTTACTGAAATTTGTGTCATTTCCATCAGACACATAAAAAACATGCTATTTTAATTTGATCCATCCAACAAGCATTTTAAGTCTTTAATTATCTAATACTGTAATGGTGTTCAGTAAATGAGTTGTGATCAATTACATTACACAAATTTTTTTTTTTTTTTTTTCTGTTTTCACACTATTCTGAAAATTCTAAAGGAGTTGACAAAATTTAATGTTTTTCCATGTTAACCATGTGTTGTACACTGGTGCCATCCCCCCCACCCCCCAGCTGAAGCTGCCTCTATAACCTAAACTAAAATGGCAGTATGTACAGTATCTCACAATTCTTAACATAAATGATCATAATGGGAATGACAGCGTTGACTTGAGACTTAAACATTGTTTGTTTAAAATATGAAATATAATCAGACCTTGTGTCCTACTGTTGCATCCACCATGAGAAGGAAGTGGGAAGGGTTACTCAGAGTTATAGCTGACCATGACATTGTCTGATTTATTCAGGATTATAAAAAAAAATCTGACAGAGCTGACACAAAATGAGGACACATCTTTGACAGTCATTGTTGTTTTTTTAAGTTTATTTAATGTATTATTTGATATCTTACAGATCCCTACCTTTTATTTGATACTTATATTTATATTTATGAATTTGTTTAATTTTTAAACACTTTGTTTGGCAGTTTATCATTGTGTTTCCAAGTATAGAGCATGCATTTAAACAAAATCTAATTCAAATATTAAAAATATAAGTAATGAATGCCCTGAATATACACATTTAGATTTAACTTTTTCTGTATTTTTATTATTATGAATTTCATGATTTTTATCATAAAGAACACTTGTATATAGGGCATGTTTTGTCCCTTGTCTCAAGAATCATTGACCTTTTTTTTTAGTAATGCGTGTAGTAATGCAATCTGTTTGAAACTGTACTCAGCTAATCTGGGTGTATGTTGAAATATATTGAATATTGTGCAATTGGTCTATTACAAGTCAAATCTACAGCACAGCCAATCAACAGCATGTCAGAATATAATCAGATTGACTTACCAATGAAGTTCACTTAAAAATAAATGCACAATGATCTTTAATGTGTGCAAACGTTGAGGTTGTTTAATCTCTGTTGACCCACGTTTTAAAATTTAATACATTTTAAAGTTTCAGTCATATGGAGCATTTAGACCACATTTATATGCACAAGAATATTACGATATTCATGCAGTTTTGTTCACATTTTGCCAGTTTCAAGCTCACATTTTGGGGTAAAGACAGGTTTTATTTTATTATTATTATTTTAAACATTTAAATAAATCAATGTGCAGACAGCAGCAGATATGGCAGGTGTTCAGTGTTAATGTTTGTGTGATTGTTTTCTCTATTAAACCTGTACAAATTGTCCTCAACTGAAAACTTTAAAAAAGAATAGTTAGACACAGACACTGCATTGTGGTTTAATGCAGCATTGTATTTGTGAACATTGTTAAATGGAGCTAATCAAATTTGCTAAGGCCAAAATAACACTGAGTATGCTCATAAAAAAGTTCATAAGTTTCATTAAAATGTCTGAGCTCGGTTGCAATGGAACTACGGCATGATTCGCTCGAGTGAGAAAGAAACCTGTATTTGGGTCCGCACTTATATAGAAAGTAAAATGACTTGCGTGTGTGTTTTTGTTGAATTAAGCATGACACATGTGCACCATGAAAGACAGAGGAACGTTGTGGGACACAAACGAGGTGAATGTGAAGTGCCTTTTATATACATGTGTGAGTGAGCGTGCAACCATCGTTTGTGAGCATTCGATATAGACGCCTTCTTCTGGACATGTACAGCTGCTGAATTATGGCATGCGACACTTAGAGGTGCGAGTTTTGTTCACTCTGGTGTGCAAAATGACACCAAATAAATAAAAAAAACACACAAATATAGCGACCCACATAGTGTTTTCCATCATGTGCACGTTTGTGATGAGGCAAGTTGATGATGGAAAAGCACCATGGTTCGACAGAATCATATGTGAGTCTGAAACCAGACCAACGCTGCGGGGGTGGCGGGAACAATCGCACTCAGATTCGGACTGCAGCAAATGTGCGAAAACCACCCTTATTTCTCTACCATCATTAATAATTTGCAAACTATTGTGCTAAAAGGACTGCGAGATCAGAATTGCACAGTCCAAAATTTGAAAATGTGATGGTGACAATGAAATGGGATAAAGTTGATCCAATTTCACAAACAAATATCCTTTCAAATATGATAAGCATTACTCTTAGAAAAGGGACATTGTGTGCACTTCAATACTAAAGGAACAATGTACTGATGTAGCTTAGTTAATTCAATCTCTCTGTTCCAAAACCTAGTGAGCTGCCTTCCTAGACAGAACTTTAAAGCATTATAGGCACACTTCCCTTCGAGATGGGAGTTTGCCTACAGTATAATGTCTTAAAATGCTGTCAGTATTATATTGCCTTCTAAGTTCCCATGCATCCTTTATGGAAAAGACCACCCCAAAACATGTTAAGAAGACTAATCCAAGATGGTGAACAAGTTGAGAGACATTCAGATTATAAGTATATTTGCTAAAAAAACAACAACATTCAATCTAATTAAAACTCGACTAAAATATGTTTTACTAATTATGTGTGTGTGTGTGTGTGTGTGTGCTATTTATTATTGTTATGCATGTATTGGACTCAAGATGGTGCCGAATATGGCTGCTGCGGTGCGAGCTCCGAAACAACATTGCAGTTTTTTTGTTTGTTTTGTTTACAATTCTTATGTTTTTTGTCTTGGATGTTGCCTGCCTTATTGTCTACGACAGTATGCAGAGCCGGCGTTCTCATCAGAGTAAGAAGTCGCGCAAATCGACCCCCGCTACCCAGTATTCTACTAGCAAATTTTCAGTCTCTGGACAACAAGCTCTGCGAGCTGAGAGTGCGGATCTCTTTCCAAGGAGAGACAAGGGACTGCTGCATTATCTGCCTTACAGAAACTTGGATGTCTGCGGAGATTCCAGACTCAGCCATCGAACCCGCGGGGTTCTCCGTGCACCGAGCGGACAGAGCGAAAGACCTCTCAGGTAAAAGCAGAGGTGGTGGTGTATGTTTTATGATCAACAAATCCTGGTGTGATCAGAGGAACATACATTCTATCAAGTCTTTCTGCTCTCCTGATCTGGAATTTCTCATACTTCTGTGTCGACCATTCTGGCTACTGAGGGAATTCACAGCGGTCATTATCACAACTGTGTACATCCCGCCACAAGCCGACACAGACCGGGCACTCAAGGAACTGTACGGGATTATAAGCAAGCAGGAAACCGCGCACCCTGAGGCCGCGATCATTGTGACCGGGGACTTTAACAAAGCCAATTTTAAATCAACTGCACCAAAATACCACCAACACATCAGTTTTAACACACGAGGGGACCGGGTTTTGGACCATTGCTACTCTCCCTTCTGGGATGGCTACAAATTCCTCCCCCACCCACCACTTGGCAAATCGGACCACTCTTCCATTCTGCTTCTGCCCACTTACAGGCAGAAACTGAAACAGGAAGCACCCACCCTCAGAACGATCCAGTGTTGGTCGGACCAATGAGACTCTATGCTACAAGACTGTTTTGATCACGTGGACTGGGAGATGTTCCGGTCCGCCTCTGATGATGACATTGAGGTTTACACTGATAGCGTAACGTGTTTCATCAGAAAATGCGTAGAGGATGTTGTTCCGTCCAAAACAATATGGATCTACCCGAACCAGAAACCTTGGATTAATAGTGATGTTCACGTGGCACTTAATGCACGGACCTCCGCTTTTAATTCCGTGAATGCAGAGGAGCATAAACAAGCCAGTTATGCCCTCCGAAAAACTATCAGAGCAGCAAAACGGCAGTACAGGAACAAGATTGAAGGACAGTTTAACACCACCAACTCTAGAATCATGTGGCAGGGAATTAATATCATCACGGACTTTAAAGGGAATAAAAACTCCGCCGCCTCTCTCCCAGATGAGCTAAATACTTATTATGCTCGTTTCGAGGTAAATAACACTGCCCTCGCAGAGAGAGCTCTCGTGGCCGAAGCTACAGAGGTTAGTTCACTCTCCGTCTCTGTAGCGGATGTAACCTGATCCTTCCGACGGTTGAATATCCGTAAAGCCGCGGGTCTAGACAGCATCATCAGAGCATGCGCGAACCAACTGGCTGGTGTTTTTACGGACATTTTCAACCTTTCCCTCTCTTTGTCTGTAGTCCCCACATTCTTTAAAATGTCCACCATTGTGCCTGTACCAAAGCAATCCAAAATCACTTGTTTACATGACTGGCGTCCTGTTGCTCTGACCCCCATCATCAGCAAATGCTTTGAGAGACTAATCAGAGATTACATCTGCTCTGTGCTGCCTCCATCACTGGACCCATTGCAGTTTGCTTACCACAACAACTGCTCCACTGATGATGCCTTTGCATCTACAATACACACTGCTCTCTCCCACCTGGAAAAAAGGAACACTTATGTGAGAATGCTGTTTGTAGACTACAGCTCAGCATTCAACACCATAGTACCCTCCAAGCTTGATGAAAAACTCCGGGCTCTGGGCTTAAACAGCTCGCTGTGCAGCTGGATCCTGGACTTCCTGTCAAGCAGATGCCAGGTGGTTAGAATTGGCAGTAACATATCCTCATCACTTACCCTCAACACTGGAGCCCCGCAGGGCTGTGTTCTTAGCCCACTCCTGTATTCCTTGTACACACATGACTGTGTGGCAACACATAGCTCCAGTGCCATCAAGTTTGCTGATGATACGACGGTGGTAGGTCTGATCACTGACAGTGATGAAACAGTCTACAGAGAGGAGGTGCACAGTCTGACATGCTGGTGTCAGGAGCACAAGCTCTCCCTCAACGTCAGCAAGACAAAGGAGCTTGTGGTGGAGAAAGAGAACACAGCCCCACCACCATCAATGGAGCACCAGTGGAGAGAGTCAGCAGCTTCAAGTTCCTGGGTGTCCACATCACTGAGGAACTCGCATGGTCCGTCCACACTGAGGCCGTTGTGAAGAAGGCTCATCAGTGCCTCTTCTTCCTGAGACAGCTGAGGAAGTTTGGAATGAACCACCACATTCTCACATGGTTCTACACCACAACAGTGGAGAGCATCCTGACTGGCTGCATCTCCACCTGGTACGGCAACAGCACCACCCACAAACGCAAAGCCCTGCAAAGGGTGGTGCGAACTGCCAGACACATCATTGGAGGTGAGCTTCCCTCCCTCCAGGACATATATACCAGGCGGTGTGTGAAAAAAGCTCAGAGGATCATCAGAGTGTCCAGCCACCCGAGCCATGGGCTGCTCTCACTGCTACCATCAGGCAGGCGGTATCGCAGCATCAGGACCCACACCAGCCGAATTCATGACAGCTTCTTCCCCCAAGCAATCAGACTTTTGAACTCTTGATCTCTCACGATCAATATACATCAGCACTGCATCTTATAATCTCACACTGGACTGTCATAAATTATATTATCTTAACAACACACTGGCAACTGACTATCAACCGACAGCCTGAATGTCAATACAGTACAATACAACCTACTGTACATTTTATATATACTATATATCCTTTTTTTATTGTATAATGTGTATTCTATATTGTGTGTATTGTATAATGTACATTGTATGTTATTATTTATATATTGTGTTGTGTGTAATTATGTGTATATTAGATTTTAAATAGTGTTGTGTAAATTTGATGTTTATTGTAGATTGGTATATGTCTCATCACTGTCACGACTGCTATGTTGCTCGGAACTGCACACAAGAATTTCACACATTATTGCACTTGTGTATATGGTTTGAAAAGTGATTTGAATTTTGATTTTTTTGATGTTAGGGTATTAGCTTAGCAACATGCTAACACCAAACTTTATTGGAATCAGTTGTGAGCCTCCCATGCGCTTCACATGGCCAGAAGTTTGCAGCTCTTCACCAGGTAGTGGTAAACCTGCATTAAATGACTGGTGACAAAGAAGAGTTTGCCGCAAAGTAAGGGGTGAATTTACGGCAAATTTGTTGCAAGTTTGCAGCAAGTTTGCTAAAACTCTTGATTTTTGTAAGGCTGTGTGAGGCTCTGACCATATATTCATCTGAATTTTTTTCTTGTATCTGGATTAGCTGTGCATGTATACTATATGTATTATTTATACAAAGTTGTTAAAAAGGTCTTAATTCACAGAATGCAACATCCACAAAGGGCAATTAGGCAAAGAAATGTGTGATGCAGCTCTTTCTTTCAGGATCAAAGCAAATGTTTAATTTTTTTCAGGCAACATAAACTGGTGTAGTTCTAAAAATGTACTGTGATAAACCCTTTGGCCTTTGGTTTCATTAAAAAATTATCAGAACGAAATTAACCGGTTATAACCGGTTACCATTTTTTTCTCCTCTGTGTTACACAAATTATTGCATCGATCTCAAAGCACCGCTTATCAAGAACAACCATAACAACAAACAATTGCATGAGGGATTCACATCGATCTCAAACCCTCACCGCTCAGCAACAACAACAACAATCAATTGCGGTAAGTCATGGCATCCGCTCATTCTATTACTTCCTGCATTGCATGCCACATGTTTACAATAGCTTCTTCCGTCAGCAGTGAGGGATTCACATGTCATAAATGTAAGGAATTAGTCAGGCTGACAGAGAAGGTTATTGAGTTAGAGACACACATCCGAACGCTAGAGTGGAGGTCAGTGAGAAAGAGAAGCCGGTAGACACTGTTTCGGATGCGGGCAGTACAGAGAGCAACACACACACTTTGGTTCCGGCTGTAGAGCCCCCACAGCAGGGCATTTGGGTGATGTTTCGGTGGCATACTCGCTCAGCAAAGTAACACCAATCTCCCATTCCTGTTAGGGTTTCCAATCGACTCTCCCCACTCAGTGATGCACCCACTGAGAATCATGTTGAAAGAGCCCTTGTTACTGGTGATTCTATTGTAAGGAATGTGGAAATAGAGACTCCAGCCACTATTGTTAAATGCATTTCGGGTACCAGAGCATCTGACATCAGATCAAATTTACAAGTGCTGGCTAATGCTAAATGTAGATTTTCTAAAATTGTTATTCATGTCGGAACTAAAGATGTCTGGCTTCGGCAGTCGGAAATCACTAGAGATAATGTTAAAGAGATGTGTGAATTTGCAAATACGATGTCAGACACTGTAATATGCTCTGGCCCCCACCCTGCTCATTGTGGTGATGAGGTTTATAGTAGATTAGTGTCACTGAATGGCTGGATGTCTGAGTGGTGTCTGGAGAATAGAGTAGGATTTATAGACAATTGGAAGAGTTTTTGGGGTAGACCTGACCAGCTAAAGAGAGACGGACTCCATCCCTCCAGGGAAGGTGCCATTCTCTTCTCTAGTAATTTAGCTTATAGTCTTAATAATGATAGTATTTGAGTCACTGGGGCCCAGGTCAGGAAGCAGACAAACTGGTTCTGCTAGCTGCCTTGAAACATCACACAGGTCACATAAACTGCAACACATAGAGACTGTATCACCTAGTTCCCGAACTACCAAACACCAAACTCTCACTAAATCATTTAGAAACTTTTTTATTAAGGTCAAACTTCAACAAAACAAAAAAATTAAAGAGAAACTTCATATGAAGGTAGGGTTACTAAACATTAGATCTCTTTCTACCGAAGCACTAATTGTAAATGAAATTATAACAGATCATAGTTTAGATGTGCTCTGTTTGACTGAAACCTGGTTTGAACTGGATGAATATATTCGTTTAAATGAATCTACTCAACCAGGTTATTGTTATAAACATGAGCCTCGTCTGAAGGGTCGAGGAGGAGGTGTTGCTACAATTTACAGTGAAGTTTTTGGTGTTACTCGAGGACAGGATATAAATTTAAATCTTTTGAACTAATAATGCTTAATGTGATACCATCAGATATAAATAATAAAAAAAAAAACTCTGTCATCTTTTACCCTTACTACAGTATATAGATCACCTGGGCCTTATTCTGATTTCCTTGGTGAATTTGCAATTTCTTATCAGATCTTGTAGTTACTGTAGATAGAGATTTAATTGTTGGTGACTTCAGCATTCACATAGATAATGAAAATGACACATTGGGATTAGCATTTATCGATATTCTCAACTCTCTTGGAGTCAGACAAAATGTAACAGGACCAGATTTAATTCTGTCATATGGAGTTGATGTTGATACTATAGAAATTCTGCCGCAGAGCGATGACATCTCGGATCTTACCTCATCTCTTGTATGCTGCGATCAGCTAATGTTACTCAATCTACACCACGCTATCGTTCAGGTAAAACCTTTCTTTCGACCACTAAAGATAGCTTCATTAATAATCTTCCAGATCTATCTCATACACGCAGTAAACCCCAAAGCCTAGAAGAACTTGATGAAATAACAGAAAATATAAATACAGTCATCTCTAGCACTCTTGATAGTATCACCCCCCTTCGATTAAAGAAAATTAAAGAAAAAAGCCCTGCACCATGGTACAATGATCACACTCATGCTCTCAAGAGAGCAGCTCGGAAAATGGAGTGCAAGTGGAAGCTTACAAAATTAGAGGTATTTCACGGTGCATGGAAGGATAGTGTCTGTAGCTACAGACAAGCACTAAAAGCTGCCAAGTCAGCATATTTTAGCAAACTCTTAGAAAATAAATATTTGATACCAATCTGTCCTTTGAAAATAGGAACAGCATTCTTCCACCTAAGAAATATTGCTAAATTATGACACATCGCTGATGCCGAAAAACGAATTCATGCGTTCATGACCTCAAGATTAGATTATTGTAATGCATTACTGGGAGGATGTCCAGCAAGATCAGTAAATAAACTTCAATTGGTTCAAGATGCTGACTAAAACAAAGAAATATGATCATATTAACCCTATTTTATTGTCGTTACATTGGCTACCTGTTAAATTTTGTATTAACTTTAAAATTCTGTTAACTACGTACAAAGATTTGAATGGTCTAGTGGTCTTGAATAGTACTTAAGTGACCTTCTACCACGCTATATTCCATCACGTTCATTATGATCGCAAAATTCTGGTCTGTTAATTGTTCCTAGAATATCAAAATCCACAAAAGGAGGTAGATCCTTTTCACATTTGGCTCCTAAACTATGGAATAGTCTCCCTAACACTGTTCGAGATGCAGACACACTCACTCAGTTTAAGTCTAGACTAAAGACTCATCTATTTAGCCAGGCATACACCTGATTTATCCTTCAACTCACAATTAGGCTGCTTTAGTTAGGTCTGCCGGAACCAGAAACCATAAACATTGATCGTGATCTATAACTCTGCAATAAATTGAATGGCATCTATTCTAATATTATTCTATTATTCTATTATTCGATGACGTCAAACTTAGCAAACTTTTTTATATGATCATTTTTGTTTTCTTGGTTTTGTTTATTGGTTGTACATTTATAACATTATGTTTTGTGTTATATTACCCTGGAATTAGTTTTAAAAAATGAATTACCACAGCTGCGAGGGGGTTTTGAATACAGCTGCTGAGAGAGTGACATCTGAGAATTTGGCATCTTCTCTTATCTGACCTGCTTAATCCACCGCTCTCTATTTATTTTTCCCTATTTGTCACTCACTCGACGTTGTGTCAATGTAGTGACACTAGGGGTCACTCTTGGGAGCCCGAGACACCTCTGGTCTTTGATAAAAGGCCAATGAAAATTGGTGAGTGGTATTTACATGCCACTCCCCCGGACATACGGGTATAAAAGGAGCTGGTATGCAACCACTTCAGATACAGATTTTCTCTTCGGTCATGCTCACTGTGCTGAATTCCCACAACTGTTCATTCACCTCTGCTGGATCTGACGGTGCATTTCAGTGGCTTCTCCCTCCTCTGCACTGGTGCACTGCAGAGAATGCCCCTGGGCACTTCGGCAGAAATAAGAGTATCGTTTTCTAAAAGAGCGGCACACACAGAACGTCTTTTTAAAGATGCCTTTCCTTTGTGTGTTATTCCTGGTTGCGCTCGTTATCTCTCACCTTCTGACAGTCACGATCACTGTCTTTCGTGTCTGGGCACTGCTCATGCAGAGACAGCATTCGTGAATGATCATGTACTCATTGCGAGGACATGTCCATGGCAACGATGCGGTCGCGGCTCGCCTTTGTAAGAAAGCAAGCCACCCCAGAGGCTCCCCGCCTCGGTCCTTTTACCCACGGGGATGAGGCCAACGCGGCCAGCACTGGGGCGATTTGGGGACCCCAATGGGACCGCCTCCGCCGGGTATCCCCCCGCAGACCTCCCATTCCCCAGCACGCTCGTCTGCCCCGATTGGGCTTCCGGATGAGTCCGCCGGCTCGTCTCATGGCGAGTTCGACCTCTTAATCGGAGCCTGCGAAAGTGATGAGCTCTCGAGCACAGCATCGTAGAGCGGGCTCATCCAATTGGACGTGGAAGCCTCAGCTGGGCTCCTCCCTTCGGGAACGATTGCCCAGTCACAGGCTGACGTGGAGATGATGACATGTTTTCCCGGGCAGCCTGCTAGAGTGGAACCCTCCGCTCTTCCCTGAACCCTCGCAGCTCGATGATTGGTTCCTGGGCTTGCAGCGCTGCTCAAAGCCATGCCCCGCCCCCGTTCCTTTCTTCCCGGAAGTGCATGAAGAGCTGACAAGGTCGTGGGAGGCACTTTTTTACTGCCCGGTCCCGATCTTTTCAGCTTCCCCGCCCTCACCACCCTCGATGGTGGGGTGGCTAAGGGCTATTCGGCAATCCCCTGGTGGATAAAGGCACTCGTGGTGCACCTATGCCCACAGAGCGCCGCCACCTGGCGCGTGTACCCAAAGCCCCTGTCCAAGGCCTGTAGGTTTACATCGTCTCTGACGGCCAAGGCCTACAGTGCCGCTGGACAAACCGCCTCCGGCCTGCTCGCCATGGCTCTCCTGCAAGTCCGCCAAGGCACTAAAGGAACTGCACGAGGGTAGTTTTGCCCCGGGATTGATGCAGGAACTGCGCTCGGTGACCGACCGCGCTCTCCGAGCGATGGAGGTCACGGCGCGGTCTCTCGGGCAGACGATGTCCACATTAGTGGTCCAGGAGCGCCACCTTTGACTCAACCTTGTCTCCCAGGCTGGCCTATTCGGCGACAGCATCAAAGACTTTGCCCAGCATTTCTCAACGGTGGAGCAGAAGACAGAGGCTATCTGGCATATCCTGCCCCGCCGCGGCTCAAGATCCTGCACCCCGTCTGCTCGTCCCCAAGGGCGTCCCCCTGCGGTGACTGCACTGGCTCCGCTGCAGCCCGCCCCTTTGGTCCGGCCCCGGCGTGGAGCCCACTGCAGGAAGCAGACGCCACCCGTCTCGTGGCCGCCAAGAACCCGTGAAAGGCTTCAATGCGCCCTTGAGACGGGCGACCCAGGGACGACGAAACCCGCTGCTCTGGAGCTGGTAAGCAGACCTCTACATCCCCTGGTCGAAGGCCGGGAGGAGAATCTTTTTGTTACCTTTACATTTAATTGCGCTGCATGCCCAAGTAGCTGCAGTACTCAAGAGTTCAGCAAGAGTGGTTTCCTTGTTCCCTGGGTCACATATCCGGTGTGCACAGCCGTCATCACGACCACCGTCCACCACTCTATTTGGCAGGTTTGGCGCTCCAGCAGTGGTCTCCCACCCCTGAGCGCACAGCTGTGGCACAAATCCGCCCCCGATGTGACAGTCTCCACGGGTCACGAGGACAGGCCTCTTCCTCCCCCGTCCCAGGCTGTTCTGGGGGTGGTCACAAGGAGCCAGGTAAGTGCTTCGATGTCCCTAGACTGACGGCCACGACATGGTGTGGCACCTCGAGCTCCGCCCCGCCACGAGGCCCCACCTGCCCATATGTCCGATGAAGTTGTCCCTTTGGTCCCCGTTGCGCTGAACTTGGACGCATGGCTTACGCTTTCCAATCCCTTGCGAGGGCTGGTCCGGACCGTCCGACTCGGCTACGTGATTCAGTTCGCCAGGCGTCCGCCCAGGTTCAGCGGTATCCACTTCACCTTGGTGAAGGACAAAAACGCTGCTACCTTGCGCGCGGAAATCGCTACCATCCTACGGAAGGGTGTGATAGAAACTGTCCTTCCGGCCGAGATGAAGAAGGGGTGTAACAGCCCCTACTTCATAGTACCGAAAAAAGGCGGTGGGTTGCGGCCAATCTTGGACCTGTGAGTACTGAACCGGGCTTTACACAGACTCCCGTTCAAGATGCTGATGCAAAAATGCATTCTGGCGAGCGTCCGGCATCAAGATTGGTTCGCGGCAGTAGACCTGAAGGACACATACTTCCATGTCTCGATTCTACCTCGACACAGACCCTTCCTGCGGTTTGCATTCGAGGGTCAGGCGTATCAGTACAACGTCCTCCCTTTCGGCCTGTCCTTGTCTCCTCGCATCTTCACGAAAGTCGCAGAGGCAGCCCAGTGGCAATGGTCACGACGGACTCCTCCAAAACGGGCTGGGGTGCTGTTTGCAATTGGCATGCAGCCACCGGCTTGTGGACGGGCCCGTGACTGCATTGGCACATCAACTGTCTCGAGTTGTTGGCAATTCTGCTCGCCCTGTGGAGGTTTCGGCCATTGATCCAGGGCAAGCACATGTTAGTTCAGACAGACAACACGGCAACAGTAGCATATGTCAACCGCCAAGGCGGTCTGCACTCTCCTTGTATGTCACAACTCGCCTGCCGTCTCCTCCTCTGGAGTCAGCAGCACTTCAAGTTGCTGCGAGCCACTCACATCCCGGGCAACCTCAACACTACAGCAGACGCTCTGTCATGGCAGATTTCCCTCAGGGGAGAGTGGAGACTCCACCCTCAGGTAGTCCAGCTGATTTGGAGTCGATTCGGACAGGCACAGGTGCACCTGTTCACCTCCCAAGAATCCTCCCACTGCCCACTCTAGTACGCCCTGACCGAGGCCCCCCTCGGCATAAACACGCTGGCACACAGCTGGCCCCCTGGCCTGTGCAAATATGCGTTTCCCCCAGTGAGCCTATTTGCACAGACCCTGTGCAAGGTCAGGGAGGACGAGGAGCAGGTCGTCCTGGTAGCACACTACCGGCCCACCCAGACATGGTTTTTGGACCTCATGCTCCTCGTGACAGCCCCCCCGGTGAATTCCCCTGAGGAAGGACCTTCTTTCTCAGGGACGGGGCACCATCTGGCACCCGCAACCAGACCTCTGGAATCTCCATGTCTGGGACAGGAAGACCTGCGGTGGTAGATACGATCACTCAGGCTAGGGATCCCTCTACGAGGCGCCTGTATGCCTTTAAGTGGCGTCTGTTTGCTAAGTGGTGTTCTTCCTGATGGGAAGACCACCAGATATGCACAGTCGGATCAGTGCTTTCCTTCCTGCAGGAGAGGTTGGAAGGGAGGCTGTCCCCTTCCACCTTGAAGGTGTACATTGCCGCCATAGCAGCACACCACGACGAAGTCGATGGTAAGTCCTTAGGGAAGCACGACCTGATCATCAGGTTCCTGAGAGGTGCCAGGAGGCTGAATCCCTCCAGACCGCGCCTCATTCCCTCATGGGACCTCTCTGTAGTTTTTCAGGGTCTACAGAGAGCCCCCTTTGAGCCTTTGCAGTCAGCTGAGCTTAAGGCACTCTCCTTGAAGACTGCCCTCCTGACTGCACTCACTTCCATCAAGAGGGTAGGTGACCTGCAAGCGTTCTCTGTCAGCGAAACGTGCCTGGAGTTCGGTCCGGGCTACTCTCACATGATCCTGAGACCCCGCTGGGCTATTTGCCCAAGGTTCCCACAACCTCTTTTAGGGACCAGGTGGTGAACCTGCAAGCGCTGCCTCAGGAGGAAGCAGACCCAGCCCTGTCGTTGCTGTGTCCAGTGTGCGCTTTACGCATCTATTTGGATCACACGCAGAGCTTTACGATCTCTGAGCAGCTCTTTATCTGCTTTGGTGCACAGCAGAAAGGAAGCACTGTCTCCAAGCAGAGGATCGCCCACTGGCTCATTGATGCCATAACTATGGCATATCACTCCCAGGACATGCCGACCCCGGTAGGGCTACGAGCCCATTCTACCAGGGGTGTAGTGGCCTCCTGGGCCCTGGCCAGGGGTGCCTCTCTAACAGACATTTGCAGAGCAGCAGGCTGGGCAACACACAACACCTTTGCAATGTTCTACAACCTCCGAGGTAGTGGCATGCAATACAAGCGGATAAGCCCGGGATAGCCAGCCGGGTGTATCGCTCGCACGTAGCGCCTTCCACCTCCTTTTAAGCTGAAGATGTGCACCATTAATTCCCAGTAGTGTTCACAAACTTTGTTCCCTGGTTGACTTCCTCTGAGCCCTGTGGCAGTCAAGTATATGGAGAGACTCGCTTTCGGCCCAGTACACGTGCTAACTAAGAGTCCTGTTCTGAGGTATGTGCTCCACATGTGGCGGTTCCCTGTAAGGCTAACCCCATGCGATATATATCTTCTGCTAATTCGTTTCCCTTTTGGCAAACTGTGTCTTCCTTGGGCAGAGCCCCTCTGCCTCAGTCTCCATGTTTGTAGTAACTCCTCCCCCGTTGGGTAGGATCTACCTTGAAGACTCTCCACATGGTCGGAAAGACCATATGATGTATTTTTCCACTTAAATATCCCCCCCTCTCTTTGGGCGAGGTGTGGTCTCCGCGGTGTCCTCCCCTTGGGAGGGACACCCCCCGCCTACACCTGGCATCCCAGTCAGATAATCCCCCTTCTTTTTTAGGTAGTGGAAAAAAAGAAGGGGAAAAGAGGCCACGACTGGGTTAGCCTGTCTCTATCTTTTGGGTAGTCGACTTGTCCCCAAAGGGCCGTTCGACACTCATAACTATGATGGAGGAGGTTACGTGTTGACCTGGTGTGCTGGCTATGAGGCACACAGTGGTCTGCCCACCACACTCCGACAGTTCACGTAACACAGTTCAGCCAGTTGTGGCATTTCGTATAAGGACCCCTAGTGTCACTACATCAACACAACGTCGAGTGAGTGACAGATAGGAACGTCATGGTTACTTGCGTAACCTCCGTTCCCTGATGGAGGGAATGAGACATTGTGTCCCTCCTGCCACAATGCTGAACTACCCACTGAAATAGCTGGACCTTTTCTCGGCTCCTCAGCATAAAACCTGAATGAGTGGTTGCATACCAGCTCCTTTTATACCTGTATGTCCAGGGGAGTGGCATACAAATACCACTCGCCAATTTTCATTGGCCTTTTATTAAAGACCAGAGGTGTCTCTGGCTCCCAAGAGTGACCCCTAGTGTCACTACATCGACACAACATCTCGTTCCCTCCATCAGGGAACGGAGGTTACGCCAGTAACCATGACGTTTTTCTTCTGGAAAGTCATTCAATTGTAATAGTGGACTTTTTCTTTTGCTCTTGGAGCAAATGGGTAAGTGAAAATAATATTTGCTGTGGCCTCCCATTCACTCCCATTCACCGCTGTCGAAGTTTACCCTGCAAACTTCCACATGTGAAAAGGTCTACTGATGCTACTAACGTAACTATTGTAGCATTGGAAAGTCCGATTAAAATAAAAAAGATTGCCAAGTTTCAGCGCAACATTCCTTGGTTGTCTTTTTCTATAGCTAAATATTTAGTGAAATTATGTTGCTCAATATGTTGTTAAAGATTTATGGTGTATTCTAGATTTTGTTGCTGTATTTTGTGTACTTTTTCTGTTTAAATTTAAAGGGATAGTTCACCCAAAAATGAAAATTCTCTCATCATTTACTCACCTTTATGCCATCCCAGAAATGTATGACCTTTTTTTTAACGCAAATGAAGATTTTTAGAATCATTTCTCAGCTCTTTTGGTCCATACAATGCAAGTTTGGGTGCCAAAATTTTGAAGCTCCAAAATACACATAAGTCAGCATACAAGTAATCCATAAGACTCCAGTGGTTAAATCTACGTATATCTTCAGAAGTGATATGATAGGTATGGGTGAGAAACAGATCACTTTTACATTCTTCTTCTTGTGTTTTTGGTGATTCACATTATTCATGCATATCGCTCCCTACTGGGTAGGGAGAAGAATTTCAAGCAAAAATATATATATATTTTTTTTTATATATTTAAATATTGATCTGTTTCTCACCCACACCTATCATATCACTTCTGAAAATATGGATTAAAACACTGGAGTTTTATGGATTGCTTTTATGATGCCTTTATGTGTTTTTTGGAGCATCAACATTTTGGCACCCATTCACTTGCATTGTATGGACCTACAGAGCTGAGATATTCTTCTAAAAATCATAATTTGTGTTCTGCAGAAGAAAGAAATATTTACAAAGAAATATATACAACATCTGGGATGGCATGAGGGTGAGTAAATGAAGAGAGAATTTTCATTTTTGGGTGAACTATTCCTTTAATCTCCCTGACATTGTTCATTCAATCATGCAAAACCTTCAATATTTTTGTGCCAGAAAAATGTGGCCCTAATTAAATAATAACTTTTTAGAAATATATTTATACAGATATTACCTCTTCAAGTAACCTCAATGTAGTGCTTATAGTGAGGCTAACTGCTTTTTTTAAATGGGTAACTTGTCTGTAGTTTAACTACTTTTAATAAGGATTAGCTTGTAGCTTGACATGCTAAAGTTTTAAAGTAGGCTATCTTCCCAAATAATTATCTACATACTGCTTATACAAAAGTATATTTGCAGAAAGCAGTGAATGACGATGGTTAAGAATAAAAAGTATGGACAGGGAAAGAAAAACTGGGCACGGGTGATGAGATTCAGACAGGAGAATCCTTTTGAGATGTATGTGGGGCATCTACCCTGAAATCCACAGCTAGCCCTTAAAACTCAGAGGACTGCTTGAATGCTCTCGACCTCCCATGAGCCTCGGCTACCTTCACATGTGGGCCTTCGGGAATGGAATAATTGACAGCAGGAGGCATATTTTAATCTCGGCTCCACATTCTCCCTCATCCTGTTTACCAAAGCCAACTGGAATGTCAGGCCTGAATTAGCTGAGCATTTTGTGAAGGTCTGGAACGTCTAAACACAGAAAAGTCAAGTACTGTTTGACCAACAGTCCAAAAGAGGAAGCTTATTTTCAAGTTTTTAATTAAAAGACAGAGATTAGTATTATTATTACTCAACATCCGTGCCTAACCTTACTGATGCTTTTGTGTGTGTATGGAAGCAATTCCATGCAGTGATATTCCAACATAAAGTGGAAAGCCTTTCCTGGGGAGTGGAAGATGTTATATCAGCAAAGAGTGGGATTAATCTCTCTGGCTTTCAAATGAAAGGCAAAGCTGTGATAAGTCTAGGTGCAAGTGGGTTGGTGATATTGCGTGTACAAAGCGCAAGTGATAAATAAAGACAGTCCATTCATAAGACGTTGATAGCTAATGTGGTAAACCTGCAGCAAACATTTGGCAACAATGGACAATTCACTGCAACGCTCATTTGCATATGCTGCGAATTTGCAGCAAATTTGCCATGAACTTTTGAAATATTTACAATGAGTGTATGCTTGAATTTCTAACCGATAGATTGGCATCCATCACAATGCATTTTAGACAATATGCAAACAACACAAACCTATATTGATCGAGGCTTCAGGATGCCATGCGAGGATCGGACGTGTGAACGGTGAGTTCTGCACACTTTGCTAGTTTTAACACTTTTAATGACATAAACCAGTGAGATTCGATACACTCAAAAAATTCAAAATCCTCGGGCTCTGTAGACATTAAAAGACACTTACGTGCTCAAGTTTATGCCCCCAAGCAGGCCGCGAGCCTGGGACTCGATTTAATCGGAGAGGTGCATGAAATGCGGCGAGATGCTGAACATGTCGGCAATGCTGACAAAGGTTGTTGCTGACTTGGAGGATCTTGCTGTGATACGTCGATCGATCACAGCCATGGAGTCGAAGTTCACTTATGTGGTTACAAGAGTGGGGGATGTCGAGAAACAGATCGATTACCTGGAGTCATCGGAGAGGGAATTATCTGCTAATCCACTAGCAACCAAGGTGAATTTGGCGGCAGAATAACATCTGAATCGTCAGAATTCCTGAGGGTGAAGAGGGACAGGATATGGTGAAATTCCTGGATGGGCTCTTTCTGAATCTGCTCGAAATAGCAGGACATAAGCTGGAAATCGAGTGAGCTCACAGGGTTCCGTGGAGGGAGGCAGGCCCCGATCAATTCTGGCCAAATTTCTGAGATCATCCGATAAAGATCTGGTGTTACGCGATCTGGTGTGAAGGCTTTCTTGGATGAACCACAGCATTTTCTTGTTCCCAGACTTTGCGAATTCGATGAAAGAAATTTGATCGATTCAAGGAATGCAAGAAACTTTTACATCAATGGAAGGTCGCTTTTGCACTGATATTTCCGGCCAAATTGAGAATAGATGCTAAGGATGGCCATAAAACCTTTACATGCCCACAGCAAGTGATATCTTTTATAAAGTCAATGGAGTGAGTGGGTCATCTTCTTGTGCTCACATTACAGCCAGGTGGACCGGCTCACTGAAGATTCGCTTGACTGTTTGAAGAATCTGCATGCTCTTTTTGTGCCTAGTGGCTGGAGTTTATTTTGTAGAGTAACACACCTTCAGGACAGTATTATGGATGAATCTACATGCTCTTTGTGCTTATTCCGCCTATTGGCTGGAGTTTGTTTTGTGGAGTACTTCTTGCAAAGTCATTGGAGTGAGTAAGTCATTTGCTTGCACTCATGTTGCAGCCAAGTGGACCGACTCACTGAACATTCGCCTGACTGTTTGTGAAATCTGTGCACCTTTTTTTTGTTGTGCTGGTTCTGCCTAGCGGCTGGAGTTTATTTTGTAGAGTGTCACACCTTCAGGACAGTTTTATGGATGAATTGACATGCTCTTTGTGTTTATTCAACCTATTAGCTGGAGTTTGTTTTACACATTATCTTTTGCTGTGTAATTCTGTCTCACAAAATTTGTATAGAAACACTGGACTTGAGCAATCCAACGGCAAAGCTGTCGCGGGGGTTCTCGTAGGCGTGCATGGACTGTTTGAGTTTGGAGGGATTAATGTGCACGTTTTTCCTTTTTCTGTTTGTTTTGTTCCGTGGGATGTTTGGGTTTTGATGGTTGCACTAATGTTGGAATGTGGTCTTTATAATCTTGTTTTTGACACACAATCTATTTTATATGTCAAATGTTAACATGAGTGGATTGTATCTCTCCACATGGAATGTGAATAGGTTGGGGCACCCCATAAAAAGAAGGAAGGTTATTTCTCTTCTTAAGTGTAAGAAATATGTTATAGTGTTTCTTCAAGAAACGCACCTTTCTCCACAGGAAGCTGAAAAATTTGGGAAGATATGGGGTGGGCATTTTGTTATAGTGCTGGCTCGAGTAAGAGCAGTGGAGTCATTATGCTGATAAGTAAACATCTACAATTCAAATGTCTCAAACAGAGTAAAGATAAATTAGTGAGAGTCATTATTGTTTTAGCTGAAATTCAGGGACAAAGTCTGCTTTGTTGCAAGCCGTTGGCACCCCTCATGATATAATACTGGGAGGAGACTTTAATCTTTTGATGGACTCAGTCCTTGATCATAGTGAAGCAAAAGTGTGCAAGCCCCCTACAGCAACATTGATGCTTCACAGGATATGTAAAATCTTGGTCTTACAGATATTTGGAGACTATTGAACCCATCTGGGAGGGACTATACATTTTCTTCATCAGTCCATAAGATTTACTCTAGAATAGATTTTTTTTTTTTTTTTTATTTCTAAGTCCCTCATTACATCTGTTGTTGATTGCTCAATTGGAAACATTTTTGTCTCAGATCATGCCCTGGTGTGTTTAGAGGTGTTGCCACATATAGAGAAAAAGAAATCATATAGTTGGTGCTTCTTTTGCAAAATCCTTAATTCCAACAAATGCTAAAGGCTGAAATCAATGTCTATATGGAGATCAACTGGTCCTCAGTATCCTCTGTGAGCGTGGCTTGGGAGGCACTTAAGGTGGTTCTTAGGGGCCGGATCATACAGTATGCCTCATTCACCAAAAAATCAAAATCACATGAACTGAAATTGGAAGGGAATATAAAAATTGCCGAGGCAGAGCTGAAGTGCTGAATGCCGTCTAATGGCCTCAGGGAATTGACCCGATTGAAATACAGATATAATATTATTTTGACGCGGAAGGTGGAGTTTTGACTTGACATGGTTACATGGCATGGTATGGTAACATGGTACGGCAGGTTCCTGACTTGGCCGTGGTAGGCGTGGATGCTGACTCGTTGGCCGTGGCAGGCGTGAGCGCTGGCTCATAGAGCGGAGGCGGGCCTGGACCATGGGGCGGAGGCAGGCCTGGACCTTGGAACGGAGGCAGGCCTGGACCTTGGAACAAAGGTGGATCTGGACCATGGAGCAAAGGCTTGCTTGTGACATGGCATGGAGCAGTCTAGGGCTTGGCTAAGTCATGGCATGGAGCAGACTGAAGCTTGGCTGTGACATGGCATGGAGCAGACTGAGGTTTGGCTGTGACATGGCATGAAGCAGACTGAGGCGTTATTGTGATGGGCTCAGTCATTGCTGTGACATGGCATGGAGCAGACTGAGGTTTGGCTGTGACATGGCATGGAGCAGGCTGAGGCATTGCTGTGACATGGCATGGAACAGGCTGAGGTGTTGCTGTGACATGGCATGGAGCAGGCTGAGGTGTTGCTGTGACATGGCATGGAGCAGGCTGAGGTGTTGCTGTGACATGGCATGGAGCAGGCTGAGGTGTTGCTGTGACATGGCATGGAGCAGGCTGAGGCATGGCTGTGACATGGCATGGAGCAGACTCAGGCATGGCTGACATGGCATGGAGCAGACTCAGGCATGGCTGACATGGCATGGAGCAGACTCAGGCTTGGCTGTGACATGGCATGGAGCTGACTCATGCGTGGCTGTGACATGGCATGGATGTGACTCATGCGTGGCTGTGACATGGCATGGATCTGACTCTTGCGTGGCTGTGACATGGCGTGGAGCTGACTCTGGCGTGGCTGTGACATGGCATGGAGCTGACTCTGGCGTGGCTGTGATATGGCGTGGAGCTGACTCTTGTGTGGCTGTGACATGGCGTGGAGCGGAGTCTGGCGTGGCTGTGACATGGCATGGAGCTGACTCTGGCATGCCTGTGACATGGCATGGAACAGACTCAGGCATGGCTGTGACATGGAGCAGGCCGAGGCGTGGCTGTGACATGGCATGGAGCAGACTCAGGATCTGGGGCAGAAGGTGGCGCAAGCTCTGTGACCATGACGTGGGACCCTGACTCATCGACCATGATGTGGAACCCTGGCTCGGAGGCCATGACGTGGGACACTGGCTCGGCGGCCATGACGTGGAACTCTGGCCTGGCGTCCACCTCCCCCACAGTGAACGATGAACCACATATCCGTAGGATGAGGTTGATAAATTGAGTCAGGCTGTAGGTACTCTGGCCGCCTGGCATCAAGGAGGAGATTGGCTCATTCAGCCCAAAGCGAAAACAGTCCTTGAGGGCAATCTCGTTAAAATCGACTCTGCTGGCCAGAGCACAAAAGTCATCTACATATTCCTCCAGGGGATGATTCCCCTGATATAAACGAAGAAGCCGAACTGCTGGGTTCATTTTGCGTTCAGGTATTCTGTAATGAAGCTGGCAGGAAATGACAGGCAGACGATGATGATGAAGTGTAGGACCCAAGTGCAGTTCATTACTAGAAGCGTGAAAACCAAAAACGTGACTACAAAACATGAACTAAACTAGACTTGACATAACATGACTTGACTTGACTTCCAAACAACGTTACAACACACAATACCTGACAATGGCAAACATGAGGCTTAAATACATGCACAAGGGAGAAACATGACAATGAACAATCCAATGACAAGACAGAACTGATAACAAGGTAACAAGACAATAAACAAATGAAAGCAAGACACATGAACATGGAGGGAAACATGAAATCACACGACCTGAAATAGGGAAAAAGGAAATAACATGACTTGGAACACATGACTATAAAACAGGAACTAAACTTCCAAAATAAAAGAAATTAACACAAAACATGAACAAAAACACATAAAACCATGACACATATATAAAACAGAGAGAGTCTTTTTCTACCATTCCCTCAGTGAAATCTGCTGGTGGTGAAATATTTACCTTGGCCATTGATATTAATAATGCTTTAAAGAATTCTACATTTATCTCTATAGTTCCACATCTTCGTCTACTGATGAAGATATTAGAAACTTTGTGGAACCATTAGAACTTCCTAAACTGATGACTGAACAAAAAATTCTCTTGATTCTGAGATAACCTTGGAGGAGTTTGGTGAGGTAATTAAGGCTTTGCCTACAGGCAAGGCTCTGGGGCCAGATGG
The DNA here is from genome assembly GCF_019703515.2 of Myxocyprinus asiaticus. Classification (NCBI taxonomy): domain Eukaryota; kingdom Metazoa; phylum Chordata; class Actinopteri; order Cypriniformes; family Catostomidae; genus Myxocyprinus; species Myxocyprinus asiaticus. Next base: position 4,604,998 of record NC_059383.1, on the reverse strand, counting down.
CTTTGCTGCTGAATTTTTTAGATCTTATGCTACAGAACTGGCTCCACTTTTGCTAGAAGTTTATACAGAATCATTAAAGAATGGAAAGCTTCCGCCAACCATGACACAAGCCCAGATCAGTCTGATTCTTAAAAAGGACAAAGATCCAAGCGAGTGTAAGAGTTATCGTCCAATTTCTCTGATCCAGCTAGACGTTAAAATATTGTCAAAAACTTTGGCTAACCGATTAAGTGAAGTTATGACATCTCTTATACATATAGATCAGGTGAGGTTTATTCCGGGCCATAGCTTTTCTGATAACATTAGGCATTTCATCAATATCATGTGGTCAGTGGCGAATGATCAGAGTCCGGTCACTGCCATCTCACTTGACACCGAAAAGGCATTTGATATAGTAGAATGGGATTACCTTTTTAAGATTTTGGAAGGCTTTCGGGGAGGGGAAGTGGAGAGAGATGTGTAGTTTTAAAAATGTGTGTTTTTATTTTTGCGTATTCTCAAGTTTGACCACGGGGATATTTGTTGTGGGTCAGGGTGGGGTTGGGGATTGAGAGAGAGAAAGGGAATAATGGGGATTAAAAGTTGACTCTGTGTATATATGTTTGCTTATCTGTTTCATTTGTCTGAATCAATAAAAAGTGTTAATCGGAAAAAAACTATATTGATCAGTGACTTCTCTGCATATTTAGATCGATAGTTTCAAAAACATTCCAGTTTACATGTGCCCCATCTATAGACCTTCTGATAAGATTCTCAACTCGAATTTCAAATAGCACAACACCCATTTTCCAGATGCAGATGAATGACCCATTAACTCATTGTAACAGATCTCTAAGTTCAGGCAGTGGAGGAGTCAGGAGACAATGAAGCAGGTTCAAGGTCAGTCCTTTTATTCTCTTTCTTACAATCAACAGAAACCGTCGATAACAAAGTAAAACATTCTAAATAAATGAAAGCACTCTAGCTAACAACCACTCTCTCAGTTCAGGGCTGTTGTGCTTTCTGGTCACTCTCTCTCCCTCTCTGATGCTCTGGCGTGCCTTTTCAAGTCTCCCTCCGCCATCACTATAATGAGAGACGTGTTAGAGATAATTCTGAACCAGGTGACGAGCCTTACCGCTCTCTCTCCTGCAGACTGCCACATAACCACGCCCCCCATGCCACATGCCCCCACCGCTGACTCAGGCTGGGGCAACATCCGGCCTGCCTACTCCCCCCTCATTTCTGGAGAGAAAGTCAGCCACAACCATCTGCACCCCCGGTCTGTGGACCACCTTGAATTTAAAGGGCTGGAGAGCCAGGTACCAACGGTGGATCCACGCGTTAGTATCCTTCATGCGGTGGAGCCACTGCAGAGGAGAGTGATCAGAAAAGAGGGCGAAGGCTTGCCCCAGCAGGTAGTAGCAGAGGGTCAGAACAGCCCATTTAATCACAAGACACTCCTTCTCGATGGTACTATATTTTGTCTCCCTGAAGGAGAGCTTGCGACTAATAAATAGCACTGGCCGTTCCTCCCCTTTCACCTCCTGCGAGAGCACCGCGCCCAGCCCCCTGTCAGATGCATCAGTCTGCAAAATAAAGGGGAGAGAGAAATCAGGTGCATGTAGGAGCGGCCCCCCACACAGTGCAGACTTTACCTTAAGGAAGGACTGTTGGCATGACTCTGTCCACTGGACCGGATAGGGAGCCCCCTTTTTAGTAAGGTCAGGCAGCGGGCTGGTGACATCAGAATAACTAGGCACAAACCTTCGGTAGTAGCCAGCCAGCCCCAAAATCTGCCTTACCCCCTTTTTGGTCTTGGGCACCAGGCAGGCTGCGATTGCTGCTGTTTTGTCAACCTGTGGACGCACCAGCCCGTGACCCAAGTGGAACCCCTAAATTCCACCCACCAAATTGTGCACTTCTTCGGGTTGGCCATGAGTCCAGCCTGTCTCAGCGCTCTCAGGACTGCCCTCAGATGTTGCATATGTCGCTGCCAATCATTACTGTAAATGATGATGTCACCTAGATATGCGGAAGCATATGTCGTGTGCGGTCTGAGGACCTTGTCCATAAGGCACTGAAACGTGGCTGGGGCTTAGAACAAACCCAATAGAAGAGTCACAAATTGGTGTAATCCGAACATGTGGAAAAAGCCGTCTTTTCTCTGGACATTGGCGTTAAAGGGATCTGCCAATAACCATTCATTAAGTCCAGCATCAAGTAAAATTGAGCCGCGCCCAACCGATCGAGTAACTCGTGAATTCGCGGCATTGGATAAGCGTTAAATTTGGACAACGCTTTCACTTTCCGGTAGTCAACACAGAAGCGGATCGAACCATCACTCTTCGGTACCAAAACTACCGGGCTGGCCGGTAGTCGCTGTGCGACTCTTGTATTATGCCCATTTAAGCATTGCCTCTAAATCTTCCTGAACAATCTTTTTCTTGCGTTCAGGAAGATGATAGGGGTGGCTACGAACCACCACCCCCGGGGTGGTCTCAATGTGGTGCTCTATGAGGTTCGTGTGACCGGGTAGTGCTGAAAACACACTGTGAACTCTGCTTGCAACCTGGCAACATCTGTAAGCTGCGACAGTGAGAGGTGGTCTCTGCAAGGGACCGGGGTGAATGAACTTGATTTAGGAAATACCTCCGGCCCGAGCTCCGCCCTCTCCGGAACTACCATCGCAAAGGCTACAGGTACCACCTCCCTCCTTGGTTTGAGGAGGTTAAGGTGGTAGGTTTGATGTGCCCCTCTCCTATCTGTTCGCCTAACCTCATAATCAAGATCTCCGACTCATCGTGTGACCTCAAAGGGTCCTTGCCACTTGGCGAGTAATTTGGAGCTCGAGGTGGGCAGCATTACAAGCACTTTATCTCCCTGAGCGAATTCCCATAGTTGAGTGCCCCTGTTGTACAGTCGGCGTTGACATTCTTGCGCTTGTAGCAAATTGTCCTGTGTTACCTGCCCCAAAGTATGGACTTTTGAGTCAAGAATGTATTGAATTAGATTTTTACTATTCGAAGGTCATTCCTCCCAAGCTTCCCGTATGACGTAAAGCACGCTGCGCGGCTGGCACCCATACAGTAGCTCAAATGGGGAAAACCTGGTGGAGGCTTGCGGGACCTCTCATACTGCAAACAGCAGGGGTTCGAGCCACTTATCCCAGTTTTTAGCATCTTCATGTACGAACTTACGAATCATGTTTTTTAAGGTCTTTTTAAATCATTCGACCAACCCGTCAGTTTGCGGGTGATAAACGCTGATGCGAATCAAATTAATGTCTAATAATTCGTATAGTTCGCATAGTGTACGTGACATGAATGTTGTGCCTTGATCAGTGAGGATTTCCTTTGGAATCCCAACTCGGGAGATAATTTTGAAGAAATTATCAAAACATATTACACATATTACCCTCAATAGATTTTTAAAACTGGGCCAAGTGGTTTCAAGAATTAGTGGATGGGTGAGGCGGGGATTAACCGTGGCCTCAACTCTATGCCTTTTTCCCCTGAATCGTATCTCAGTGGTAACCACCGGATACCTGTGAATGTCACCATACACACACCCCGCCTTGCACCAAGCATTGGTGGATCGAGGTTTGAGAACAACCTGTATCCACCAAAGCTTGATGTGTATCCCCTTTTACTCTTACCAGTATCTGATATGCCCCTGCCCAATCGGGGGCAGCCTGTGGAGCGTCGGAGATCCGGACCAGTGTCCCCACCTCCATTACTGGACACCGCTCCTGGCTGTGTAAGGTTTCCCCGCAGCTCCAGCAGACCGGCCCAGGTCTTCCTTCCACACTCGTGGGGGCGGTCTCACCAACCTGGAGGGGATAGCGGAGAGAGACGGGGGGGTAGGAGAAACAGACAAAGGGAAGGGTCCTCTGGACAGGGGGTGGGGTTTGGGCGGGCCTCCCCCCATCCGAGGAGCAGGAACTGGGCGGGAGTGAGGGGAATGGGGGGGAGGGAACATGAGGCACAGGGGGTACAGAGAGAGAAGAGAGAGAGAGAGAAGAAAAGACTGCTTCGCCGCCTCCTGGGAACGCCCCCATGTAGTCATCTGCCAGCCGGACGGCTCCCTCCAATGATGCCGGGCGGTGGCACTGGACCACTCGGACATGCCTTGGGGGAGTTGGGAGATGAACTGCTCCAGTACCACCAGATCGACCACTTCCATGATGCCGCAGGTTCCCCCCACCAGCTGCCATTTCCGGCAGGCGTCATGGAGCCGCTGCGCAAAAGCGAACGGGCGGCCGTCCTTCCCGAAGCTCAATGCGCGGAAGAGCTTCTGACTCTGCTCCGGGGTCTGACTGACCCATTGCTGGATGGCCTTCTTCTGGTGATTGCAATCCAGGAGGCTGGCAGCAGGGAGTTGTTGTGCCGCCAGCTGCGCCAACCCGGAGTGCAGGGGCAACAGGCAGGCTGCCCACTGATCGGGAGGCCACCTCCAAACCTCCACGGTTTTCTCAAAGAGGTCGAGAAAGGCCTTCGGGTCATCGTTTAGCACCATTTTCGTAAGGGCCACTGGTGGGACGGGCTCCGAGTATGTCGCAGCGCCAGCCCCCTCCTTGGCGATCAGGCTCCGGAGCACCTGCCGGTCCTCCACTTGTGCCTGGAGCAGGACTTGGAAATGCTGTTCCTGCTCCCGGCGTACCTCCATGAGGGCATGGTGTTGTGACTGCTGGATGCTGGTGAGGGTCTTGAAGACTTCGCCCAGAGGTGAAGACTCCATAGCAGCGTTCTCCTCCAAAGCCGGGTTCTCGGCATCACTGTAACAGATCTCTAATTTCAGGCAATGGAGGAGTCAGGAGACAACGAAGCAGGTTCAAGGTCAGTCCTTTTATACTCTTTCTTACAATTTATGGTAACCGTCGATAACAAAGAAAAATGTTCTAAATAAATGAAAGCACTCTAGCTAACGACGACTCTCTCGGTTCAGGGCTGTCGTGCTTTCTGGTTACTCTCTCTCCCTCTCTGATGCTCTGGCGTGCCTTTTCAAGTCTCCCTCTGCCATCACTATAATGTGAGACATTATCTCTCTTATGTTAGAGATAATTATGAACCAGGTGACGAGCTTTACCGCTCTCTCTCTCCCGCAGACGACACATGACCATGCCCCCCATGCCACACTCATGAACTAGTGTACTGTTTTGTCAACTCTGCGCCTACAATGGTAATTAATATTCTGTATGATACATGCAGTGATGATCGGAGTTGGCTGATTGAGTACGATTTCTATTCCAATGCAATTGTATTGTGGAAAATTATTTATTATAGTAGTTTAGCTCTACATTCATTTGATAGTGTAATCATAAATTATTCAAAATAATTAGAGATTATTAGAGATCACATTTTTTGTAGTAATTTATAAATACATTATACAAAATAAAGTCATTATATAATGCAAAGTTACTGAGACACGAAATAGCGAGCAAAATACCTTGCAGCCATCACATTTCACTCTGAGGCACCCATCTCCCACAATGGCACATTTATTCACATGCAGATACAATCATTTAATATAAAAATAAGGCTTCTCTTTTTCATTTATTCTGAAGGACGCGCTTTGGTCTTCTCTGAAGCAGGCGTCTGTTAAGCCTTCTGTAATTCTTCTCTGTATTATTCTAGTCTGAGCCTCTGCTTTCATCAAGAAGGGACTGATTTTGAAAGGCACATTTCTTAAACCTCAGGAGAAGAGGAATTTCTAAGAAAGGGAACCAGTGATTACGAAGTGACAGTGATCTGTAATCTCTCTGGCCTATTAAACCATTTTTGTACCACAAATTTGTGCATCATTTTGAGGAGACTTACATATGTCATAATTTTATTTTTCATGACCGTTTTCCTCCATCTCTCTGATGTTTGCAACTAAATGATCCGTCAAGAGTTGGCTGATTAGCTAGCCCACTTAGCCTCTGCTGGTAGATGCCTTATCTACATCTGTTTTCAGGATAGTGAAGGGTTTGGGACTGTTCTCGTTCTTGGGTGCCATCAGCCAATAAATGTTGTCAGGAATACATTTTCCTGAAGATCCAGAGTGAATAGTCACATTACGGCTCATTATTCGTTCAACAACATCTGTACCCAGAACTGGGTACCGTGAGCAAAATGGCAGATTTCAAATTACTTCAGATTTCAAAGTATATTCTGGGGTCATATGCCAGCCAAATAACTCAGGGGTGCCTTCACACGTGACAAATATTGCCAAATTTGCACACCGGGGCATAGTGTTAACATTAGTGGTCTACCTGCTGTAAACGTGTTTTTTCAGTGATGTGTTCATTTAGTGGGAAAATGGTGGTGGCACTTCCCTTGCTCGCATATAAAGTATATCAAGGATGGCATTTGGTTATCTAAAGTATTTAAGCATTGTTTTTTTTTGTTTTTTTTTTTATGAAATTAGTATCTATTACTTAAATCTCAGACAGTTTTTATAAGGTTACTGTCTTTTTAACCTTGTGCGACCTCACATCATCATGCGCATACATAGTGTTTTGTCTTCACTATTCGTTATGCATAACTTAATTTCATTTAAACTGTCTGATCTTAGTTCAGGACACTCTGGGCAGTCATTAAAGGGTTATTAACTAGTCATGTGAGAAAACTACATGTTGCCGATCTTAGTGAAGTTTATCTTTGGGAGAAACACCAACACCACCAAGTTTTTACATTGAATCCAGTTTGTATCAAGAGTAACGTCTTTAGTTTGATCTGATATGCCATTTTGAAAATTTCAACGACTTAAAAAAAATCCTAGGTCAGCTGTGCATTATCACATTGAGAATCAATTTGTGCATTCAAAAGCTGGAAAATGTTGCTTTAAGAGACTGTGTTAGGATGAAAATAAGGTGCATTTCAAACTCTCCTGTGACCAGTTTAGTCAGACAACACACTGGAGGTTAAGTCATTTACTAATAAGGAAGCAAGGGAGCATCCTATAGCTTTCCAATACAGCCAAGTGCATTCACTCCTTACATTTGGTCAACAGTTCAGTTTCAGGCTGCAAATGATGTTTGGACTCAACATGGTTGGCAGACATGGGACAGTGGTAATCAGTACATACTGTAGATTCAGAATTTATTTTTAGTTGTAGTATTCTGTATTTAACCCCATAGGAAAAAAGTACCGGCATCCTAAACCTACAACCTGAGGGTAATATCTCCAACTCTTCAAAAAGCAGATGCCTATGGACTAAGAGTAGCTTCTCAGTTTTGCTGTGTGATCTGGTTTTGTAAATGTGTTCTAGGCTGGTCATGGGAATATCAAGCAATTTGTTTGCAGTGGTTAAAATTATCCTAATTTAATTATTTTGTGCCACAGTAGAATTTCCAAACCAGCAGATGATATAAAAAGTCATGACATTCTCAAAAAAAAAAAAAAAAAAAAAAAAAAAACACTGTAAATCATTTTCAATATTGAGGCGTTTACATTGAAGGAAACCTACGTTTTAAGAAAATACATTCTTTGATGTCCCTTTCTGTTGATGACTTTAGTCCATCTATCCCACTACAGTTTATAATCCAAAACAACCCAAAGATATTTATACTCTGTAAACATCTGATTTGCCTCTCCTTTGATATTAATAACACACCATGAAGGCTCTTTCCTAAAATCTATGCCCATCTCATTTTTTGTTTTGGAAATTTTAAGAAGGAGATTAGAAGCATCACACCAAGAGATAAACACATCCAAAATAGGCCCATTACAGTCCTACCAATGCTATCAGATATCTCCCTGGAAAATAACTGATACAACTATTTGTATACTAAATAAACAACAAAGTTGAGAGGACACAGCCTTGGGGGGAGCCTTGGTAATCACTCTGTCAGACAAGGAGCAACCCACTCACACCTGCTGATGTATATTACAGTTTAAAAAAACAAAAAACATAATGTCTGACTGTTTGATTGTAAGATTATGAGGCGGAATTATAATGCTACATTTTATTTTAACATGGCTAGCAGTGATTGGACGATGCTGGCCATTACTTTGAATCAGAATTAATTATGCTAATTTCTAAGTAAAATGCTTCAGCACTGGCTATCACTTGTTTGTTTGACAGTGCAAAGAGTGAACATTTAGATTTTTTTCAAATCAGGTCGAACGATTTTTATTTGTATTGTTTTTTTTTTTATTTGAGCTTTTCCCAATACACATTGTTCCAAAGCAGCTTTACAGGAAATCTGTAATGTCTCAAAAACATGAATAACCAACACTCCAGGAAACATAATAACATTTTTTATAAAAAAGCTGAAGTTCTATAGCTTGGTATTATTTAAAACGGGTACATCAATTTTTAGGGAAACTATTTGCTCTTCAATTATTATTATTATTATTATTATTGCTTGTTTATTAGGTGCTACTAGTTACTAATCAAAAGATTTGTTTTGAGATGAAAGAAGATATTTCTTACCATTGCCAATGTGCACACATAAAGAATGTTGATTTCAGTTTTGTGTTCACAATATAGCTGTATAAAGACAGCCAAAGACTTATGAGATTAATTATTTAATTAAATGTTGCTTTAAAAAAAACTGTTCATAACATTTTTAATATAGAAGATATTACAAAACATGCAGACAAGCCTCCGTTGCTGCTTGGGAGTCACGACAGACACAGGTAATTGCACAAGCTCAGTCTCTCTCTCTCTCTCTCTCTCTCTAACACACACACACACACACACACACACACACACACACACATATTGTAGTTACTACTTCTAAAGTGACGTTTTTGAATTAGTTACGGAGGCTTTTTTTCTCCCCTTTTCTCCCCAATTTGGCATGCCCAATTCCCAATGCGCTCTAAGTCCTCATGGTTGCGTAGTGACTTGCCTCAGTCCGGGTGGCAGAAGACGAATCTCAGTTGCCTCCGCGTCTGAGACAGTCAATCTGTGCATCTTATCATGTGGCTTGTTGAGCGCGTTACTGCGGAGACCTAGCGTTTGTGGAGGCTCACGCTATTCTCCGTGGCATTCACGCACAACTCACAACGCACCCCACCGAGAGCGAGAACCACATTATAGCGACCACGAGGAAGTTAACCCAACATGAATCTACCCACCCTAGCAACCCGGCCAATTGATTGCTTAGGAAGCCTGGCTGGAGTCACTCAGCATGCCCTAGATTCGAATTTGCAACTTCAGGTATGATAGTCAGCGTCTTTACTTGCTGAGCTATCCAGGCCCCCAGTTACAGAGGCTTGCATGCATCTTTTGAATTATCAATGGCAGATCCTGATTCATGATGCAAGAAAGTATTTCTATGCACAAATGCAATTTCTGTGACAGTCCTTAGTTTCTCCTCATTTTTTAATTTTCTTGTTCTTTGAACTGTTGTATAAAAGCAATATCACACGAGCAAGAGTGCTGTATGGCCCTAAATCAGAACTGCTGTGATTACCTACTACCTCTCCGTGGAGGAGACTGTTTCGCAGCTCTCAATGTTGTGTTGCTTGGTGTGACAGATCCAAGTTCATGGGCAATGGAGGAGTCAGGAGACAGCAAACAGTTGAGTGTTTATACACACACACACACACACACACACATCAGCTTCACATAAACAAAGAAACGGCTCTTAGTCGCAAACTCAAATAGGGCTTTAAATGTACACAGTCTCTGGCTTTAGCTGCGGGTCTTTCATCCACTACTGCTCCGAGCCACTCTCTCTCCTCCTCTGACACTCTGGCAAGCCTTATCAGGTCTTCCTCCACCATCAGTATAATGAGAGACAGGTGTTAGAGTAATTACAGCACAGGTGACGAGCCTTACCGCTTTCCCTCTCCCGCAGACAGACACATGACTACGCCACACTTGGTTTTAATTACACTATAATGTGTTTATGTATCGTACGATACATATGGTATTGAATCATGAGCGTCATATCGAACAATACAATACGATAAAATATTTTTTAAACCCCTATTATATAGGCAACGCAAGGCAAGTTTATTTATATAGCGCATTTCATGCACATGGCAATACAAAGTGCTTTACATATAAATTTTAAAGCAAATACAAGATACATAAAAAATAAAAATCAATTAAGAACATTAAATAAGAATAAACAGTAATAAAATACATTTGATTTTTTAAATGATTAAAATTAATAAGAAGAAAAAGAATATTAAATTTTTTACACCATCCATAACTGTTGTTAACCTTCCCTGATTAAACAGAGGATAACCAAAAATTGTTAACACACACTTTAATTGTTGTTACCCTTCCCTGATTAAACAGAGGATAACCAAAAATTGTTAACACACACTTCAGTTGTTGTTAACGTTTCTTGATCAAACAGAGGATAACCACAAATTGTTAACACACACTTCAATTGTTGTTAACCTTCCCTGATTAAACGGAGGATAACTAAGTTGTTAACACCATCCGTAACTGTTGTTAACCTTCCCTGTTTAAACAGAGGATAACCAAAAACTGTTTACACACACATTGAGAAAAAGTTAAATAGAATAATTAAAATGAAAGAAAAATAAAAGCAAAATGATTCAGTGAAATCAATAAGTGCAGCACAATGCTCTGTCAGAAAATGCACAGCTAAACAGATGTGTTTTCAGTCTGAATTTAAATGTGTCTACTGTTTGGGGCACATCTAACCTTCTCTGGAAGCTGGTTCCAGCTGTGGGTACAATATATATATATATATATATATATATATATATATATATATATATATATATATATAAATTAGGGGTGTAAAAATGTTTGCCAAACTAAGTTCGGGAGGAGCTTGTTCATTTAATCCGACTAACCATATTGCCAGAGTAAGCGTATATAAACAGCTGCTTACCTCTATGCTGCGACGATTTTTCCAGCATTTGGCCCAGCCTTGTCCCTCGAGCTCTTCACTTTGGACGAGGAATTTTAAACCATACCCGGCTCTCCACAACAGTTTGACGAGTCCGGGATCATCTCTCCTTCTCCCCACGCCGCTGCCAAACCTCCGGCTGCGAATCGGGGCCACCGAGCTTCCTGCTTGAGATCCTCCACCCCCATATGCCACCGCAGGAACACATCTTCTCCTCCTCTGTCGAGATCTTCTCAATCCTCCTCAACCACCGCCTCCAGCGTGTCCGATTACCCAGCCATACCCAACATTTCAAAGTGGGCCATAAACGGTTTGAGACATGCTTTGGCAGCCGCTGACATCCATTTTTCTCGTTGCTCAAACAAAGCCCAGCTTTACAAGCTGTATGGCTCTGCCAAAGGCTGAATTCATCAATCAAACCCCCCCCCCCCCCGCCCCCCAACCACTCCAAGCATTACAAATTGGCAGCTCCTAACCAAGAAACCTCCGAAACATGTGCAGTTTTCATTACTTCTCAACTAACCAGTATCGCTGGAACTAACGTTTCTCCCTGGTAAACATGGCCGTGGAGCCGGCGAATTCTCTAAGCTCGCTATTCCTCAACTGAGAGTCCCTCTCAGTAACATTGACCGATCCATAGACTGTGGCCAGTTTTACATTACCCTCAAGCATGCTCACTCTCGCTGAATTCTGCATCGCCTTCGGGCAATTCACCAAATTCATCTGCTCAATGTTTACACCCTGAGGGAGTGTCCGGGAGGGGGCAGGGCTGTCCAGAAACAAAGTATTTGTCCACTTACCAAGTATATTATGCCATTTCATCCCTGGGGGTCCCTGGACCTCAGGGGTGTGTCCGGGAGGGGGCGGGACTGTCCATAACAATAGTATTTGTCCACTTATCAAGTATATTACACCACTTCAACCCTGGGGGGCTGAGAACCCCAGGGTGAGTCCAGAGGGGGCGGGGCTGTCTATAAACATAGTATTCATCCACTTACCAAGTATATTACACCACTTTATCCCTGGGGGGCTGAGGATTACAGGTGTGTCTGGGATGGGGCAGTGCTGTCCAGAAACATAGTATTCGTCTATTTACCAAGTATATTACACTAATGATGTCCACACAGCTGTGGACAATCCCACTTCCAATGTATTTAATGGGTGTTCAATACATGGTTGATGGACATTCCGCTTATACACCTTTTATTAGTCTTGAAATTAAACTTGATTGATTAAACTACATGTACAGGACTCAGTGTACTCAATAGAACCCATTTAACTAACCAACAATTCATATATATTTATAGTTTGCTTAAAATATAACTGTCCATAAAGCATGTATTTGGCGGCAATTAAATACATTGCAGGTGGGACCTTCCTGTATGACTCAGCAAAAACACAGGAAGATTCCACGTGCAATGTATTTAATGGCCACCAAATACTAGGTTTATGGACATTTAATTTAAATGAATTTAGTTATTATTTACAATAAATATTATTGATTGAAACACCTGTTTTGCACTCAGGGCAAACAAATGAACATATACATAACTATTAATTGAAAATGATGTACAACATGCATAAAACAGGACTGTCCGCAAAGAATGTATTTGGCAACCATTGAATACATTGCAGGTGGGACCTTCCTGTATGACTTGATGTCCTGAGGACTTGATGTCCACCAACCATGTATTTTAGATCCAGTAAATACATTGGAAATGGGATTGCACGTGGGACCATCCCATTTCCAGTGTATTTCATGGGCGTTCAATACATGGTTGATGGACATTTGGCTTATACACCTTTTATTAGTCTTGACATTAAACTTGATTGATTAAATCACATGTACAGCATTTAGTGTACTCAATAGAGCCCATTTATCTAACCAAATATTCAAATATATGTATAATTTGCTTAAAAAATGACTGTCCATGAAGCATGTATTTGACAGGCATTAAATACACTGCAGGTGGGATTTTCCTATATGACTTAGAGTTTTTGAGCAAACATTGCCTCTCTTTTCTAACAGGAGGTTTAATAGTATATGTTTGGACCTTTATGAATAAAACCACTTTAACAGTACTCCATAAAACTCAGTAGAACCCATTCATGTAACTTACAACTTGTATAAAAAGATGACTGTCCATGAAGTATGCATTTGGCGGCCATTAAATACATTGCAGGTGGGATCTTCCTGTATGACTTAGCAAAAACACAGGAAGTCCCACCTGCAATGCATTTAATGGCCGTCAAATATTAGGACATTTCTTTTAAATATATTTAATTATCATTTATAATAAATATTATTGATTGAACCACCTGTTTTTCACTCAGAGCATACAAATAAGTATATATACATTACTTTTAATTCCTAATAATGTCTAATTGGCATAAAAAATGACTGTTCATAAAGCATGTATTTGCCGGCCATTAAATACATTGCAGGTGGGACTTCTTGTGTTTTTGCTAAGTCATACAGGAAGATCCCACCTGCAGTGTATTTAATGGCCATCAAATATTAGGTTTATGGACATTTAATTTAAATATATTTAATTATTATTTATGATAAATATTGATTGGACCACCTGTTTTGCACTCAGGGCATACAAATATGTATATATAAATGACTTTTAATTCATAATAATGTCTAATTGGTGTAAAAAAAATGACTGTCCGTAAAGCATGTATTTGGCGGCCATTAAATACATTGCAGGTGGGATCTTCCTGTATGACTTACAGCTTTTGAACAAAAATTGCCTCTCTTTTCTTACATGAGGATTAATAGTATATATATATATATATATATATATATATATATATATATATATATATATATATATATACAGGTGCATCTCAATAAATTAGAATGTCGTGGAAAAGTTCATTTATTTCAGTAATTCAACTCAAATTGTGAAACTCATGTGTTAAATAAATTCAATGCACACAGACTGAAGTAGTTTAAGTCTTTGGTTCTTTTAATTGTGATGATTTTGGCTCACATTTAACAAAAACCCACCAATTCACTATCTCAAAAAATTAGAATATGGTGACATGCCAATCAGCTAATCAACTCAAAACACCTGCAAAGGTTTCCTGAGCCTTCAAAATGGTCTCTCAGTTTGGTTCACTAGGCTACACAATCATGGGGAAGACTGCTGATCTGACAGTTGTCCAGAAGACAATCACTAACACCCTTCACAAGGAGGGTAAGCCACAAACATTCATTGCCAAAGAAGCTGGCTGTTCACAGAGTGCTGTATCCAAGCATGTTAACAGAAAGTTGAGTGGAAGGAAAATAGTGTGGAAGAAAAAGATGCACAACCAACTGAGAGAACCGCAGCCTTATGATTGTCCAGCAAAATCGATTCAAGAATTTGGGTGAACTTCACAAGGAATGGACTGAGGCTGGGGTCAAGGCATCAAGAGCCACCACACACAGACGTGTCAAGGAATTTGGCTACAGTTGTCGTATTCCTCTTGTTAAGCCACTCCTGAACCACAGACAACGTCAGAGGCGTCTTACCTGGGCTAAGGAGAAGAAGAACTGGACTGTTGCCCAGTGGTCCGAAGTCCTCTTTTCAGATGAGAGCAAGTTTTGTATTTCATTTGGAAACCAAGGTCCTAGAGTCTAGAGGAAGGGTGGAGAAGCTCATAGCCCAAGTTGCTTGAAGTCCAGTGTTAAGTTTCCACAGTCTGTGATGATTTGGGGTGCAATGTCATCTGCTGGTGTTGGTCCATTGTGTTTTTTGAAAACCAACGTCACTGCACCCGTTTACCAAGACATTTTGGAGCACTTCATGCTTCCTTCTGCTGACCAGCTTTTTAAAGATGCTGATTTCATTTTCCAGCAGGATTTGGCACCTGCCCACACTGCCAAAAGCACCAAAAGTTGGTTAAATGACCATGGTGTTGGTGTGCTTGACTGGCCAGCAAACTCACCAGACCTGAACCCCATAGAGAATCTATGGGGTATTGTCAAGAGGAAAATGAGAAACAAGAGACCAAAAAATGCAGATGAGCTGAAGGCCACTGTCAAAGAAACCTGGGCTTCCATACCACCTCAGCAGTGCCACAAACTGATCACCTCCATGCCACGCCGAATTGAGGCAGTAATTAAAGCAAAAGGAGCCCCTTCCAAGTATTGAGTACATATACAGTAAATGAACATACTTTCCAGAAGGCCAACAATTCACTAAAAATGTTTTTTTTATTGGTCTTATGATGTATTCTAATTTTCTGAGATAGTGAATTGGTGGGTTTTTGTTAAATGTGAGCCAAAATCATCACAATTAAAAGAACCAAAGACTTAAACTACTTCAGTCTGTGTGCATTGAATTTATTTAACACATGAGTTTCACAATTTGAGTTGAATTACTGAAATAAATGAACTTTTCCACGACATTCTAATTTATTGAGATGCACCTGTATATATATATATATATATACACATGGACCTTTTTTAATGAAACCACTCTTAGGGTACTTATAAAACTCAGTAGAACCCCTTTAAGTAACTTATAATTCATTAATATGCCAAATTTGCATAAACAATGACTGTCCATGAAGCATGTATTTAAAGCCCATTCAATATATTACTCAATATGACTCAGCAAAATGACAGGAAGTGCCCACCTGCAAATTATTTACATATTATACTATTCATGAAACACACTGAATAGCCCTCAGGGCACCAGTTTATCACATTTATCTACCTTACAAGTCAAAAAGTTAATAATATGCTTAAAAACTGATTGTCCACAGACCATGTATTTGGCGGCCATTATATGCATTGCAGGTGGACACTTCCTGTGTGACAAAGTGAAAATACCATAAAATATGATGCAAACACCTAGGGTCTTTGAATGCTCACTCATTGAGCCCTCGTGAACAACATGTTGAAATTTTATTTCAGTCAGTGCTGAGCAAGTACTTGGGAAAAAAAATCAGGAAAAATATTTGTGAAAAATAACTGTCACTTTTCACTCACAAGTCGGCCAGTTTAGCACTTAACAAACTTATTCAGACTTCAAACTTCAAACACACTGACTAGGGGTCCCCTGAAAAGATATAGATTTCAAATTGGAGTAATTTGGAGCTTTCTGAGTGGTGTCCATAAACAGAGTATAGAAACAAATGGTGTACATTGCACGTGGATGTAGGCCTGGCATCACGTCAATAGGTCTGACAGACCCCAAATTCCACATGGTGACATGTCGAGTGCCCCTTAACAACATATTAAGGGGACTAAGGACTAGGACTCAGTCATTATTCATTATTTTCAATATATCTCCTAGCCTGCCATAGGAATCAATGAGACAGCCTGCCCTGTGGTCCTGTGTGCAGCAGTACACTCATCAGAGGCTTTAATACTTAGCAAGCACTCCAGACCTCCAAATTCTATGACGTGATTTGAGGGCCCATGATAGTTGAGGATCTCGAATTTCAAGGTCCTGCGACCTTTTGTCCCCTCTTTTCTAGATGTCCCACTTGCCATTTAAACCCATGTAATTTTCATACTATGTTTTTGGACACCGTCCCTAAAGGGGCAAATTTTGTGTCAAAAAAGGTCAAAGGATCGTAGAACTCTGGACACTGTCTGAGGACGCCCTGATGATATGCATATGTCGATTTCGGGACATTTGAATTCTGAATTCTAAATCTTCGGCCTGTGAGGACATTAGAAAGCATTTACGGTCGCACGCATCTGACACCTCTCAAGAGGAAGATGGCGGGGGTCCGGTTAGGAATGACAGCGCACCTCAGGTTGTATGAAAAGATATGGTGAACATTTATGCAGCGCTAACAAAAATCTCGACCGACATGGAGGGCCTCGCAGAAATATGTCGAACGACCACATCTATGGAGGCAAAACTTTCCACCCTGATCGCAAGAATGGATGAGGCTAAAAAGTGAATAGAGTTTCTGGAAGCAGCCAGAAAAGAACTGTGGATTAACCCGCCGGCCACCAAAACTGATATGGATCAGGTGTGGGAAAAATGAGAGGATATGGAAAATCGAAGCAGATGCAATAATGTCTGTTTCGTTGGAATCCCCGAGGGGAAGGAAGGTCAAGATATGGTCAAGTTCCTGGATGGGCTGACACAGGACTGATGTAATCTTGTAGCAATGGTGTCACGGAAAATCTCATGAGCATGCATGGACCGTCGGATTTCCGGGGGATGGACACCAATTATTACTGTTATGTGCGAGGTTGAAGCGCATATGTTTTCTGTTCTGTGGGTTATTAATGATTTTATGGTTACATGTTGAATTGTGGTCTATATAATTTAGCCTTGGGTACACAATTTGTCTTTGCATGTCAATATGTCACTTTAATATAAGTAAAATGTTTCTCTCCATGTGGAATGTTAATGGGCTTAGGCACCTTATAAAAATTAGGAAGGTTGCATCTTTTCTTAAGCGTTTTTATAGATCTTGAAGGGAAGTTACAAGCAGCTGGGATCTTCTGTATCCATCTGGGAGGGACTACACCTTTTTTCATCAGTTCATAAGATTTTGTCATGTGTATTTTGTTGATTCTTGTATTTCATATCATTTATTTTGAAAATTCTAGTTCCTGTTTCATGTCATGTGTTTCCCTTGTCATGTGATTTCATGTTTTCCCTCCATGTTCATGTGTCTTGTTATCTTGTTTAGATTTCTGTTTGGTCATTGGTTTGTTCTCCCATACCCTCATGTTTTCCATTGTCCTTTGTCAAGTATTGTACGTGTTTGGTAACATTGTTATGCTATGTCAAGTCAAGTATATGTCAAGTCAAGTTTAAGTTAAGTCTAGTCAAGTTCATGTTTATGTTTCATTCACATTTATAGTTAGGGTTTTTGGATTTCACTTTTGTTAATAAATTGCACTTGGGTTCTTCATTTCATCATCATTGTCTTCGTCATTGCCAGCGCCAGCAGCCAACGTTACAGAATACTTGACCGAACAATGAACACAGCAATTCAGCTCCTGCACCTACGTCAGGGGAATCGTCCCCTGGAGGACTATGTGGAAGACTTCTGTGCTCTGGCCTGCCGGGTGGACTTTAATGAGGTAGCCCTCAAGGACATTTTCCAGGCAGGTGTGTGTGAGCCAGTTTCCTTCCCGATGACTGATGGTTGGAGTATCTACAGCCTGGTTCAGTATATTGACCTTGCCCTGCAAGGTTCTAAGTTTACTGTGGGGGAG
This sequence comes from Myxocyprinus asiaticus, assembly GCF_019703515.2. NCBI lineage: Eukaryota > Metazoa > Chordata > Actinopteri > Cypriniformes > Catostomidae > Myxocyprinus > Myxocyprinus asiaticus. Next base: position 4,586,999 of record NC_059383.1, on the reverse strand, counting down.
GCGAATGCCGAGCCGGAGTCCCACATCATGGTCGACGAGCCAGCGTCCCACATCATGGCCGACGAACCAGCGTCCCACGTCATGGCCGCCGAGCCAGTGTCCCACGTCATGGCCACTGAGCCAGAGTTTCACGTCATAGCCACCAAGGCAGAGTTCCTCATCATGGTCGCTGAGATAGCGCCATCTTTTGTCACAGCAACGCCTCAAGCCTGCTGCATGCCATGTCACAGTAATGCCTCAGCCTGCTCCATGACATGTCACAGCAACACCTCAGACTGCTCCATGCCACATCACAGCAACACCACAGCCTGCTCCATGACATGCCACAGCAACGCCTCAGCCTGCTCCATGCCACGTCACAGCCACGCTTGAGCCTGCTCCATCCCACATCACAGTCTGTGCCATGCTATGTCATGGCCACATCTGAGCAGTGGGACCTGGAGATGGTTCCCACCCTTGTACCCACACTTAGTTCTCCTGAGCAGGCAAGGGGAACTTTCAAACCTCCGACCCCGCCTGGACCCTCCGAGCCCTGGACTCTGCCTTGGCCTGTCAGTCCCTCGACATTGCCTCAGCTCTGTGTTCCCTTGGCTCCACTGCGGTCTTTCAGCCTGTCGGCTTTGCCGGGGTCCCTCGTCCCTCTGGCTCCTCCTTGGTCTGTCGGTCACCTGGCTCCGCCTTGGCTCTCCGATCCTCTGGCTGCGCCTCATCCCTCTGGTCCGTCAGCTCCACTGGGGACCTCCTTCCCTACGACTCCACCTCTGCCTTGCTCCTCCGAGCCTCCGGCGCTGCCTTGGTCCTCCCTGCCTCCGGCTCCACCCAACTCTGGCTCTTCGAGTCTTCGGCTACTCTCCGGGTATCCAGTTCTCCATGGCTCCGCCCCTCAAGCCTCTCACAGCTCCGCCTTCCATGGCTCCACCCCTCGAGCCTCTCATGGCTCCACCCCCCACGGGCTCCCCCCGATCCCATGTTCCACGCCCTGCCAAGCCATGCCTCAAGACCACCCCCAGCTCCCTACTGAACTTTGAATATTATATCATGTTTTATGTGTTTTGTTCATGTGTTGGGGCGTCAGGAGCCGCCCCTTTGTGGGGGGTTATGTCATGTGTATTTTGTTGATTCTTGTATTTCATGTCTTTTATTTTGAAAATTCTAGTTCCTGTTTCATGTCATGTGGTTCCCTTTTCCTGTGATTTCATGTTTTCCCTCCATGTTCATGTGTCTTGTTTTCATTGGTTGATTGTTTTGTTATCTTGTTTAGAGTTCTGTTTGTTCATTGTTTTTTTCTCCCATGTCCATGTATTTATACCCTCAAGTTTTCCATTGTCCTTTGTCAAGTATTGTGTGTGTTTGGTAACATGTTATGCTATGTCAAGCCATGTTTATGTCAAGTCAAGTTTAAGTCAAGTCTAGTCAAGTTCATGTTTATGTTTCATTCACATTTATAGTTAGGGTTTTGGATTTCACTTTTGTTAATAAATTGCACTTGGGTTCTTCATTTCATCATCATCGTCTTCGTCATTGCCAGCGCCAGCAGCCAACATTACAAATTTACTCTAGAATAGATTTTTTTTTTTTTTATTTTATTTTTTCGGAAGTAAAATTCACATTCATTTTCCCCATAGGGAAATGTATGTATATATATATATATATATATATATATTTTTACATTTTTATTCAAATCAAAACATAAATACACAGAATCAACTTTTAACACCCACTACCACCCATCCCCAACCCAACCCCAACCCTCAACAAACATGCACATACATGAGCACATACACAAGAAAACAAAAACAAAACAACTAATAATATCACACACATTAATAACTACCCCTCTCTCTCCACTGATCCACCCAAAGAACCCTCCAAGAAGGGCAAGTATCTACCCCATTTCCCAACAAACAAATCCAAATTCCCCAGTTTTCTATATGACCCCTCTTCTAAAGCCCCCACCCTACCCCTCTCCGAGCACCACTCCTGAAATGGGGGCACTCCAGCCGACTTTCAACCCCTCAAAATCACCTGTCTGGTGACCATAACACTGGATAGGATGCAATCCTCCACATGTTTATTCCCCACATTGATAACGCCCCATCTCCCAAAATACAGAGTCTGGGACAGAACGAATCCTAGTGCCCAAGATGTCACATTCAAAACTCTGAACCCTCAACCAAAACCCTTGAATCTTAACCCCCCCCCCCCCAAAAAAAAAAAACAAAACAAAACATGGGTTGTGTCTACACCCTCCGATTGGCATCGCCAGCAGGTGGCTGTGTCTTTAAGACCAAGCCTATACAATCTAGAGGGGGTCCAATAGAATCTATGTAAAATCTTGAATTGCATAAGGCGAACCCTTGCATCTCTAGATACAGATTTGACATTTTTTAGAATCCTAGACAACACTCCCTCCTCCAATACCATGTTTAAATATTTCTCCCATAATCTCTTGATAGAAGTTAGAGCTCCATTCCCCAGACTCTGAACTAACAGGGAGTAATACACTGATGCCTCATGACCTTTTACAAAAGCAGTAATCACCTCTTCCAGAGTATCTGCCGCTTTAGGGCGGTGTATGCTACTACCACAAATAATACAGAGCAGGTGGCGCAGCAGTAAATACCTATAAAACTGAGATCTGGGAATCCCAAAATGTTGAACCAAATTTTCAAAAGATCTCAACACTCCACTCTCATATTGGTCACCGAGTGTAGTAACCCCCCCTCACAATCCACTCTGACCAGCAGAAAGGGGACTTATCAATACATAATCTTGGGTTCAGCCATATGCTTGAGGCAACATTAAAATAAATGTCTGAATTAAATACTCTGGACACTTTAGTCCATACTGAGTGCACATGCGAGATAACGGGGTGTGACTTAACTTCTCCGATTAGTGTAACAGAAAGGCTTTGCAATTGCGAAATAGGGGCAAGAACTTCCTGTTCAATACAAAACCAGGGAGGGACTCTCTCAGGTGGAAGCGACCAATGAGCCAAATGTCTGACACTGAATGCATAATAATAATCTTGGGTAGGCCTAGCCCACCTTTGTCAATCGGCCTATGTAACTTGCTAAAATGTAATCTAGGACACTTACCATCCCAAATGAAGGTCTTTGCTATGCTATCAGATTGCTTGAAATAAGAGAGGGGGACATCTACAGGGAGAGATTGTAGCAGGTAGTTAAATTTTGGAATACAATTCATTTTAATAACATTAACCTTCCATATCATAGATAAATGTAATGAAGCCCACCTGCTCACATCGCTCGAAAAACTTTTTATTAAAGGGTCAAAATTTACTCTAACTAAATCAGACAAATTTGCTGGGAATAAAATGCCCAAATACTTAATGCCCTGTTTGGGCCACTGGAAGAGGCCCGGCTGGAAAGCCATTACTGGGCAGTACGCTGTCAGAGACAAAGCTTGGTATTTAGACCAATTAACTCTGTCTCCTGAGAATTTAGAAAAGGAATTAATAATTCTGTGGAGGCAAGGCATAGATCTAGTGGGGTCGGAGACAAATAATAAAATATCATCTGCGTAAAGCAAAAGCTTATGTGCCACACCTCCCGCCACCACCCCTGGAAAATCATCTTCCCCTCTTATCGCAGCTGCTAATGGTTCCAGGGCAAGACAGAACAATAATGGGGGAAGAGGGCAACCCTGCCAGGTGCCCCTATCCAGAGTAAAATAATCTGAAATTAATCCATTTGTTTGTACTGCCGCAACAGGGTGTATATAAAGTAACTTAATCCATCCACTAAAAGTATTCTCGAACCCATATATTTCCAAAATCTTAAAAAGATAATCCCATTCTACCATATCAAAAGCCTTTTCATCGTCAAGTGAGATGGACGCAACTGGAGTTTGATCATTCACCAGTGACCACATGATATTGATGAGACGCCTAATGTTGTCAGAAGAGCTGTGGCCCTGAATAAACCCTACCTGATCTATATGTATAAGAGATGTCATAACTTTACTTAATTGGTTAGCCAACATTTTTGACAATATTTTAATGTCTAGCTGTATCAGGGAAATAGGACGATAACTCTTACACTCGTTTGGATCTTTGTCTTTTTTAAGAATCAGACTGATCCGGGCTTGTGTCATGGTAAGCGGAAGCTTTCCATTCTTTATTGATTCTATATAAACTTCTAACAAAACTGGAGCCAGTTCTGTAGCATAAGATCTAAAAAACTCAGCGGCAAAACCATCTGGCCCCGGAGCCTTGCCTGTAGGCAAGGCCTTAATTACCTCGCCAAGCTCCTCCAAGGTTATCTCAGAATCGAGATAATGTTTTTGCTCAGTCATCAGTTTAGGGACTTCTAAAGGTTCCACAACATTTCTAATATCCTCATCAGTAGACGAAGACATGAAACTATAGAGATCAAGATAGAATTCTTTAAAAGCATTATTAATATCAATGGCCGAGGTAAAAACTTCGCCACCGGCAGATTTTACTGAAGGAATGGTAGGAAAATACTCTCTCTGCTTTATATATCTAGCCAAAAGCTTCCCTGCCTTGTCCCCTGACTCAAAGTATGACTGTCTTGCCCTGAATAACCAAAACTCCACCTTCTGTGACAAAATAGTATTATATCTGTATTTCAATCGGGTCAATTCTCTGAGGCCATAAGACGACATTCAACGCTTCAGCTCTGCCTCAGCACTTCTAATATTCCCTTTCAAATCCACGAGTTCTCGTGCTTTGGATTTTTTGATGAATGATGCATACTGTATGATCTGACCCCTAAGAACTGCCTTAAGTGCCTCCCAAGTCATGCCCACAGAGGATACTGAGGACTAGTTGGTCTCCATATAAACATGATTTCAACCTTTAACATTTGTTGGAATCAGGATTTTGCAAAAGGGATACATTAAAGTGCTAACTATATGATTTCCATTTCTCCATATGTGGCAACACCTCTAAATTCACCAGGGTGTGATTTGAGACTAAGATGTTTCCAATTGCACAATCAACAACAGATGAAATGAGGGACCTAGATATAAAAAATAACTATTCTAGAATAAATCTTATGGACTGATGAAAAAAATGTATAGTCCCTCCCAGATGGGTTTAAAAGTCTCGAAATATCTGTAAGACCAAGATTTTTTACACATCTTGTGAAGTGTCAGTGTTGCTCTAGGGGGCTTACACATTATTGCTTCACTATGATCAAGGACTGAATCCATCAATAGATTAAAGTCTACTCACATTAGTATTTAATGAGGAGTGCCAATGGCTTGCAACATCCCTTTAAGATTTATAAAAAAAGCCCTGATCATCAGCATTAGGTGTGTAAATATTAGCTTTTGCCCCTGAAATTCAGCTAAAACAATAATGGATCTTCCTAATTTATCTTTAATCTGTTTAATACATTTGAATTGTAGATGTTTACTTATCAAAAAAATGACTCCCCTGCTCTTACTTCAACCAGCACTAAAGAAAACATGTCCACCCCATATCTTCCCAAATTTTTCAGCTTCCTGCAGGGAAAGATGCGTTTCTTGAAGAAACACAATATCATATTTCTTACGTTTAAGAAAAGAAATAACCTTCCTTCTTTTTATGGGGTGCCCCAACCCATTCACATTCCATGTGGAGAGAGACAATCCACTCATATTAACATTTGACATTTTGCCATATTAGAATAAATAGATTGTGTCAAAAATAAAATGATAAAGACCATATTCCAACATTAGTGCAACAATCAAACCCTGAACGTCCCCCGAACCAAACAAACAGAAAAAAAGAAAAACTTGCTCATTAACCCCGCGCACAACAGCGCCAACTGGTGTCCATCCCTCAAAACTCAAACAGTCCATGTACGCCTACAAGAGTCCCTGCGACAACTTTGCCATCAGATTGCTCAAGTCCAGTGTTTGAATACACATTTTGTGAGATATAATTACATAACAGAAAATAATCTATAAAGCAAACTCCAGCCAATAGGCGGAATAAACACACATAATGTGTAGATTAATTTACAAAACTGTCCCAAAGGTGTGTTCCTCCACAAAACAAACTCCATCCGCTAGCGGAACCAGCACAAAAAATAAAATTCCCTTTAGTTTCCTCGGACAGTCAAACGAGTGCTCAGTGAGCCGGCTGTTCATGAGTGCAGCAGATGACCTAATCCTTCCAATGTCCTGCAAAAAATACTCCACAAAACAAACTCCAGCCAATAGGAGGCATAAACACAAGGAACATGCAGATTCATCCACAACTGTCCCAAAGGAGTGTTATTCCACTAAACAAACTCCAGCCGCTAGATGGAGCCAGAACAAAAATAAACCAAAAAAGCGCCTAGCTTCCTCGGATGGTCAAGTGAATATTCAGACAGTCAAGCTTACTTGGGGGCAACGTGAAAATCACCAAATGGCTAACTCACCCCACTGTCTCTATGAAAGGCAATGCTTGTTGTGGGCATGTAAATATTTTGTGGCCATCCTTAGTATCTATTCTCAATTTGGCCAGAAACATCAGTGCAAAAGTGATCTTCCATTGATGTAAGTGTTTCTTGCATTCCTTGAATCGATCACGTTTCACTCTTGTCAAATTTGCAAAGTCAGGGAACAAGAAAATGTTGTGGTTCTTCCAAGAAAGCTTTCCTTTACTCCTCACCTTGCGTAACATGAGATCTTTATTGGATGATCTCAGAAATTTGGCCAGAATTGATCGGGGACTGTCTCCCTCATCCGATCTCCGAGCTGGGACTCTGTGAGCTCGCTCGATTTCCAGCTTATGGCCTGTTATGTTGAGCAGACTCGGGAAGAGCTCGTCTAGGAATTTTACCACAACTCGGCCTTCCTCATGCTCAGGAATTCCAACAATTGTTGGATGTTGTTTCACCGATTACGATTCTCAAGGTCTTCCAACTTTTCCCAAACAAGTTCCAAATGTACTTTGGTCGCTAGTGAATTAGCTGCTAACTCCCTCTCCAATGACTCCAGATAATATTTGTTCTTGGTGGGTGTGGTCTTTTAGATACGTCCCAGTAGAGGCATTCCAGCTGGCCTTTAAGTGATGTACGTAATTCGAAAGTGAAGAGCATGAGACCAAGCTGACAGAGTCGGCTGTCATCACTACCGCTATCACCATTAAGAAAGAGATCCTTAAAAACCCGAGATGTAGTCTTTGTACAGTATCATGTATGTTGATTTGACAAAAAAAAAAAAAAAAAGTTGTGATAAATCATGGCAATAATTTTTATAATGAAGTAGCATTTAAAGAATGTTTTCACTAATATGCATAAATAATGTTGATAACATAATAACATTTTGAGAATATTTATCAAAGACAGATGTCTAGAAAAGAACATCACTTAGGGTGCTTTCACACAAGAACTTTTGGTGCGCACCCAGGGTCGAATTACGTCAAAGTTCGGTTTGTTTGTATTATGTGAACACTGTTTTCCGAACTCGGGTGCGCACCCAGGAACCACACCTGAGTCCGCTTGAAAAGGTGGTCTGGGGTACAGTTCAAGGAAACAAACTCGGGTTCGATCCAAGCAATCGAACCAAGTGTGAAAGCACCCTAATTTGCAGTGAGCTCACTTTCTACCAGTTAAAAAAAAAAAAAAAAAAAAAAAAAACAACATTATATGGGATTCTTGAGTGTGGATGTTAAAGGTTCTTCATGGAACCATACACCCTGACAAAAGACCATTTAAGAACATTATAATTTTTTTTAATAGTGTATCAATAGCATCACTGAAATCCATATAACCGCACACTTGCTTAGGGGTACATCTACCTTTTATTGCCTGAATGACCTTGGTATCTTGTTTTGCTTGAGTTATGTTGTTGGTTTTTCTACTGTTGTGTTCAGTACTGTTGAATGACAGCATGTCTGAGCATGTCTGTGCAGTGAAGGATAAGAGCTGTCTAGACGCTGACATTGATCAATGTGATAAAATTATGGTGAAACCAAACATGAGCACAATTTTTAAGTCCTGCAGTCTATCTTAAATCATCATTTTACAATTTAATAAAATAAAATATAGCAACATTAAATCCAATTATTTTTCAACTGTTTTTTTTTTCTTTTTCTGGAGAGTAGGTAAAGGGCCAGTGCTTTTTTATTCTGAGCATGTGTGGCTCGCTGCAAACATGTTTTGTCATGTTTATGTTGAGAGCAATAAGAGGAAGGTGGCTAGCCCCAGCCCTACCATCTGCAAGTGATCTGCCATCTAATCCTGCCCCTTTACCAACGGCTGACACTTTGAATACCAACAAGCCCTGACAGTCAAATCAGTGCTGCAGAATATTCAGAAGATAAGAGATGTTTTAAATTATTCCCTAGTCAACACCCAATGGGCCAAAAATGTTGCAAGCGAAATGATAATCACACAAGGTCACAGGCATTTTTGGATGATTTACAGAACTGCTGTTGTAAAAAGGGGTGTGGGATACTGTTAAATATGGATGAGTAATGCTATTTTTAGATCAGGGGTTAGATCTGGAAACCCCTTGGATATTATCAAATCAGATAGTGGTGTGGTAACATGGTTTGTATTGATGGATAGGATTGGCCAAACAGTTTCAACTATGTCACTGTCTGTCTCTGCAGTGTTCAGTTGTGGTGGTCGCGTTGTGTGTGCACTCTTCCAGTGGGGGGCTGGGGCAAGCAGAGCTGGCATCACACCCTCCCCCATAAGACAGAAACAAAATGTTTCTGACTACATTTTGCACGTCAGCTCTTCAACTGCTATTAAGAATTAAGAATAACAATAATCTGTTTACTTGTATCCAAAACTTAAATAATTGCATCTCACAGAACACTGTCTGTCTCCTCAACTACTATAATGCAACCCAGCAATCTTAAGTATCCTGGGCCCTGGGAAAAGAAGATAGGGCAGGAGAGAGAAAGAGTGAGCATACATGATAGTTATCAAAATGGAAATGAGCTTCATTTATGAGACTGCTGATTTGGGTTCTGAAAACAATTTAAGTGGGTTGTGATCGCAGTATAACACCAATGAAAAGAGACCGCCTGCTATGGAAACATCAAAATGCTGTGGGGCCCAAATTAGAGCCAGTGCCTCATTTTTGATCATGGAATAGTTTAACTGATAAGGCAAAAATTTATTTGACAAGAAACAAACAGGCCAATCAATGCCTTTTTCCTCCTCTTGTAAGAGGACAGAACCTGTGCCCACCTTGCTTGCATCCACACATATTTTGAAAGGCTGATTCGAGCTGCCACCAGTCTATCAAACATTGCACTAATTGTAATAAGTGTTCTTCCTATGTATCACTATATATACTGTATATAATGACTTTGTCGAGTTCATTAGTTGTTGAAGCGTTGCAGGCGCATTTCGCAAACCAAACTCATAACCTGATATGAGTATACACCATCAGGTGTGATGAAAGTCTTGGGGAAGAGTAGTTTGTGGGACCTGCCAATACCTCTTTAACAAATCAAATTTACTCACAAATTTTGCTGCCCCAACCTTGTATTCACAATCTTCTATTCATAGGAGAGGGAAATGAATGGGTTTGATGATTGCATTTAATTTGCCAAAGTCTGTGCAAAATCTGAATGTTCGATCAGGTTTTGTAACTATCAAACAGGGGGATGCTCAGCTAGACGTCGATGGATGTGCCAGGTTGTTATCCAGCAGTTATTACACGGCTCTCTGGAATATTCAATTCTTATTGGTCAATGCCGTGGTCAGATATTGCTCTGTAACAACCACACATCCGGAGATTAAGATGTATCAGACCGCTCATCCACATCTGGGGATTAAGACGTATCAGACCGCTCATCTGAGTTCTGCGAGCCGTCTCTCCTGCTTCTCGGCGGGCTTACTGTGCGACATCTACAAGTATGATAATAAAATATTTTCCATGCAGATCAATGTTTCATGTCCATTTATTTGTTTATTTGGCAAGTAGTCTTGTAATAGGCTGAATATTGAGGAGTCAGACAGTCATTTTCACAAAATAATCACCAACAGAACTCCGATGCAAACCGAAGAATGATTCCAGCTGTTCAGCGGTTTCTTTCTCTTCAAATTACATAATTTCAATGCAAATCAATATTTTATATCCATGTATTAATTTATTTGGTTAGTTGTAACGTTTTTTTTTTTTCTCTAAGGTTAATTTTAAATGCTGGGGTGCCAGACAGATATACTGTTGATTGTTTAAGTATTTGGGTTGTCAATAATTCAGTCAAGTCATTAAAGAAAGGAAAACAAACAAAGGATTTATAAAATACCATCAATATCTCAAATATCAACAATAAACATGAACCCTTAATATTGGTAAGAAGTTTGTACCCAGGTATCAGTCAACATAGGAAGCATTCGACAAAGACTCAGTAGAAGTTCAGATCTTTCAGTGTATTTACAAGCACAGAGTGTCCAAAAAAATCCAAAGTTTTCCCACAGTCAAATATCAGCAAGAAATTTCAGTTCATATAGTTTAAATAACACATACACACAAAAACGTCAGCAGAGCAGTCCAAGACTCAAAATCAATTTCAAATGTTCAACACATGCGATGCAATGAAGGGTGAGAGAAAAAAGTAGATAAACAGTCAGTCGTTTGCAAGCTTAGAGCCTATTACTCACGCCTACCAGACTCCACATTTGTAGTAGTCCGGTCCGGGTTTTCCAGCTTCTAACATTGTTAATTAATTTATAATTATTAATTATAATTATTAATTATAATTATATTTATTTATTTATTTATTTATGGTGTGTAAATTTATATAGTTGTGGTGTGTATATTGTAAGAGAGCGTATGATTCCACTCCGTAACTCCAGATCAGGATTTCCCAGAACTCCGACCAACACTGTACACGCTCCGTTTTCACAACAACCAGCTGCAGAGAGATCGGATATTCCTTGTTCATTGTGCTGTCCTTAGAATTACTAGGGCAGAACTAACCTGCTGACGGAATAAACTTTGTGTCGTAAGAAACAATAAAACACTACTGGAGGAGTCTGCTGAAGGACCTCATGGTATGTTTACATGACAACGATGTACTAAAAATGGAAAAGTATTTCCTTTGCGTTTTTGAAAAGTTTTGCGTATAGACGACAACGTTGTCAAAACGATCCCCGTTCACACGGATCCACGAAAACGACTAAAAGCGCTGTATTATGCATGCCAGGCCAGTAGTTGGCGATGTCACTTTGTAAAGAAACACTACGCGCCTACGCACATAAGCATTCTTCCACAGAGCGGTGAATACAATCAATGAAGATGGCGAAAGCATCAAGCAATTTTGTCTGGACGGACGATGAGGTTGCTTTATTACTACAATTACTTTGCTGGAGAAGTGTCAATAAACTCAAAATCTTGAGCAGCACAAGCACAGTCCTGTAGTCTGCCATTGTAGTTTTGAATGTCTCGCGCATTGTTTTGAAGTACTCGCGTGCATGCCTATAGACTGAACTCTCAAGATTATTCAATAAACTCTGCTTATTTTTACCATCACTTCATCTCCTGCCTTCTTCTGTATTCCCCTGCTGACTCTTGGGCTGGTAGGAGAGTAAGTTAACATAAGCTGTTGATGTTGACTGGTTTTGAATATCAGACAGAACTCTGATATATGGATATCTTCTGACAGAGAGAGAGGTCTTGTGTACACTGGATCTAACATGCATTTTCACTGCCTCATGTTTTCGTATTCTAAGCATATAATTGAATACTGTACATGGCGTCACATCTCTGTCTATAGGCTATATACATAAGCGGTGGGTGAATGAATTGCAGGATAAAGGTACATCAAATAAAATTAAGTAAATAAATAAATAACATTAAAATACAAATACATTTTTCCCATCTGAATCCATACATTAATTTCAAGATTTTCAGATTGCAGGTTCTGCCTACTGTACAATGTTCACACTCCATACAAAACACTCCAAATTAATAAATTGTTCATTATTGTTATTTGCACAGACACCAGTATTCATATTGATAATTATACATCTTAAATTGATGCCAATCAATCCATCATTCTTTATATAACAAGTAATATGCGTGCGCATGACATCATCGTTTTCACAAATTCACGTTTTTGTATGTTTACACGGAGACGATAACGGCATCGTTTTCAAAAACGTGCACTTTGAAACCCGTTTTCAAAAGTTTGCGTTTTCAGGCCCCAAAACGCCGTTGTCATGTATACGAACAGCCAAAATGCATACAAAGTTTTCCGTTTTTAGTTGAAAACTTTGTCATGTAAACGGCCCCTCAGTCACAACCCTTATGGCCGCCATTTTTTTCTGCTCTCACGTCATCAAAAATAAAGGTATTCAGGGGTTGGGCCAAAATGTCGCAATCTTTATTTTGGTAACTGCATTGAATGAATTACTGTTTTTTTTTTTATTATTTTATCCTCTTTTCTCCAAATTTGGAAAAAGAATTTCCCACTACTTAGAAGGTCCTTGTGGTGGTGCGGTTCCTCAACTCAATCCGGATGGTGGAGGACAAGTCTCAGTTGCTTCTGAGACAGTCAATCCGCTCATCTTATCACGTGGCTCCTCGTGCATGACATTGTGGAGACTCCGCATGTGGAGGCTCATGCTACCTTCCGCGATCCACGCACAATTTACCACGTGCCCCATTGAGAGCAAGAACCACTATTCGTGACCACGAGGAGGTTACCCCATGTGACTCTACCATCCCTAGCAACCGGGCCAATTTGGTTGCTTAGGAGACCTGGCTGGAGTCACTCAGCACACCCTGGATTCAAATTTGCGACTCCAGGGGTGGTAGTCAATGAATGACTGTTTTGAGGAATAGGTTCATTCTCTTGAACTGTAAAGAATCTGCTGTTTTGTCTGGATTATGCTATTTTTATAATCTGAATGAGTATGAATAAATGTCACATTGATTACTTTTATGATCAGGAACCAAATATGATGAGTGAGTTATAATTGATGAGGATTAATTTATTATGGAATGTAAATGCATTGTCACACAATGTCCTCAAATAAAAAAAAAATACTCTTTATCATCACTCTTCTCTTTGAAAATTTCAAGGACACGACAGTGCTGTTGCTGTTCTAATTCTTTCCCAGAGGGATAACAGGGTTTGAGTCTGGAGACGTGTACCACTCGTAGGTCATATCCTGTTTGCTCCATGACAATTTCATAATTAAGTGGACCCACTTGTTGCACCACACTATATGGCCCTTGCCATCTAGGAGCAAGTTTTGCTGAGAATGACTTCTCAGCCTTTGAGTAGGGGTTTGTACACAACCAGACTCTGTCATTTTCTTCATATTGTACATCTCTCCTCTGGTTATTGTAATTTATTTTTTGTCTTCGACGGGCTGTCTTGAGTTTCTTTTCGACATATTCTTTTATCTGATTTAACTCTGATGTTTTGCAATAACAAGGATCATCAGTGGAGATGTCTCTAGGTTGCAGCAGCAGGTCCATAGGCCCTCTGCGCGAACGGTTGGGATTTAGCTCGGCTGGAGTGACACCAGTGGACTCATGGACAGCTGAACTGAGTATGAATCGGAACTCTGGCAGGTGCTACTCCCACTGTTTATGGTTTTCTCCAACATAAGAGGCTACCATTGTTTTAAGTGTCTAGTTTATCCTTTCTGTCAGATTTGTCTGAGGGTGGTACACAGTAGTCATTTTCTGGGTGATGCCCCATTTTTGACAGATTTCTTGGAACACAGAAGAGATGAACAGTAAACCACAGTCTGAGAGGAGATCATTTGGAATGTCCCATCTTGTGAGTATCTTCCTGATTAGCACTTGTGATACTGTCTCAGCAGGGGATTTTCTTAATCCAAACAGTTCCACCCATCTGGAATAATAGTCTACAAAGTCTAATAGATATACATTCCCAGATGAGCTTCTTGGTGTTGGGCCTCATGTATTCAGATAGAAGACAAAGGCAGGCCTAACAGTCATAAAAACATTCCTCAAGCCCCCTCCTTCTAAGTCATAAATTTTACTGATAAAAAATCGCACCAAAATCAAAGGGAGTCCAAAACAGACTACAAATCCATGAAGCCTTGCTCACTAAAGGATCGAGTGCTCAACTCCTATAGGATGAGGCACACCACAGAACGTCCCTCAAACATGACATCATCAGGACTTCAAATAATTCTGAAATGCTTCCAGAGTTGCTTCCAGCGACTTTGTTCACCGAATACGGACGTAGCTTTTTGCTGCTCTCCGGTACAACTCGTGGCTTAAGGAAGTAATGTCCGACTTGAAACTGTAGCCATACAATCTCCATCTCGCTGGACGAGTTGAGGTTACTCTGTGTTCAACCGAACACTCTAACGGATCCGAAGGAGACTGCCGAGCAATTTGCATCTTCATCCGTTGGCCTACAGAAGTGAAAAGATTAAAGATTTCTCTTCCATCTTCAATCAAGTCGACATTTCTGAGTTCTCCGCCAGCCCGCCGAGAATCAACAGCCGTACCGCCCGCCGACAGCGCGAGGAAACGGCCCCCCGTCATCACCCGAGCCTCAAGGAACCGGGTCAAAGTTAAAGGACGGAGGAAAACACATTCTACCTGTGTCCTCATGCGATTCAAGTAAGAGGTTTACGTCTGGGCAGAGATAGAATATTATAGTGTGCTATTCTTGTGTTTCAAGGTTTTTTGCTTGTACAGTTTACGGACCGCCACGTCCGCTAATTATTAATACTCAGGGTATTAATTATCACAAATTTGTTTTGCTGTATTGTGGTCCAACCAAATTGGACTGTTGTGCATTTTCGCCATCGCGGGTGAGACAGCAACTGAGTTCATCCATTAAAGAGTCAAATAACAAGGGACTTTTACGAGCCCCACTCGTAAAACCGCGTCTCTGAGTGATGAACACGGCTGCTTTCTCTCCCACTATCGTGAAATCAGCTTTTGGGCTGTCACTTAATCATCTCTCTCTCTCTCTCTCTCACTAACCACACTGACACACACACACACACACACTGTCACACACACACCTTATGTGTTATAGGATTATTTTATTTCCATATCTAATCATATCACTGTTTAGTTTGTAGTTGTAAGTCAGAAGTTTATTGACTGCATTGTATTAATTATTAATTGATATTACTGCATAAATAAACGTTGTTTATATTACAAAGAGAAGTGTTTTGGTTTGTTTTGCATACGCCTGTGTCATGCTGACGGGATGTCAGTGCTCGGATTCAAACCTTCATTCATTGTTTTTTTTTCCCGAAAATCGACATCCGAAGAATATCGATTTTCCTAAGAAAACAATCTAATATTGAGACTGTTTTAATATTTGGTTATTAGTCCCTGATTCCAGGGTGGTGCCCCGTCAATGTTAATCCTTATTAATATTCTATTGATTTTTGATAATTGATAATTATCTTTGATTGAATTTGAATGATCAATAAGCTAGTTTTAATTTTAATGTTTCATCGATGTTAACAATTAACGATTATCTTTGATAAGTGTTGATTTAAAGGATTAAAAAAAGCTAACACTGATTCTCATCATTGTTCTATTGATTTTAATAATTAATAATTAACTTTGATAATTCTTAATTATTGCTAATAACCAAACTTGCTCCTAAACGTAGCACACTACATTTACTGGAGTCCCATATGAGGATTTAATGAGTTAGATCCAATTAATTAATTTAAATATTGATTAATAACTACAGAAATAATTATTAATTATTTCTGATAGTAACACTGATCTAAACAACCAGTAAAGCCCTACATAATAATTGGTGCCCCGTGTGAGGCATCCTACATGCCAGTTCTGTCACAGTGTTTATGCATAAGAATCCAAAGTAATAACTTGAAATTCTTACTTCAAAGTTCGGTTCTGTTTGACAATTTACTTCTCAAAACTTGCCAAACATAAGCCAGTGTGGTGTGAAAGTGCCTTAAGAGTGAATTAGGGGTTGGTAAATTTACTATAGTCTGCTTAAAATCTGCTGTTGTTATTATTTAACTCCTAACGCTTTCATCTAAATGTTACAGAGAGGTGCCAAGTCACTTCATTGACATCCACCAAAGAGAGAACACAGTGAAATTTGCACATTACATAACAGTAGACCGTAAGCCACAGGTCGAAGCCTCTCAACTGTGCTTTCGTGTTAGCATTATATCAACTGTAAAACAACAAGCTGTCAGAGCCACTATCACAATTTTTACGGCCCCAATAAAATGAGTCACCAATCGCCCTGCGTGATTGGAGCTGAAGCTCCACAGAGGTTAGTCAACCCAGCACTGCAAGATGTAGTTGCTGCTGTCCTTCGTCTCTCCATAGAGGAGAGAGATAACCTTAACGGCTACAATATTAGTCGTTGTGATGAAGCATTGCAGGAACTAGTTAATTATGTCAACAACCCGGTCGGGAAGCCAATGCGCACAATCCTGGACCTAGTGGGCCAAATGTTCCTTCTTCATCACCGCAAAACCCAACTGCAAACCGCAGAGCACCAGGCCCAGCTCGCCCAGCTGCAGAGCAGCTACCAAGCGGTGCAGAGGGAAAATCTCAGCCTGCACCAAGAAATTAGGTGCACTCAAGCTGAGAAAGTCCAGGCACAGGAAGATAATGCCCGGATGCAGGAGGAAAACGAAGCCCTGCGCAGGCAGCTTCAAGCTGCCCAGCTAAAAGTAGAGTCTGATCAGGTAAGTGCAGCTGAAACACACAGCACGACATCTGACATAGAAGAGGGCCGCCTTTTTAGCGCTACGCATAGAAATGTGCCCCTGAGAAACCCAGGAACACACGCTAGGAGCCGAGCTGCCCCTAGTGGTACAGTCTCCGACTTCGTCCTCCAAGACACCTTTCAAAATCCTCCAGCGGCCCGCTGGTTGGATGCAGGTGCCCCTCCTTATAGTTGCCCTCCTCAGTCAGTTTTCAGTCACGCCACCTTGCGTTTCAAACCGACTGATTCCACACCATGAAGGGGGGACAATTATTTTCAAGCCCAGAGTGGTGTAAGCGGCTCAAATATCCCATTAGCCAGGGAGCTGTACGCAACCCAGGGTCCACCCCCACGCGTCGACTGGACTCCTTCCCCACCACGAAGGGGAGGAAGTCATCCTCATCGCTATAGCGATCCGAGTGACTATGATGTTTCGGATGACTCAGACGACCTGTGGTCATACCGACACCAATGCTTGCGCATCCGACAACTCGAGTCCCTTGCAGGGGACATAGAACGCTTTGACCCAAATAATCGAGATTCCAACATCGACAATTATCTTAGGGAAATTGAGCACTGCCTGACTGATTTGCCTTATGCTTCCTCACACGAAAAACTCAAGCTCATATGGAAGACCACTGTAAGGAGTGTCCATGCATTCATGGAAACGCTACCGACTGGTACACGAAACCGCTACTCAGCTCTGTGTAAAGCCCTACGCGAGGAGTATTCGCTGTATATCGACGAAGCCTCCGCTACCATAGCTGCTTTCGCCATCACCCAGAAGAGGCACGAGCCGCCGTGTGAGTATTATAGATGCCTGAGAACCACGTACTTCCAAGGAAGTAATGCACCAGGTCTGGAGGAGGAACGAGCTTTCAAGTCTCTTTTCCTTCACAACCTCCACGAGTGCGTGCGATATGACGTCACAGTACACTGCAGAATGGGCAACCCCACCATGCAGGAAATCAGAAAGTACGCGCAACTGGCATGGGAGACACGCGTGCGCCCTGCCCGAGGGCATGAAGGTGACGCCAGAGCCCTGGGGATCCAAGCCTCATATGCAGACCTAGCGCTTCAAGGCAACGAAATGCCTCGCGTTAATGTGAATGCTAGAACCGGACCCCAGAGGCGCCAATCACCCCGCCAGCTTTAGGGACTTTGTCAGAGAAAACAACTTATGCGTGTATCGTTAGAGATCTAATGCAGGACCTCCTCAGGGAAATTAGCTCCTCAGTCAACAGTCTGAGTGGTGGAAGGATTCCAGCTTACCTGGTCTCCCTAGACCTTTTTGAACAAATCCTTAGATCTGCTACTATCTCTGTTGTGCAACCTTCACAGATACACATGGCATATAGTTTTGGCATTGAAATTCCAATCCATGTAAGTCCTCAGAACCTCAAAATAGGATTTATCCTCAATCTACCGTCATAGGCAGAATATATATAGACTAAAATCTGTATTTAATGTTGGTTTTCAGAGAGGTAATGCACACATTCACCTCAAAACACCACCAACACTCGCCTACCATGATGAGGACCCCTCGCTCTACTTTATCTCTAACCTAAACATGTGTACCAAGACAAAGTACATTCATTGGGTTTGTCAAAACGCAACCCCTTTGTTAGAGAGGTGACTAACTACCTCTGCGGCCAAAGAGCCGAATTCCATGAACAAGTGTCATGATAGCATGTCCATCAAAGTTGAAGGAACAGAGACAAAGGTAGAGCGAGCAGGCAGTCGCTGGCTCATTAACACCAGCCACCGAAGTCATACGACTGCCATGATACAGCCACTAAGCTAAGGCTACCAAACCAAACGGTGTTCTTAATGGTTCCCCAAAGAGCCATCGTGCACACTGACGATATTGTCCTCCATCATCTCAACGTCAACAATCATGACGCAGAAATTGAGATCATGGACGCATTTAGAGGTCACAGCCTCACCGTTGATGACACCCTTCGACAGCAGCTTCAGGCTGAAGGGATGGAATTAGTGAAGTTCAGTCTCAAACCGACTGGCTTGACCACTATATTTCATAGTCACATAAGCAGATCGTCATCTTACCGAGAACACCCTATCAGTTTGGTTGCCCTCTGGCTCCTCCTTAGTGGTTGGATCATCACCGCAATTATTGCACACGCCATGTATAGGTACATTCAACACCTACAGGCCAGACTGGACTCACTTCTCATACAGCAGCATTTTTCACACCAGTCTGAGCCCATCACACAGGTTAACCCCATCATTTCCAAGAATAAGCCTTTTAACCTTTAACCCTCCTTTCCTCTAACATTTTGTTCCTAGTAACCAATGTCAGGTTCTACTTTGATTTTGTGTTATGACCAAAGAACAACAAAGGATTGTGTTATGGTTAATGCTGTGCCTTCCAATAACTTGAAATGTTTATGTGTGATGAATGTAGTTTTAGAATTAGCTAGAAGTTCTATGCCCAGATGTGCCTCAGTCTCTGTCCAGATAATAAAACCTCTGTGAACTCTAATGAACTGTATGGACTGTGCAACCATTTCTCTTTCCTATCAGGAATACATGGATGGCGTAACCCACAGGTTACTGTGAACCGACAAGAACTGTTCGGCCCTTCAGTTGCTCTAAAGATGCTGGACAACAACCAACTCTTCAGAACAAAGGGGGGAATGTTGGGCCTCATGTATTCAGATAGAAGACAAAGGCAGGCCTAACAGTCATAAAAACATTCATCAAGCCCCCTCCTTCTAAGTTGTAAATTTTACTGATAAAAAAAAATCGCACCAAAATCAAAGGGAGTCCAAAACAGACTACAAATCCATGAAGCCTTGCTCACTAAAGGATCGAGTGCTCAACTCCTATAGGATGAGGCACACCACAGAACGTCCCTCAAACATGACATCATCAGGACTTCAAATAATTCTGAAATGCTTCCAGAGTTGCTTCCAGCGACTTTGTTCACCGAATATGGACGTAGCTTTTTGCTGCTCTCCGGTGCAACTCGTGGCTTAAGGAAGTAATGTCCGACTTGAAACTGTAGCCATACAATCTCCATCTCGCTGGACGAGTTGAGATTACTCTGTGTTCAACCGAACACTCTAACGGATCCGAAGGAGACTGCTGAGCAATTCGCATCTTCATCCGTTGGCCTACAGAAGTGAAGAGATTAAAGATTTCTCTTCCATCTAGTCGACATTTCTGAGTTCTCCGCCAGCCCGCCGAGAATCAACAGCCGTACCGCCCGCCGACAGCGGCCCCCCGTCATCACCCGAGCCTCAAGGAACCGGGTCAAAGTTAAAGGATGGAGGAAAACACATTCTACCTGTGTCCTCATGCGATTCAAGTAAGAGGTTTACGTCTGGGCAGAGATAGAATATTATAGTGTGCTATTCTTGTGTTTCAAGGTTTTTTGCTTGTACAGTTTACGGACCGCCATGTCCGCTAATTATTAATACTCAGGGTATTAATTATCACAAATTTGTTTTGCTGTATTGTGGTCCAACCAAATTGGACTGTTGTGCATTTTCGCCATCGCGGGTGAGACAGCAACTGAGTTCATCCATTAAAGAGTCAAATAACAAGGGACTTTTACGAGCCCCACTCGTAAAACCGCGTCTCTGAGTGATGAACACGGCTGCTTTCTCTCCCACTATTGCGAAATCAGCTTTTGGGCTGTCACTTAATCATCTCTCTCTCTCTCTCTCTTTCTCTCTCACTAACCACACTGACACACACACACCTTATGTGTTATAGGATTATTTTATTTCCATATCTAATCATATCACTGTTTAGTTTGTAGTTGTAAGTCGGAAGTTTATTGACTGCATTGTATTAATTATTAATTGATATTACTGCATAAATAAACGTTGTTTATATTACAAAGAGAAGTGTTTTGGTTTGTTTTGCATACGCCTGTGTCATGCTGACGGGATGTCAGTGCTTGGATTCAAACCTTCATTCATTGTTTTTTTCCCGAAAATCGTTATTCTTCGGATGTCGATTTTCCTAAGAAAACAATCTAATATTGAGACTGTTTTAATATTTGGTTATTAGTCCCTGATTCCAGGGTGGTGCCCCGTCAATGTTAATCCTTATTAATATTCTATTGATTTTTGATAATTGATAATTATCTTTGATTGAATTTGAATGATCAATAAGCTAGTGTTAATTTTAATTAATGTTTCATCGACGTTAACAATTAACGATTATCTTTGATAACTGTTGATTTAAAGGATTAAAAAAAGCTAACATTGATTCTCATCAATGTTCTGTTGATTTTAATAATTAATAATTATCTTTGATAATTATTAATTATTGCTAATAACCAAACTTGCTCCTAAACGTAGCACACTACATTTACTGGAGTCCCATATGAGGTTTTAATGAGTTAGATCCAATTAATTAATTTAAATATTGATTAATAACTACAGAAATAATTATTAATTATTTGTGATAGTAACACTGATCTAAACAACCAGTAAAGCCCTACATTGGAAAGGGTCCCATCAAGTCCACACTCAGCATTTCCCATGGTTTTTGGACTACTATTTGTTCGAGTTTTCGAGCCAACCGGCGACTTTTCAGGTTTGTAACACTGACATGTCTGACCATTTTTTATAATTTCCTTAACCTCATGGCTGATATTAGGCCAGTAAGCCAAGGCTTGTTCTCTCTTGTAGGTCTTAAATCTGCCAAGATGGCCGGCTAAAGGATCCTCATGAAGGAATTTAAGAAGCTGCTGACAGAGAACACCTGGTATATAAAGTTGATAGAAAGTTTTGTGGGAAGACTGCATAACTCTGAAGACTTTGTCTTCCAAGATGGTAAATTTAGTTGTTGGGTTGATGACAATTTCACCTGATTCCACTATTCCACTAGTGCTGAATCTTAAAGTCTGCCTGCTGAGCTTTCCAGATGAAATAGTCAGAAAAGGGCAAAAATTCTCTCTTCTCTTGTTCCTGTGATAGCAGATTAGAACAGGTAAAGATAGGAGTATTAGGGTCCTCCACAGGAGCTCTGGAAAGGGCATCAGGAACAGTGTTGTACTTCTGTGATGAGGAGAAGGGCATGGCCGGGCCGTGAGGATGCACGCCTGGCTCTGAATTGTCCTAACCAGCCGAGATGGGGATAAAGACAAGCCGGAGGCGCCAGTTTGAGAGAGAGAGAGACACACACGTGGCCGCTGTGTATGTATATCTGTGTGTTTAAGTTGATTTATGTCATTAAAAGATTCGTTGACCACTCAGCTGGTTCCTGCCTTCTCCTTGCCCATACTTACCCGTTCATTGGTGCCAAAACCCGGGAAGGAGGAGGGATGTGCTGTCGTGGAGTCCTCGCTGCTGCTTTCCACCAGGGGAGGAGCCGCGGCCATCCGCCAGGGGATGGAGGAGTCGCTGCCGGCCGCTGGGAGTCGGGGGAACTGCTGCCATCTGCCAGGAAGGAGAGGAGCCATTCCGTCCAACAGGGGTCGGAGGACTCACTGCCGTCCACCAGAGGAGGTGTGGTTGTCATCTGCCAGAGGGCATAGGAGTGGCTGAGGACCTGGCGATGCCGTGACGAGCCAGAGGCGCCAGTTCAAGAGAGAGACACATGTGGCCGCTGTGTGTGTGTGTCTGTGTTTAAGTTGATTTATTTCATTAAAGTTTCGTTGACTGCTCAGCCAGTTCCTGCCTCCTCCTTGCCCATCCTTACCCATTACAACTTCCCTTTCCTGTACCCTACTGTAATTGTAAATTCTTGAAGCCGAAGTGCTCACCGGATGAGCCGGGTGTTAGGCTTTTGAGTCTTAAATACCATACCAGGGAAGAATAGTCTGTAACTACCTTGAAATACCTCCCTTCCAGGTAATACCTCCATTGTAATACCTCCATTTTTCCAATGCCCAAACCACTGCCAAGAATTCCTGCTCTGTGGTTGCTTAAATTCTCTCTGCTGGGTTTAGTGTGTGGCTGGCAAAATCTAGTACTTCCTCAGTCCCAGGAACTGTTTGTTGTACTAGTACGGCTCCTAAGCCAACTTCACTGGCATTTGTATCCACCAGAAGGGCAGTTTGAAGTTAGGGTGTCCTAGTACCTGTGGTGACATAAGAAGCTGTTTTAAAGCATCAAAAGAGGATTTACACTGTGGAGTCCAGATGAATTTTGCACCTTTCTTCTTCAAGGAGTTAATGGGTTCTGCCAACTGGGAAAAATGTGGAACAAATCGATGGTACCACCCTGCCATACCCAAGAATATCTGGACTTTTTTACCACTGGAAATTCCTGGACAGCCTTGGTCTTTTCTGGATCTGCCTCAATTCCAGCAGCTGACACAACATGACCAAGAAATTTCAAAGAAGTACTGAAGAAGTGGGTTTTCTTCAGGTTGACTGTGAGGTTGGCCTCATGGAGTTTGCCCTACACTGACTGGATATCCTGATAGTGTTGGTGCCAAGTTGGAGAATAGATAATTATATCATCCAAGCAGACAAGGCAGATCTTTCCTTGCAGCTCCCCCAGGACCCTTTCCATGAGTCGTTGGAAGGTGGCCGGTGCATTTTTAAGGCCAAAAGGCAGGACCTTAAAATCAAATAATCCTTGGTTACAAATAATGCGGACCTGCCAATATCCACTATTGAGATCCAGGGTAGAAAATACTATGGTTCCACTTAAGGATTCCAAGATCTCATGAACAGTAGGGAGAGGATATGCATCAGAGTGGGAGAATTACGTTTGCTGTAGTCCACACAAAAGCGGAAACCACCATTTTTTTTTAGGAATCAGGACTACTGGTGAAGCCCAGGCAGAATATGAAGGTTCAATATGTCAGCAGCGAGCATTTCATCAATGAGTTCTTTCTGTACTTTTAGTTTTGCTGGTGAGACTTCGTAAGGTTTTTGTTTGACGGGTAATTCTTGTGTGAGGTAGATGTAATGCCTTAGAACATTGGTTTGTCCTAAAGCATCAGTGCAGACATCAGCACTCATTTAATTTGGGTAAGAAGACATCTTCCACTTTCGTCTAAACAGGTGTTTTGGCATACAGTCTGCAGAAGATCAGGTTCCTCATCCATAGCACATGGGGCAAGAGCATAAAACAGTGCTACAGATGATGGGAACTCCAGTCACAAAAGTGAACACTTTCCTTCAGAAAATAAGATTTTTTGTCAGAGTGGAACCAATAGGTATTGTTCCGGACATCTAATTGAAGACCGCTGAAGAAAAGATAATCCAAACCTAATACAGCAGGGAAAGCAAGCATCTGTGGCACCAGCACAGCTACAGGCAATGTGATGGTCAGAGTGTGTAATGTAATTTCTACTTCATTCCATGCTAGCGGCTTCCGAGCACCTCCATCTGCCAGACGTATAGAACCAGCCGTCCAGGGCTTTAACTCCTGGTGTTGGTCACTTATATTTAACCACAGCTTCTCATTAATCAGGGTATAGGAGGATCATAAGTCTACTAATGCATGACCACTCCAGCAGCCAATAAAGTAGTCAACTAGCCTATCATGCACTCTCTTACAATCACCACAAATTTAGAAGCTGGAAAACCCGGACCATTACTGCACATGTGGAGTCGTTTGCAAGCTTAGAGCCATTTACTCATGCCTGCCAGACTCCACATTTGTAGTATTCCGATCTGGGTGTTCCAACTTCTAACGTTGTGGTGTGTACATTGTAAGAGAGCGCATGATTCCACTCCGTAACTTCAAATCACAAATTCCCGGAACTCCAACTAACACTGTACACGCTCCGTTTTCACAACAACCAGCTGTCTATCTTCTTTCTGATGAGTTGATAGCTATCATTATAAATTAACTTCATGGAACTGCAAGAGACTGGTGGGATGTCGCTCGTTTTGAGACCACTTCTTGGCAGGAGTTTGAGCACAAATTTCTAGCTGCTTTCTTATCAGAGGGTTATGAGGATGAACTCGCAGGGAGAGTCAGAACTCGTGTCCAGCAGGAGGGAGAAAGCATACACGATTTCGCCCTATATGTAGCAAGCTCTTGTAAGTGCTGGAAACCCGAGATTGAGGAAGATGAGGTTATTAAGCTGATTGTAAAGTACATTAATCCTCAGTTGGCTAGCCAGCTTTGGAGCAATGGAGTAACGACTGTGGATGGTCTAGTATGTGCTGTTCTTAGAATTACTAGGGCAGAACTAACCCACCGACAGAATAAACTTTGTGTTGGAGTCTGCTGAAGTACCTCAGTCACAACTCTTATGGCCGCCATCTCTTTCTGCTCTCATGTCATCAAACATAAAGGTATTCCGGGGTTGGGCCAAAACATTGCCATCTTTGTTTTTGGTAACTGCACTGAATGAACAATTTTGCGAGACAAACTTCTGACGAAAGGTCTATACAGACAGAGTGCATAAAAAATAAAAATATAAAATAATTTCACCCCTGTACAGTAGGTGGCGCTGTTGACGTTCTACAAACATTTATACCAGTCTCATGCCTGCACCTTCAGCTGTTAGAGATTAATAGATTGTACACTGTTAAATCATTCATTTACCTAATTTGGCATAACTGTTTCATTATGTTCTTTCCACGGTGTTGATGCATTCTGAGGAGTATAACTGTATAATCTGTGTTTTTATGCAAGTGAGATGAGTAAAGAGCGCTGCTGCATTAATATACATCCTATTTATATTCGCACATGTATTTTGCTACGAGTATATTCCAAATGGACTGCTGAAGTCAACTATTCTTTATGGAGTTCTCTATAATGTCTGGATTAATGCCTGGATAATATAACACAAGGTACTGTGGTACAATACAAGAGGAATAGTGCACATAAAGAATAACATTGTACAGAAAAAACATGATGCATTGCCTAATATTAAAAATAATAAATAAGAAAGCATTGGCTCACAGTCTTTTCTTTATTGAAATTATTCTCCAATCCTGGAATGCAAGAAAGAGATTGAAACCACGTATAACAAGGAGAAACTAGAAGAATTACAAATGAATATCCAGGAACAACTCAAAGAATTTCGAGAAGATTTGACCACCTTCAAACTCCGCAAGTTCAGACGAGACACAATGGACTACAAAGACTAACAAGGTTTATAGATGGATGTCAGGGAACCTGGGGAAACATCGAACTCCACGTTCATGGAAAGAACCCACAGATTCCAGTGAATCCTACTTTTCTTCTTCATCCATAACGTCTTCAAAGCCTAAGAGGTCTTTTTTCGGAACCCCACGCCGCTCTCAAAGAAGATACTCAAGAAGAGGCGCCCAACCAGAAGAGTTTCAAAGGGGAAAAAGACATGTGAGGTAAACCACACTGATGCCAACAACAGAGAAGATATGAATGTAATTTTTAATCTGTCTGACAAAGAACTTTCAAATGAACATAAACAAGTTCTCAGCAAAGGTTTGTCCTTTATTCCATCTCCAAGAACTGATCCTTTTTTGGTTAAGATTGAATTGTTTAAGTTCATGAGAAACATCAAATTAAAAAGTTTCTTTGGCTGTAAAAACATCAGTGGTACGGTAACCAACCGTTTTAAACCAAAAAGTACCTTCACACCCTGTGTCTCCAATCCTTCTGTGAATATATTTTGTCGGATGGTGGAAAGTGATATTGATAAAATTTTGATGGAAAAATCTAAATTTGGTTTGAATAATCTAGATAAAACCCAAAAGATGGCTTTAGATGATTTAAAGAATGATAAATCGATCATGATTCAAAAAGCAGATAAAGGGGGAGCAATAGTTATATAAAACACAGATAAATATATTGTTAAAGTAAAAACAATGCTTAGCAATTCTTCATGCTATAAAAAATGAATGTTCAATCCCACTGTAGAATATAAATCCCAGCTAGACAAGATGTTAAATAGAGACTTTGAAGAAGAATGGATAACAGAACAAGAATTCAAATGTCTAACAAATCGTCATCCAGTTGTCCCAGTGCTTTATGCATTGCCTAAAATACTGGTATTGGTTCACTTACTGAAAAGTTATCTGAATTTATAGATTCTTGTTTACAACCATTGGTGAAACAATTACCTTCCCATTTAAGAGACACAACATATTTTCTGAATAAATTACATTCTAATTTAGATGACCAAGATTTCTAAAAACTCTTCAGAGTCCTACATTACCCACACAATTTATTCTAGATTTGACTAAATTTATATTAACTAAAAACATTTTTTTGTTTGAAAAAGATTACAATCTTCAAATACAAGGCACTGCTATGGGCACTCCCTTAGCACCAATTTATGCAGATGTAACGATGTTGGCTGCTGACAATGATGGCAATGATAAAGACGATGATGAGATGAAGAACCCAAGTGCAGTTTATTTACAAAGTGAGAACCAATAACCCTGACTACACGTGAACTAAACTAAACATAAAAATGAACGTGGCTTGACTTGATTTAAACATGGCTTGACTTGATTTAAACATGGCTTGACATAAACATGGCTTGACATAAACATCTACGATCACATCCAATACTTGACAACTAGACAATGAAAACATGAGGGCTTAAATACAAGACATGGGAGAACATAAACCAATGAACAAACAGAACTGATAACAAGATAATTAAACAATAAACCAATGAAAACATGACACATGAACATGAACATGGAGGGAAAACAAGACATCACATGACTAGGGAACAGGAACTAAACTTTTCAAAATAAAAGACATGAATCAACAAAATACACCTGACAGCAGATCTCTTTATGGGTAAATTTGAATTAGATTTAATTTACAATAACAATCCTTTTGGACATTACATTAAGTACTGGGAAAGATACAACGATGATTGTTTTCTCATTTGGAAAGGAAGTGCAGAGGAACTATATGAATTTATGTTGTTTTTGAACTCTATTACATTTTTAGTTGAAAAAGACTTATTATCCATTTTTTAGATGTATTGATATCAAAGATTAACAACACGGTCTCCACCACAGTGTTTCGAAAACCAACAGACAAGAATACATTACTTTCCGCCGATAGTCATCACACGCTACCTCTGAAAAAAGGTTTACCCTTAAGCCAACTCTATAGACTGAGGCGTATTTGCGCTTCAGAAGAGGAATTTGACAAACAGTCCGACATTTTCAGCAACCGCTTCAATTCAAGAGGATATCCACAGACTTGGTTTCAGTCAGCGTTTGATAAAGTAAAAAAATCTAAAAGAATTCAGTTACTAAATAACGATCAAAGAAAACAAAAAAAATCAATTTTCAGTAAACTATATTCTTACCTATATGAAAAATAGTTACCAGATCAAATCTATTGTTAACAAATATTGGTTCATTTTAGCTTCAGATTCTTCATTAAAAGATGTTTTCAAATATCCTCCAATGTTTACTTACAAAAGATCTCAAAAGTTGGCGAATATGCTAGTCAGATCAGATATCGTGCGTGATGACAAAAAAGTGTACATACAAGGTTGTTTTCCATGTTGGAATTGCACATCATGTTCTTCTGTATTACAATGTAAAAATGTCACGTGTTCTTCCACACAAAAAAGTATACCATATTAAATCCTGTATAACATGCTCGAGTAAGAACGTGATTTACCTATTCTAATGTCCATGTCTATTGATATACGTTGGAAAAACATTGAGACCTTTGAAGATTAGAGTGAGTGAACACAAATCAGCCATTCGGAGACATGACGTTACCTCTCCGATTGCTAGACACTTTATTGAGTCTAATCACAGTATCAAACAACTTAAATGTATAGGCATTGAGAAAGTAATATATGCTCGCCGTGGTGGAGATATTGATAAAAAAAACTTTTACAAAGAGAGGCGTTTTGGATGTTTAATTTACAGACTATGTCTCCTTTGGGTTCAAATTAAGATTTTGATCTTTCATGTTTTTTGTAATTTTCTTTCTTTCTTTCTGGGCACGATGTTTATAAATGTGTTGTTGTTCCCATCATTATTTTCATTTATTGGATTGATTGTTTGATTATGATCACCTGAAGATTTGTAGCATGCTCTTTCTATATAACTATTGAGAACAAGTGAATTGTTACACTGACGAAGGCAGACAGCCGAAATGTTTGTACAATTTTTATCTCCTGCTTGAACCTAATAAAAGTATTTTTAGAGTGCAGACCTTTTTGCATTTTCTTATTGCAATACTTTGTTATATTATCCTTAAGAACAATAACAATATGAATGCTAATAGGTCTAATAATTGAATCTGAGGGAAGGTGCAGGGAGTAGATCCCGTTTGGAGATCCAGATTGTTCATTAAAGTTTGATTTGTTTCAGCAGACAAATTTGTGTAGTTTTCTTTTGTATCTGTATACAAACAAAATGTTCCTAAATGTTTGAATAAATAAAACAGGCTACTAATACAGAGAAAAAAAACGAATAAAAAAATCAGAATATTTATGCGTAACTCTTTTAATAATAAAAACAATAATGGTATTATTAATAATAATAATAATAATAATAATACAATTTATCATTACATCGATGGCCGTGGCCCTTGACTTTGTATTGTTGACAGAATTTGGCCCTTGGTGAAAACTAATTGGGGAACCATGTCTTAGACCATAATTTGCACAACATTTTTTTGTATCATCTAGAGACCCTCATGACAAAAAGTTATCAAAAGAATTTTGATTTGTTCAGAAAGACACCAGTTCATAAGTGAATTGTCCACAGGCCAAAAAATGATCTCCTAAATGATTTGGCAAATTAACCAAAGGTCTAGGAGTTTTTAAAAAGTAGTTTTTCGGAAAATCTCAAAATGGCGAGCAGGATACCTACAAAGTAACTAGAGTACTTAAAATTACGTTGTCCCTGACACATTTGTTCTTTCAAATGTGCTTTTTTTTTTTTTTTTTTTTTTTTTTTTTTTTTCACTTTTCAAAACTGCTTGGACTCCAATATTTGCAGATTGTGGAAATATTTTCTTTTGTGTTTTCTATATAGCCAGTCTTGGACTGGCACTCATGTGCAATCGTTTGAATGCGTGTTTTTAAGAGCATTCTATAATTGTGGTATTGACATTTTCAGATAAATCCATCCTACACGGTGCATGAAAACAAAATAAACTAGTTTTTAGCAAGAATAAGCAGTTAACTGGACCAGACTTAATGCCGATAGTCAAAAGTTTGACAATGACAGGCTAGGTTTGCACATGGAACCTTTCATTTACCATTAAACACGAGGCTATACACCCACCTTCCCCCTCTCAAATAGCAAATTAACCTCGAACGCTTCCATGAGTTCCATATGATATTTCGATAGATACAATTTTATCACAGTGAAGAATGACAGTTTTACTGAAATACATTAAAACACCAAAACATTAAGTTAGTTGTTATGTAGTGAAAGCTTTAAGCATTTGTAGATTTTGGATTTTATTGTACTTATTTTTTTATGACTCCTTATCTCTAGTATGGTAATACTGGGGAATTATAATTGGGAAATATCTCAAGCTGGATTCAAACTTTCCTCGCTTGTATGAACAGTGCTTTAAAAGGCTTCACAGCACCTGATGTTTACAGCAACTTAAGTAGCATCTGTTTTCACAACAAACCCATCTCTGAACTTCCCTGTGTACTTGTTTACAGCACTAGCTGCTCTTTAATCATACTTGGAAATAACTTGAAAGGTGTTTGGTTGGGGGAGACTTTAAAGGAAAGATCTGAAAGGGAGCAAGACACAGTACGACACACAAGAGCACCTGGCCTAGCCTGCTGCCAAATTATAGCACAAGATCTAATAAGACCCTGACAACCTAAGCAGCTCCATCTACCAGATGGGCCTATCTGTCAGGTGAGTATGTGTGTGTCTGTTTGGGTAAGTGTGTACAGGAGTGATTGGGTCTGGTTTAGTTCCATGCAGGAGATCAAAGTTTGGTGACCGCTAATAAAGCCTGAGGGCTCCCACAACAAACAGTCAGCAAGAAGTTGCTCAGGGAGAAGATGGATTGCCTTATTTACATCTCTTGCCAGTGGCAAGTTGCTTGAGCTCTTGGGACATCAGTGTTAGCTGATGGGGCCAAAGAGTTCAAAAATACCTGGAGAGAGCTATCATTAGTATTCCCATTCATCTTAATGGCAGTTGCTTGGTCGACAGACCCGGACAGCCCCGGAAGTACACGACCATTGTTTTATGGGCACTCAGTCCGGCTGTGTCTATAAGGTTACCGTCCGGCTGAGAAAGTGTCACAAGAGTCTTATTTGCTGTTACTAATGTTATGGTTAGGGGTAGGGTTAAGGTTAGAAAATTATCCTTTTTACCGCATGCAGTTCCGCAGCATGAAAACTTTAAATTCTCACACATGAGACTCATTCAAAAAATCACCAACAGGAGGTGCAAAGGTACACTTTTGTCACCATCATTTAGAAGTGTGTAGAAAATGAGAGTTATTATGAGTAACATTGTTAAAATTATTATTTGCATTGTATTTTTTTACATTTTAGTGTGTCGAAGGCTCAGCGTCTTGACAGTTTTCAGAAGTTACAATTGTTTGAATATGCTGCCTAATGATGCTCGATCATAACGTCAGTGTATGTGTAAAAATACTCACAAATGTTAATTCTCTATAATTAAATGTGAATTAATAAAATGCAAATGAATAACACTATGATGCGTAGGTGTCCTCGTGAACGTTGAATGTTGCCTGAAAGTGTTTATCATGCATCTCCATTGCAGTGTCCCTCCAGCAAATCAGTTTTGTGGTAAACTCGCATTCGTTCGTCTTCTCTTTCTTCTTCTTCTTCTATTCTGTGGTGGTTGGCATCATTACTGCAACAAACTGAATGGACGTAATGTTGGGAGAAAGACGTTTGTGGCATTCATCTCTGGCCTATTAAAATTTCTCATGTAGACTTTGAAAACTCCTGGTGTAGAGTTTCTATGGGACTCCAAATAAATACATTAGACACAGTTTATGAATATTGCTATATGGATATGAATATTTGTTTTCCTCTTCTGGAAAGTCATGGGAATATAATAGTAGATTTTGCTTAAGAGAACATTTGCTATGGTCTCCCTTTGAAAAAGTTTGCTTTTAGTTTAGTAGCATGTTCCAAATGTTGTAAATTTGAAAAGGGTCCTTCAGAAATTCTCTTATAACAAAGGAACTAGAATATTGGGCTCTTTTTTCTTTGGGCCAGTAAACAACTGCCTTTTAACACCCTAGTAACCACAAACATTTATTCTGTAGCTTGATAAACTTCACGCAGTTGACAAATTGGAGGGGGGAAAATAAGATCTGCTTGAGAAAATGCTTTTCACTCAGAACACTCTTTCTTGAGACCATCTGCAGAGATGAAATAATAATAAGACTTGTTTTGGTCGAGAATGACTGTTTTTGAGTGAATATGTTGAGTGCTGTGCAAAAAACTCTTAATTAGTATATTTGTCTTGTTTTCCAGTAAAAATATCTAAATATTCTTAAAACAATATGTATTTACTTCACAAGCAAGATGGCAAAATATATTAAGTCTTGTTTACAGAGAAATCTGATAAAATTAAGTCAACTTTATGCTTAAACTAGATGAAAAAAATACTGTCAATAGGGTAAGAAAAATTAACTTGTTTTCCCTTTGAAATAAGTTTATTTTTCTTATCCCACTGGCAAATATATATATTTTTTGTTTTAAGCATAAAACTCACTAAATTTATTTAGATTTAGTCCGAAAACAAGAAAAATATCTCATGCCATTTTTCTTATCAAATAAATTTATCTCGTTTTAAGAATGATTAGATGTTTTTACTGGAAATAAGACAAAAATAATAAGAAAATTATTTTTTGCAGTGTGAATGATTCAACAAATCTGAACAGTTTGAAAAGTCACTCAAATAAATTAAAATCCCCATAACTTCTGTAGTTGTATCTGCATATATACTTTTTAGCAGAAAATATTTTACACATAAAACAAATTCACATTACCTTTATGCAAATAATTATCAACACTCACAACAGAAGTTTAATTTATTCTGCAAAATTGAAAATATTAAAACTTTGTCTTAAGACTGCACTTTAACATCTGAGGACAAAGTTGTGCATCACCAAAACTGTAATAAGTTAAGTTTGTGGTGGTAGATTCAATTCGAAGATAAGAAGCCCCCAGATGCGTGCTGTCACATAAATCTCATTACAGCAGATGGTAGAGCAGCCCTCCTCGCCCATCATATCCTCAAGTGATGTATCTTATAAATATTTTTAAGCATTTAGGATTTTTAATGAAGGAAACATACTGTAGCTCCTCAACTCACTGGAGGCCATTTCAGGATATTGAAATGTAAATATGTTAGTGTCTGCAGTACAGTGTAAGTGAGATGATTTGGCTTTGTTCTTAATTGGAGTTCTTAAACTAAAGTTCGGGAGGAGCCTGCTCATCTAATCTTCCAATCAACCTACAGGATGCAGAGTATTTAAGCCGCCGCTTACTTCACTCTTGCAACAATTTTCTGGCATTCGACGCCACCCCATGTTGAAAAATATGTCCAGCTCTCTGGAGATCAGGCTTTTCCCTTCCGATGACGAGTTATCCTGTCCTTCCGAAATTTCACTGCCCTCGCAGCCTAGACCAGGACCATCCTGTCATCTGGCCACAAAGATTCCCCATGCTCGCACGGGTCAACAGGCTCATCGTTCTTCTGTTCAGTCTCCTTTACATTGCTCCAGAAGACCCCATTCACCGCCCCCGGCAAGAACACCTAATATTCAGTCAGCTCGTCGTTCTCCGATTACTGAAGCCTCATCCTCTTCTTCTACTCTTGTGGCAACTCCTATACCACAAATTTCAAAGTGTACAGTCAATGCACTCTGTCAAGCCCTCTCAACTGCAGGGGTCGCATTCTCTCACAGATCTACTAAAGCCCAGCTATATGATAAGTATTTCCTTTTCCAGCAACCTACAAGACAAGCCCTCCATAAATCACCCAACTCATCTCCTCAGCACATAACTTACCTTTCTTCTCATGCTCAAGCCTCTGTCACTCCTCTGGCTTGTTTTCCTCTGTAGAGCCGAGGAGGGCGGGGCCGGGCTGGAATGAGACACACCCGGTCCCCAATCAGCCTGATGGGGCACGCGAGGGATAAAGGCGGCCGGGGACGACAGTTCAACAGAGAGAGAATTACAGACAGCTGTACTGTGTGTTTAGAGTTGTGTGTTTTGTTTAAGTTGTTTATTAAATTATTATTTAAGTTGTCAAGCCGGTTCTTGCCTCCTCCTTTCCACCGAACCCCCTTACACTGGTGCCGAATCCCGGGAAGGAGGAGGGATTCCCGTCGCAGAGTCCTCGATGCTGCCGTCCGATGGGGAACGGAGTAGCCCGACCACCCTGACGCGGGGAACGGCTGCCGTCCGCGAGGCGAGTGGGAACGGGACTCCCCGAACGCCTGGAGCGAGGGAGCCGCTGCTGGGGGCGGAGGAGTGCCCTGCCATCCCCCGGGAACGCGGAGGGGTCGAGAGAAGACCGCCGTCCGCCTGGAGTGGTAGGGCCGCAGCCAGAGGCGGAGGAGTGTCCCCACGGGACGCCGGGAACGCGGAGGGGCGTTCTGTCCGCTGGGGGTCGGAGGTCTGACTCCGGTCCACCCGGAGAGGAGCGGCTGCAGTCCACCTGAGAGGGTGGAGTAGTGATCGAGGACCACGCGACGGCACATCAGAGAACTGGTGAGTTTCTTTTTTCTCTCTCTCCTCGTTCTCTCTCTGTCGCTCTGTGTTGGCCTTTCCCTCGCCATTTTGTTTTGTTGTTTTTCCCCTCCTGTCTCCTCCCAGGTCGAGGAAGGCGGGGATGACACGCCGGCAGTCGGGGCGTAAGGCACGCCCCCCCCCCCCCCCCCCGGAGAGGAAGGGTGGGGGATGTACGTCATGCCGGGGGCTCCCCGGCCTGAGGCAACACTAGGAGGAGTGTAGAGCCGAGGAGGGCGGGGCCGGGCTGGAATGAGACACACCCGGTCCCCAATCAGCCTGATGGGGCGCGCAAGGGATAAAGGCGGCCGGGGACGACAGTTCGAGAGAGAGAGAATTACAGACAGCTGTACTGTGTGTTTATAGTTGTGTGTTTTGTTTAAGTTGTTTATTAAATTATTATTTAAGTTGTCAAGCTGGTTCTCCACCGAACCCCCTTACACCCTCCTACTTCCTCTTCCCAAATGCCCGGTTATGCCTCTCCTCTTCTCCCCAATCTCTCTTCCTCCTCTGTACAGATCCCTCCTACTTCTGCTCTCCCTAAGAAATGATCTTCCCTTTTCCTCTCTGGGTAATTAAGCTTCTGTCGCTGATTCAAATGCCCATTCCTCAGGTCCCAGACATGTTTAACAGCCTGTTCTTTTCTCCAACCCATTTCCAACTCTCACTTCTGTACCAACCACCTCATTGGCTGCCCCCCTTCTCTAACTCCCTTTTCTTCTCCCCTCCAAACTAACCTACCTTTCCACGGAGCGGACCATAGTGCGAGTATGCCTCAGTAATTGGTTCCGCCTCCAAATCCTCCCCCCTTTGCAATGCCCACTACTGCAGCCCAGCCTTCATCTTTTACTCTCGTGTCAGCTGTTCCCCTCCCGGCTCCTCCCCATGCAGTTGCCATGGATCCACCAGCAGTACCTGTTAATCTCCACTCTCAAATCTTAGCAGGTGCTGACATAGATCTGGCTTCACTTTTTTCCTCAGTTCCCCAAAATGAAATGTGCTGATCCTTGGACTGCAGTCCAATAACTATCAATTTAAAAAATATGTCATCCAATCCAAATTGCATTTCATTTCTTTACTTACCATAAGTTTCTTTCCACCAAATGCGCTACTAGAGTTGCCCAGTGGAACCAATGAACGTATTGGGGAGCTCTAGATTTAGAGCTTTACAACAAAGTTTTCCTGGGCTGTCGAAATCTTTCTTGTGCTATCTGAAGATCTGTCAACCATCAGACTTCGGTTGCCCTCAGATTAATCCCAGCACTGCTACATCTAAAGTTGATTCTAAAGTGATAAAATCTACCACATATGTCCCGCAGTCCAGGAGCGACTTCGGCACATGGAACCCAAGTTCTGCCTCATCCGGGCAGGTCTGCAATAATTTCAACAAAAAGCCGTTCCCTCCGCTCCCTTCGAGCTGTACCCCATTACCATAACCGCCCACCTATAGGGAAAAGAATGGACTTCGAAATCTGTTTTATTCTTTTGCGACAATTCAGCTACAGTAAACTGCATTATCAAAGGTCGCTCAAACTCCCCCAAAATTATGCCTCTCCTCAGATGTCTCATTTGGCTTTCAGCCTGCAATCAGTTCATCTCGGGAAACAAAAACCAAATTGCAGACTCTGTTTCGTTTTCTGTTTCAGAAATTCAGAGCACTGGCTCTGGAAGCAGACGAAACGCCAACCCCATTCCCTCCATATTCCGAACTGACATTTCGTTAGGTCATCCACTCAAACACCTGCACTCCTCATCAATGGACCTAATAATTAACACAGTTTCTCATCGTACATTGCAAACTTACTGGACCACTTGGGGATCCTTCAAACAGTTCCATTCAAATTTCAACCTGCCATTTCCAGACTTCTCTTTGA
This sequence comes from Myxocyprinus asiaticus, assembly GCF_019703515.2. NCBI lineage: Eukaryota > Metazoa > Chordata > Actinopteri > Cypriniformes > Catostomidae > Myxocyprinus > Myxocyprinus asiaticus. Next base: position 4,550,861 of record NC_059383.1, on the reverse strand, counting down.
TCTCAGTATCCTCATTTATCACGTACTTGAATCAATTAAAACACATCCAATCCAGTACTATCAGGACTTATACAAGTTTATCTATGGTCAGCAGTGCTCCGCCATAACTAATCCCCAAGTATCTCTCCTTATCAAAAGAATTCAAAAAATATTTATAATATTTTTCGGGAGGTTGTGAGCCCCTGCACGTTACGAGTCAGTTTATCTGATAATCGTACAGAAACAGTGGTACATGGCATGACTTTATTACCTGGTGAATTCCGAAGCAATCGTACAATTCAAGTCCTAGCAAGCCACATACGTTTACCCTTCATCACTCAAAGATTATATGGGCAGGTGAACTCGTGAAATGAAGTTCTTAAACTAAAGTCTGGGAGGAGTTTGCTCATCTAATCTGCCAATCAACCTACAGACTGCAGAATATGTAAGCCGCTGCTTACCTCACTCTAGCGACAATCTTTCCAGCATCCCTCCACCTCTCCATCTCCATCCTCAATTTTCTTAGAGTTCCTGCCCTATAGCTTCCTCCATATATTAGGTAGTCCCTTGGGGGGGGTAAATTTTAGCCCAAGTCGAGCCTCATCCTTGGGCCCCTCCTTCGCGGACAGCAAGCCACATACGTTTACCCTTCATCACTCAAAGATTATATGACAGGCGAACTCATGAAATGCAAGAGTGTGGCAATAGCTGGTTTAAAATCTCCCATGTCAGAAATCACAGTATCTAGGTCCAGATCAACTGAATGGCTTCTTAGACCTGTATTTGCCAGTAAATTTAAGGTATTTCTAGAGAATGGTTGAATTTTGGACAAGATTGGGCAAACTTTAAAGGAGGATGGCATTTCAGGCCATCAAATGACTATAAATGCACACCTATGAACACCTATTCTATATAAATGGACAGATTGCTACATTGCTTTGCAACTGTAAACAGCCTACATTATAATGAACTGTTACTTTGTGGTAGAACTGACTATATATATGTATTATTAATATGAAATTGGGTTGTTTATTGACCATTTGTGTATTTTATCATAGCACTTTTGCTGGCATTTTTCAAAAGCAATAAGCCAGTAGGCTCTATGCGTTACAGTTCCACTTTTTGTAATGCCTAATAACTCATATTATGATAAAATCACACTGCCTTTCGCTGCTTATTGCTTTATTTACCATCCAGTGTTGGGTGTAATCTGATTACAAAGTAATTTGTCACTGTAAAAAAATAAAAATAATAATAACAATAATAATAAAACAAATTATATATATATATATATACACCATGGTCTACTCAAATACTCGATTCTGACTGGCTGGAATGTGTGTGTTTAAACCATTTAATGCACAGGTGGTTTTAGTCAGTTTTAATCACTGTTTTATATTAATGTGCCTGCTCTGCTGTCCGCCGTAATGCGACACTGCGAGAGTTTTATGCCTGTTCAAACGATGCAAATCTATTCTCAGAGCTGGGATTAACCATCAAATCACAAAACAACATCATCAAGTCATGCAGTGCCATCTTTAAAACAACTGTGAAGTGCTACAGGAAACACGGAAGAGACAACAGTTTTCATCAACCCCCTATTACACACCCAAAGCGCTTGTAAGGAAAGTATGGTTTGACATTCAGCTGTTTTGCTCGGAGGGAGAGAGAAGGAATCCGGGACCTATCAAATGTGTTTTTTGCTTTCTGGCAAGATGATTTGAATTGTTAATATAATAAACATCATCAAATATTGCTGCAATGCTCAGCACACCCACTACAGTTTGCCACGGAATCACATTGCTGACTGAAGCACTGAATGAAGACTGTTGTATAAAATGCAGCCTTTTGCGGTTTAGTTTTCATGCAAGGCCATGGCCATATCACAATTTCAATCTTATGGTGTTCAGGTCATGTCAGAATTATCGTAATTATGAAATTCTGACTTGTAAAAAACTTTCACGTCTTTGTTAAACTCGTAATTACAAGTTAAACCTCGGAATTTTCTGAGAACTCCAACTTGAACCACCTGACCGCTGCAACTTCATGCACAAAGAACCAAAATGGCGGTGATAATGTTGGATAATGTTCTGTGGATACCGCAACATATTTTTGTTTTATATTTCCTAAAATTGCACCATTAATAAAGTCTTCCCTTACAAAAATCGAGAGTTCATGGCAAATTTGCTGCAAACTTCTGCAGATTCACCACTGATGGTTTTTACACACAAATGAGTTTTGTGGCAAACTCGCGGCAAATTGTGCACTGTTGCCAAAGGTTTGCTACAGGTTCACCACTACTGGTGAAGAGCTGCAAACTTCTGGCAAACATTTGTAGTTAATCACAAGCTCATTTGCATGTGAAAATAATAAGTGGCAAATTTGGGGCAAGATTGCAGCTAGTTTGTCAGAACTCTAGATTTTTGGAAGGGTTCATAATGATTATAATTGTTTTTATTATTATTTGATTATAATCCAAAGACATAAAAATGGTTAACTGTTATAGTAGATTGTTCCAAAGAGATGGATTGCCACCCGTTTAATATTTAACTAATTTCAGCAATAAACTTGCGCCTAACAGTATAAACTTGTATTGTGGTTGGTTATGAAATTAGTTCAGTAAAATAACGTTTTTATTCCAGTTATGTCTGTTTTTAAGCTTATGTTCTTTATTGTCTTTGGCAGTGTACATAGATTCCCAGATGCCTCTCCATCTGGATGAAAGTAAATCTACTCCTTTCACTGGCACATTGTACCAGGCCCAGGGTGACAGCAGATACTTTATATATGAGAAGATGACTGTGCAGGCTGTTATTTGTTCTGTTAAAGAAAGCAGCTCAATGTTAAATTATTAAGCAATAGAGAGTTGTTAAGCTGAGGTTATTTAGCTCTTACTGCATTTTGTTTTGGATTTTATTTTTTTTCTTTCTAGCTGTTATATGATAACTTTATAGTAGAATACAGTGTGTTTAAATTTGTTATATACAACATGCACTGCTGCATGCAAATTATTTTCTAACAATAATGACAGATGTATGGGGTTCAGTCAATGTATAGAACTAAATAAGCACCCTTAGGCCGGGCATACATGGTGCTAGTTCTGACACTCGGGAGGTTGTGTGCCATTACACACGTTGCGAGTCCGTTTATCTGATAATCGTACAGATGCAGTGGTACATGACACGACTTTACGACCTGGCGAATTATGAAGCAATCGCACAAATTTTTGCGCTATTAATCATTATAAGACATAAAGCCAGAGGAGGATACTGCTTTAATTCCTTGTATCTTGTGATTTAGAAATAAAAAAGAAGACTGGTACGGCCAGGGGCTGCATAAGATGAAAACTCAACTGACGATTTAAAATAAAATAAAATATGGATAATTATTCCAAATGCTGTCCGACATTTGACATATTCTGATTTCGAAGGGAGGCTGTGCACAAAATATACAAGATTAAAAAGAAAGTGCAGAAAATTTGCGCATTTTTTCTGCCGGTTATACTTGGATTTAATTTAAGCGCAAACATGACGTTTAGTGCAGAATTCTGAGTTATTGTAGACTACCTGTTTTATTTAGCACGTGTTTGCTTAGATGTAGGCTACGTCCCTCATCTGTGTCACTGCTTGTATGTTGATAGCAGATATTCTGAAGAAGATCTATGTGGTCTTGTCCATGTGAATGCACTTTAAAACCCCACGTAGCAAAGGTTAAAAATCTTGTTTTAGTGCAGCATTTGATTGACAAGTAGAACTTTCAACCTAGAAGTCCTTGGTTTCTCCAGACACGTGCCTGGGGAGAAGCTATTACATATCCACTTGTGAGCATATGCAATTATAACAGATGCTACATACATAACCCCCAAAATGTAGCCCTAGAACTGAAATGAATGCAAGTATGACAAATAAAAATAGATTATGACGGAAATTTTTAAAATGTCCATTAGAGTGATAAAGATTGTTTTCTAGGGCAACCCGTATGGCAGATTATTTGTTTGAAGAGCAGAGAACAGTATGGCCTTTCTGTAGAATCCTTCCCAGTGGTTGTGAGTAATATGGGAAAAACACAGTTTTAACACAACCATTTTCTCCAAATGTGTAAAAGCTTCATGAACACTCAATTTTCACTGATCGTGTGAGTTGTAACACCTTCTCCTGATTGGTCAACTTCATGTAGATAGCCAAATTGGCTCGTTCAACCACATACACCTCACAAATTCAAGGTGATAGCGCCCAATTTTTTTAGACAGTTTAAAAAAATTATCAGGAGGTCGTGAGCTGCTCGTAAGCTCGGCTCTGCTCGTAATTCCTCTCACACAATGTGAGCTGCAACCACACAAGCACCAACGATTTCCACGTGATCTCTCCTCGAGTGGAAAAAAAAATCGGTTGGGAGCTCGCACGACAGCCAAAAATCGCACAGTGTACGCCCGCCCTTAAAGGCAGATCAGAGGGAAGCTTTGATAGCTGAACAATGTTCTGTGTTGGAGACTGGGATAAGTAAATATTTCATTATTGTCTAGGAATAGATGACAAGGAGCAGGCTGTAGAGCCTGTCTCAAGTGGACAATTGTCTATACCTACCAACAGTGGTTTCAACAGGCAGCAAACACTGTACTTAATTGAGCAGAGAATGAACTACCCCCCAAAAATGTGATTGGACTGCAGAATAGATTGTCCAGAGGAAAGAAAATAAAATCTTGTGGAAGGATATGGTTTCAAAACTCTCCTCCAAATTCAATTAAGCTTTTGATTCAGAGAAAGTGGTATACTGGGATGCCTATAAGAAGGTGAAAGACAGACTGTGAGGGGTACAATGAGATTTCAGTTTTTTTAATACTTTTTCTTAATTTTTATTTTTTTTTTTATTAAAGAGCTAATAGTTTACCAAAAAACTTTAAATTGTTTATTATTTTTCCAGGAGTGTTGGTTATTCATGTTTTTAAGACTTAACTGACATTACAGCTGATTTTCTGTAAAGCTGCTTTGGAACAATGTCTACTGGGTAAAGCACAAATAAAAAACTATACAAATAAAAATTATTTGACTTGATTGGAATTTTATGCTATAATGTTGTTGTTGTTTTCTACTTTGGCAATAAAATCTCAGTGTTCTTTGCACTGTCAAACAAACAAGCGATAGCAAGTGCTGAAGCATTTTACCAATCAGAAATAAGCATAAATCATTTTAATTCAAGTAGGCCTTATGGCCAGCATTGTCCAATCACTGCCAACAATGTTCAAATAAAATTGAGTCTATGTACTGTTTATCATTGTCCCATGTGTGCCAACCATATTTAGTGACGCAAACATCATCTGCACCCTGAAGCTTTTGACTAGAAGTTTGGAGAGAATGCACTTTGCTGCATAGGAAAGCTATAGGATGCTTCCTTGATCCCTAATTAGTAAATACCTTAACCTCCAGTGAGTTGTCTGACTGCACTTGTCTCAGAAAAGTTTGAAATTCACTTTATTTTCATCCTATTTCAGTATACAGCTTCTGAAAGAAACATTTTCCAGCTTTTGAATGCACACATTGATTCTCAAAGTGATAATGCACAGTGAATATAGAATTTCTAAGGTAAATTAGTCCCATAGTCCTCGTTGGAGGTCATGGTGTTTAACAGTGTGCTGTTTCGTGATAAATCACTAAGATTTTCAAAATGGCATATCGGATGAAACTAGAGATATTACTCTTTTGATTAATGAGATTTCTTACCAGATGTAGTTTTGTTGAAGTTTCTCCCAAAGACAAATTCACTGAGATCGGCACCGTGTTGTTTTGTGACAGGACTCTGTGTGTCGAAAGTTTAACTTTTTTAATGATAGCCCAGAGCGTCCTGAACTGAAATCAGTCAGATAAAATTCAATTAAATTTTGCATAGCATATAGCAAAGACATAACACAATGTATGCCCATAAGGGCGCAGGGTCGCACAAGGTTAAGGAAATGGATGACCTCTTGTGTGGCCAGACTGACGTAAGGATTCCTGTTGTGGCTACAGCGGAGGATGGTGACATTCATGCGCCAGAGGCTTTATACCTAGAGAGCTGTAGTTCATCAGAGCTGCACACACACACCTGCAATAATCAAAAGCATGTGAGAGAGAATGGAAATGTATTCTTCACATAAATGTCACAGTAATGAGCTATAATTAACTTTGAAATATTAGGTTTTGTGTTTTTATTTATTTATATATACAAAACAAATATATACAAATAATTAATATACATTAATATAAATAAGTATATTATTCATATTATTTGATAGTGTCACAGTCCGTCTCCCTCGTGTTTCGTAGGACTCTTATTTTGAAGTGTTTCCCCCGGACTACGATTCCCATCATGCACTGCCCTCATCACTGCAAATCTGTTTCTTCAACTCATCTGCTCTTTGTCTATTCATTTTAATTTCCTCCTATAGGGCATCTGAGTGGATGGTCCTCGCAGGCTCCAATGATGGAACCCGAAGACAAGTTGTGTAGAACACAAGCTGCTGGAATTTCCTGAACAACTATGTCTAACCTGGTATTCTGGATGTCTCTTAGTCTTCTCCACCTGCATTGTAGATGTCCGAATGGTACTCAACAACTACTCTATCTTGGCTCAGTCTTGTATTGTAGCGTTGTTCCTCATTACCTAGTGCCTCATTGTCACGCTTTGACATGCTGTGTCTCCTAACAATTTATGTTCTTCCATTTTATCCTCCCATTTGTGAAAAAGGAGAGAGGACCTCAACATTCACGAGTCCTGAACTTTGCCAGATGCTCCCATGGTCATCCACTCTTCCTTGCAGAATAATGGAGTAAAATCCTTTTCTGTTCATGTAGTCCATTTCTCTGATGTGGGGTCTTTAAATTTTGTTATACTGCATCCATCTATTGCTTCAATAACTTTATCAATGCCACAAATGCTTAAAAAGTGCACTGTGCTGTCCTGTTTCCTTCCAGAATTTGATCACTGGATGAAAGTATGAGCCATTGTATTTGTTGTATTTAGTACTTAAAGAAGTACTTTGTGTGTACCTCCTTGATTCAGGTCAAATTTGTCTGCAATTTCTCTTATTGAATTTTGGTTTGTCAGATACCAAAGAAAAAGCAATACCATTCTGATGAAAGGAACTCTTTCTGAATCACCACCAATGTCATCTTCCTCATTCAATCCTTGTTGCCTCAAAAGCTCAAAATATAGTGCTTAAATTGTATTCTCATTAGATGCAGGTTTTTCTGGAACATCTTAGGGCTCATGTCAAATATAAGCATCCAAGCATTACCAATTTTCAGTAGTCTTAGTAGTGCCCTCTTATTTGCAATTAAATCTATTACTGCTCTGCAAAAAAGATGCAATAATAATAGTTTCTCACCCACACCTATTATATCACTTCTGAAGACATGGATTTAACCACTGAAGTCATATGGATTACTTTTCTGCTGCCTTTAGTCCTTTTTGGAGCTTCAAAGTTATGGCCACCATTCACTTGCATAAAATGGACCAACAGAGCTGAGATGTTCTTCTAAAAATCTTTGTGTTCTGCAGAAGAAAGAGATGGCATAAGTAAATAATAAAATAATGTAAATTTTGGGGTGAACTATTCCTTTAATCTAATAATAAAAATAATATGAAATATATGAAAATGGAAATCAAATAAACTTTTTTGTAGCCAGTGATTGTAAAGAAACAACACAGGACACAAAAACATCTCCTTGGGGTTCCACTCTGATGGCTGCTGTATCAAAACAAACAAACAAAAAAAAACCCAAAAAAAAAAAAAAAACAGTGGTTATGGGGCTGTATTGTATTAAGAAAAAAAAAAGAAGAATAAGGAAAATACTAAAACTGAAATACGGTTATGAAATACAAAAAATGAAATACGGTATAACGAAATACGGTAGAGGCTAATGTCAAAAGAAAATACAAACAGGGCATTAGCCAACCCAAATGCTTCAGCATACATCACCTTAATACATGCTTATATCATTCACAGCATTTTATACATTTAAGTACTTGCTTAAATCATTCAAAGCATCCTATGCATCTAACACATGCTTAAATCACTCACAGTATTTTAATTATTTTTAACCAGGCTTTAAGGACATGTATTGCAGTTTAAAACAATAGAATTCTCGTTACACATGTTCTCATTACACATGTCCACTTAACTGGAAAACACCCTGGGCTATAAACCATCAAATGAGACATGATTAATTCTAAAATTTACATACCCAGTATCCTCGCATGTGCATAAAACGTGGTCAAACACCACACATACAATCCTTATGCATCCTTCAAAAATGATCCATAACAAACACTCAAATTTAACATTCAACTCTTGTGAACACATATTTAATGCAATTTATAAGCTTCTTGTGTGAAATTTGATATTTACCCAAGTAATTCTCAAATGATGAACAAAATCGAGAGTTCTCCTGCACAATGCATATTCCCACATGTCCATCACGAGAGTGTTCTGGAAAGCAGGTGTCGCAAAACTCCCAAAGGGGCCACGTCCAATTAAATTACCTGAAATTTCTCCACTTGGATCTTAATATTTGTTTGCTATGTTAAGTTACAACATACATTATATCCCCATAGTTACAGTTCATAAACAAATATTTGTCTACTAATTATATCTACTGTTAACTGATGTGCATTCTGTGTTCTTCAGTATTTTGTAAAAGCAAAGAAATGTGAATCAATGTTGTAATAACATATTTTGCAATAATCAACAACAAATACTTATACGGATCAATTTTGGTATGAAGAGCGTTGTCATAGAAATAAATAATTTCCAGTTGGAGGACGTGAACTGCTCTGAGTACAATCTCTGACTTGTCATCTTCTAATTACGGTAATTTCGTACATGACATGAACGGTTCATTAATTCAATCAATCATGCAGCCTTAAATGTGACCATATCGATGTCTCAGAGGTCAAATTCTGCAGGTTTTAGAGCGTTTTGGATGGTTTTCCCCTAATCTCAACAAGTAAGTGCCACTTTTACACTTGTAAAATTACGTCTATAACAGAGAGATGTCACGTCTGCAATGCTGGTTTTTCCTCATTTATGTGAATATGACAAATAATATAAATTATATATTACATGTCCTTAGGAGTGCCAACCATTTTTATGTGGTCATTATTATTTCTAGATTGTGCATTTAAATTCAATTTTACTGAGTGTTTGGTCTCCAAAAAAAAAAAAGTCAATTTCTTCAATTATTTGTAAAGCTTTTTATTTAATTCATTCAAAATAAATGTAATAATATCGCAATACTTTATCTCTGTGTGTGATTTACAATGGCAGAACTTTTGATCTAATGGCCCATAGATAAAGTCCCATAGTTATTATTTGTATTCTTCCAGTTAAATTTTGGACTGCAAAAATCAATGACAGCTGTAACTAATCAATGCTGGCCAGTTACCATGGTATAAACATGATAATCCATGGCTAGGTGTGCGTTAAACGATTTGAATGCACTTCGTCAGGTGGTTCTTCGCCTCCACGTTGTGCACGCTTTGATTAACACACACCTAGCCATGGATTATCCCTTATATAGACAATTTCAAGACGGTTTAAGGAGGTGACGTCTTTTTGTTCCTTGAACATTTCTTCCTAGTTGTGTGTTCCAAATGGGATAAATCACCCTCCGAAGGGCACTTTGAAGGGAGAACAATCATGATGGTCATGCTGTAAGATCGCTTCAAACTGAATTTCCAATAAACATTTGAACTACGACACATTTTCATCCCCTCTCTCGCGTAGACGCTCAGTATCAACAACACATCTGGATAAGTCACTTCAGGTAAATGTTTGACATTATTTGAGGAAAATATGTTAACTCAGAGCCTTATTTAAAGGATCTGTTAATGACACCGGAAGTGATGCAGGAAAAATTGCGAACAAATTCCTTGTTCTTAATTACATGCTTGAAATGGTCTATACGGTATATCAAAATAACAGAGAAACCTAGAAAAAAAAAAGCTTTTTCTTAACCTATTGGAAAATATAATTATAATTATTTTATTATTTTTATCTGGTTTTAAGCAGAAACCTCCCTAAATTTATCTGACAACAAGACTTAATATTAGGGCTGTCAATTGAACATGTTTATTATATATATAATTTATGATGTTTATTATATATTATTTGTACTACCATTGAAGCAATGAAAGCTTAAAGTACATGTAACTTTGTGTTTTTTTTTTTATTTTTTTATATAAGCCTCGACAGCAAGGAGCAGTCAGCGAACCTCAACGAACCTCACAAGCAGTTCAGCCAATGACAGCCAATCACACAGGACACCTTCTTGACAGCTGGATGAAGTGCAACAGAATGCAGGGATCTCAAGACTTGATGTTTCATCTCCATTTAACTTCACACAGCATCTTAAAAATTATGCTGAAAACCAGTGAGATGCTCCAAAAGTGCACTACTCCATACAAACAGTTTCTGTGCGATGATGTGCAGTTGAGTCGAACGAGTACCTCCTGAAAATGTATATATGCCAATTTTAGCCACAGAAAGTGGGAAACAATATTAGTGAAGTTTCGGCTATTGTACAAAGGTGCCTGGGTTTGTTCCTGGCAGGAGGCAGATGTCCTAACCCCGCCCACACCCTAATCTGAGCCTGTAAGGCTGAGTAGCCTGCCATGAACAACTCAGGACACCTTATTTAAATTTTGGTTGAAAAGCACCCTTGCACGCCCTCTTCTTCTCTCTCACACACACACACATATGCATGCACAGACACACATGCACACACACATAGAGTCTCGAGTCACGACCAACAAACAGAGCCACACCACCATGACTTGATCAATACAACAGTTTCTATATTATACGAAAGAACTTTTAATATGTGCAACTTTTAATATTTCAAGTTATTTCACCCTAATCAGAGAGCTGCAACAAAATAAAGGTAATCCCACATGCGATCTCTCTCAGTTTCTGAGTTTCTCTCTTTCGAAAACTCAAACACAAACTCACACACGCACATACGCACTACCTTGTTACTCCAGTAAGTGCTCCAGTAATGCAGCACAAGCCTTGCAATCCTCCGTTGCTAATTCTAAAGTGACGTTTTCAAACAAGCAACGAAGGCTCGGACTGTATTAAAGCAAGATGCTGAATCCATGGTGGAAGAAAGTAGTTCCACTCACGAGTGTTTTAGAGATGAAAACCAGAAAACGTCTTGAGATAAATCTCTGCTGCGCATCGTGGCAGTATTACCACCTATTTTTCAATAATGTAATGGTCCCTTGTCAATTATTCCTTACACATATATTTTTTATATTATTATTTTTATAATTATTATTTTTTTAATATTGAATTATCTTTATTTTGGGGACTTTTTCAGCAAACATTGATATATGCGCTTAATTGTGGCATGTCATGTAATTAATTTGATTTAAAATTGTAATCTTTTTGACAGCCCTATTTAATATCTTATGTCATTTTGCTTCTCAGGTAAATGTATCTTGTTTTAGGGATATTTTGATGATTTTACTGGAAAACAAGACAAAACTACATATTTATTTTATGTAGTTAGTTATTTTGTATTTATTTATTTCACAGTGTACTCATACCATGATATAACATTTTGGTCATACCACACATCCTTAATTCTTGTTTCATCCAAGTGCATGATCAGTATTTGAAGCTGTGAGAAAACCAACGGCACAATAAAATGAGAAACTGTTCCAAAAGGGCAGCTGGTCTGTGGGAATATATCCCTGACCACCTCAAAATAATAATGCAATTCACCAAACCACATGAAAACTGCCACAAATATCCTAGTATGTTGTACAATATGAAATTCTTTCCTTACTCCTCCAAAGCCAGTTTACTTTTGGAGATGAAACTAAATGAAATGATCTGTTGAATCTACATCTTTATATACATATAAAATGTGTACATCAGCAATACCAATGAAAGACTGATGCATGCCATCAGGTCTGCAATAAAAGTATTTATGCCACATCAGTCTTTGCTGTTCAGCTTATGTTTAACCAGTACTGGAAGAGACCCTTGAGTAAAGTAAGCGGGAGAGCACTTGTTTCATTTTTCCTCTCAATGTGTCAACAGGAAAAGGGTGAGAGCTGAAAACCATTTCACAAATATTCATTGATTTTTTTGTTTTGTTGGAATGGTGAATTAATAATGGGTAGGAGAGAACTTGCACCCTGTTGTATTCTCAATGGACCCGAGAGTGGTGAAAGAATAAAGAAAAAATATCAAACACCGTGTAAGGCCTTTGGGGATGCTAGCTTGACAGGGATGAAAAATCTATTTTCTATCTATTTTCAGTCTGCCACAAGTCATTCTAGTTTCTGACACACTAAACTGAACAAATTGCTGGCTATTTCAAACCAAACTAATGTCAGCCGAGCTGTTTGAACTGCTATTTGAACCGTTTTTCTAGGCCCTCTGAGGACTTGAGTTTTGTTCTTTATCATCAATGTGCAGTCAAGGAGAGTGTGCGTGCGTGCATGTGTGTGCGCTGTGCTGTCTTGACTCCTGATTAGTGCTAACAGGAAAGTAATTTATAATTGTTTAGTTTCTAAAATTTATTGTGTAAATATTCAGTGTTTATACAGTCTATCATTGTAAAATATATTATATATATATATATATATATATATATATATATATAAAAAATAAAAATATCAATAAATACATATATCCAATGATTTCTGATAGCATAATTACTTATCACCCCAAGGTTTCAATGAAGCATGCCATATGGTCCAGCTACATTTATCAACTAGACAAAAAGACAAGAAAACTTTGTATTGTAAAATTGCCCCCAAAATATGAGTTAAAGCTGCTGATCACAGGCTTAATGCTTATATTTTAAAATATAAAAAAGTTGCACGAGACTTTAAACTTTAAAGTGGTCCCCAATTAAATTTGGACACATAGGCCACATGTAATTGTTTTACATGTCTTTACATTAGATAACAAAATATCAAACCTAGTTGCATTTATTGAAGTGTTACAACTTAACCAAAGCATTAAAAATAAATAAATACATTTGTTGGGATTTCAAATAGAAACAAAATTCAAAATATTTTCCCAAAATTTTTCAAAGTAGATAAAATGTTCAAAATTCATACAAAAGTATTTGGACATTTTTGGTCGCTAAATGTTACTGGAACATGTCCATATAAATGTAGAAATTTTAGTGCCGGCTAACGTATCTGGGAATTATACAGTTCACCAGACAAATAGGAAAAAATCCGGTCATCTCATTTTGGTGTTTATTTTGTGCTGTAACGTGAACGACTATGCATAATGTACAATATGACACAATCATGTCAAATGATCAATAAACGTTTGTTTAATATGGCTGCTTTTCTGTTAAAAAATGGCAGTCATGGAATTAGCATTTAATAAAAAAATCAAAAGAAACATTCAAAACATAAGCAGAGGGCAAAGCAAAAAGTGAAACTGCAATTTGCCAATTTTTTTTGTTCACAATAATATATTGAATTAAAATAAAAACGTTAGGTTATGTCATATAATTTCTCACCTTGCCTAATTTTGTTCTCTTTATGACTATTTTCCTCCTATTTTACATTGAACAGAAGCGTTTTGCTGCCAACGTTAACTTAAATGTGTGCAGCATTTCTTTACAGCTTGAGATGCACAAACTGTAAGCCTGGTGTCCTTCTCCTCCAGAAGACTGAAGTGACAGGCTTCATTTTAAATGGTCACATTTAATGGTCAAAAAACAGTATTTACTGGCTAATGGAAACCCTGATATATATATATATATATATATATATATTATACACACACACGCACATACACACATATATATGTGTGTGTGTGTGTGTGTGTATAATTTGTACTATTTACAAATATTTACAATGATAGAACAAGTGATAAAACGGTACTGTCACTAAGAATAGTGGCAGTTCAGTGTGTGTATCACAGAAGTGTTTTGGTTGAGCACATATTAACATGAGTAGAGTCGCACTGCTTCTTTATTTGACTTTACAAGAGACATTATTCAATGACAAATTGATTGTGTGGATCTCGTCTTTGGACAAATATTATATGGAACGAGTCAAACCAAACTTTTACTCGAGACATGCAGTGAAATGATTTCGGTGCTGAACGTCACAGAGTAAAAGATCGTTCTTATGAGTTTGAGAATCAATATTGGTATCATTCAAATAAAGACTGCGATTAATTGAAAATCAATATTTTTACCCAGCCCTAGTCCCTATTATTATTTTTTTTAAGTCGTGTACCCCCAATTAATTACTGTGCTAGGTCACCTTTGTGAACTTGAGAGGAACTGACTTGCAATGTTGTAGTTCTCAAGACCGAGTCCAAGACCATATTTTCATGGTCTTGGTCTTGTCATGGACTCATAGCATTTGGACTCAGTCTTGAATCGGACACAAACAGGTGTGGACTCTGACTAATCCCCGAGTCCAGTTAAGTCTCTTTTTATATAAATATACAGTAAAAGCTTTGACTTGTCTGACAAACATTTGTCTGACTGACAATATCAGCATTTATGGTGTTCCGTATTACAGTCAGCTGTGTAGAATAGGATCTAGTGATGCCCGATTCACAAATAAATCATTCTATTGACTCGGTTTCTCACTCAGTAAAACAGCAACGGAATATTTCAGAAAACAGAGAACAAGCCAGTCATTAAATGAAGTGGATATTTACTTACAATGATTTGAAACAAAAGAGTACTTTTTTGTGAGGTAACTTTGAAAAACTACTATTGGTTCTGTCATATTAATAAGGGGTCATTCACACAAATGTGTTGTTGCGTCCATCCATGCTGTTTTTCAGTTGCTTTTCTATGTAAACATGCTAAACAGACATCTTTGATCATTTACCATGTATCGCTGTGTTTTCGGCGTCTCGTGTAGGAGCACCACAAATTTTTTTTATGTTCTTTTGTCAAGTTAAAAAGAACATCAGCTGTTAAAAACCTGTCTCGAGACACCTGTGTTCTGTTCTACTCTATTCCTTGCACTAATTCCTAGTCTAAACAACCTCTAAATCTTTAAGAAATGCTAGCTATTAGTTATATGAACGTGACATACTGAAGAAAATGCAAAAATACTTGTCAATGTCAATGTCTCAATGTCAACTGAATTGAATGGTTTGGAGTTGTTTTTGCAGAAAAAAAAAAAGGTTTCTGTGCGTACCCGAGATTAAATCATGCAAGCGGTGGTGAGCAGAAATGCGTACTTGACTTACAATTAATGCAATATAATAGTGCAATTGAGAAAATTTAAAGCAAAATTAATGTAAAGGTTTAGATTCACTTTCTGTGTAAACATTGTCATATTTAATATATTACTGTTAGGTTTTTTGGCCCATTTTAGTTTTAGTACAGCAATATTGTATTTTGTATAGTAGAAATGTTTACTTGAATTGAATGGACTATAATAGTATACAGAATCTGGTTGTTTGTATGGCCATGCAAAGCCACATAGGCACTGAACCTTTAATTTGAGTTTTTCACTGACATTTTGTTAACACTGTCATGTCTTAATTGTAATACAATTATGTTTACTTAACCTAGGATGTGGCATTTATTAAATTGTTATTGTTGACTGGTAATATTGTTTGACCAACATAAGCTTAAGCAAATAATAAATGAGGTATATCTGATATATGAGCCTAGTGTCAATAGTTGTTTAAACTATATATTTATTACACTCATAAAAAGTCTTGTCCCCTTTTCTGGTCTCAGTCTCGACTTGGACTTGGCCTTCTCTGGTCCTGGTCTTGACTCAGACTCAACCCTCCACTGGTCTCGGTCTTGACTCGAACTCAACCAACTCTGGTCTCGGCCTGGACTTGGATAAGCTGGTCTCGACTACAACACTGCTGACTTGACTTAGAAGTGGGACCAGTTGGTTAAATGTCTTTGCCAAACAACATATAACGGATTCTCCTGCATGTTTTGTAAAAGTCACAGTTTCTATCCTAACTCATGCGTATTGATTGCTGTAAAAGTAAAATCATAAAGTGCACAGCCTTCCAGTATGTTTTTCAGATGTGCTTCACTTCAGTGGTGTTGGGTCCACATTACATCTAGAGAATTTTACACCCGTCAATATACTACATAACAATAATTCATCACTTTGAAGGAGGACGATGGTCAGCCATACAATCTGGTTCTCCCAGCTCTCACTGAGTCAGGCTGCTGACTGTGGCCTGTATGGATGCCAATTAAAAAAGAATGAAGAAATAAATAATCAATCTATTGATCAATTTATAAATGGACAAATAAATTGACACATTTAAATTTGTTTATTTAATGTTTAAAAATGTAATTATATTTAATAATTAAATTGTACTTTAATACAACGTGTATTTAATTCGGGTCATTTTTTACCCATTTTGATTTTGTTTCTTTAATAAAAATGGTATCCATATTATTGGGCCAAGCGTTATTTAGGCAGCGTGACAAATAAAGAAACACTTATGGTGTTCTGGGTCATTTTTCACCCACCATAGGAAATGAATGGGAAAGACTAAAACACAGAGCTTTTTTTAATTTATAGAGAACATCCACAATGCAGAACATTTGCGCTCACACACACACATGCATGCACAAATTCATCTATTACAACCAGGCATGAATTAGTGGATTTATGCAGCCATTTACTGGTCATTTCATGTGGCAGATGGCAGCAATCTGACCTCAATACGATCACACGCACACACACACACACACACACACACACACACACACACACACACACAAACATTTCAAAGGCTGAGTCTGAAACAGTTTACCTTATCCATTTATAGCTTATGATGACACTTTGTGTCATTCCTTACTGTTTATTACTATTTTTTCTTGTTTTTTGTTTTTAACCATTCACTGTTTGTAACTAGTTTTTATTAATAAAAAGTTGGTTGCTGTTATTTCACTTCACTGACTAATTTTTAGGGATGTCCCGATACCAATACTGATATTAGTATCAGGTCCATGTTCATGTACTGGTACTTGTAAAAATGCTCAGGTACCAAAAACTGATACCAGATTGGGAAGCTGCCATCATAACGTCAGAGCTCCTTGGTCAAAACAATACAGAAACACTTAAAAATAAAAGCTCCATCAAAATAAAAGCTAAATTTATAGGGAAAAATATGACGGAAATATATCACTACTGTAAAGTTACTGTAAGGGGGAAGTCACCCACTGGCCCAAGGACGGTATCCAATGGCGTGGCTGAAGGTCTCCTGCGTGTTCTGTCTTATCGTATTCGACATTAAATAATACTTTGATTATTTGATTTGAGTTCCATGTTTTTATTAATCTATCATTAATTATTTTCTTTATTTCATCTGACTCCAATTATGAAAAACCTCGTTGATGTATCTATGCTCTGAATTTTAGTAATTCTCTCTTCTAGACTGCATTTGTTATTTCAATGTTATTTGGGTCCTGTGCTGGTCAGACACAGGTCCTTTCGCTACAAATTCATAAGTTTCAGATATTAGTAAGTTTTAGACTAAGTCCTTTTACAGGTTCTCGGTCCTACTTTTAGTATTCCCATTTAATTTTACTTGGCTAAGTTCTATAACAGATTCTCGGTTTACCGTTTAGCCTCTTACATACTTAACTAATGGGTTACTTCTGAAGTAGCTTAATTAAGCCAACTCTGACCATAGATTTGTAGTTAACAAGAAATATACTAGAAAACAGTCCTTCAGAATGAATCATAATAACAATTTATTTACCAGGTAATAGTAATACATTCAAACAATCCAATTAAAATAATAAATCAAACTCAAAGCTATCAGTGAACCAAACATAATAATATATTTAAAGTTGTATTCCATTCAAACATTTACCAAACATAAGAAATACAAATTGCAATTACCTGGTAGTGAAAAAACTACATGCAAACGACGAAGCACGGGAGATCTGATTTACAGATTCCTTCAAACATTTATCAATAATAAGAAATACCTGGTAGAGAAAAAACTACATGCAAACGACGAAGCATGGGAGATCTGATTTACAGATTCCTTCAAACATTTATCAATAATAAGAAATACCTGGTAGAGAAAAAACTACATGCAAATGACGAAGCATGGGAGATCTGATTTACAGATTCCTTCAAACATTTATCAATAATAAGAAATACCTGGTAGAGAAAAAAATACATGCAAACGACGAAGCATGGGAGATCTGATTTACAGATTCCTTCAAACATTTATCAATAATAAGAAATACCTGGTAGAGAAAAAACTACATGCAAACGACGAAGCATGGGAGATCTGATTTACAGATTCCCCGAGCTTCTCTGCCATCCTTCCTTAAGTACCAAACGATTCCATTGTTATTTCAGATGTGTGTGTTATGTTATTTAGGATTTGGTTAACAATTTAGGGAGTTGTAGTCAACATTTGTTTGAGTAGGTTGTTTGATGTTTACAAATAATACACCTAATCTTCATACAGCATCTGGTCTCTGTGTGAGACTTGGGAGGGGCATGCCCCGGATAGAATACTGTATTTTATTAAGTTCTGAAATCTTACTTGTGATTTGACTTTTCTGAAAGGGAATGAGACCGTTTTACCAGTTGCACTGAGGCCTCTTGAATGATACCAAATATATATGATCAGAAAACCTTTTACATTACAGAACAGGATAAGTCATAACTTAGTTTTTAGTGTCCTTAAAGTGACCTAAGGTGAGAGAGAGCAGATGTGAGTGTGATTTGCGTTTTATGGTCCCCAATCAGTGGGGTGTGTTTTCTCAGGTGGAGATGCTCCTCTGTGTGAGAGTTTTATGATGTTGGTTCTCACAGAGTTCTTTGACTTTCCCGGAAGTGATGCAGATAATTTTTGTGACAGTCTTACATTATGTAATATTCACTGTAATACTACTACAACTACTACTACTAATAATAATAAATAAGTAATTGTATTATACTTAAGCAGTATCTAACATCTGTGATGCTCTGATATGCAGCACTTTATTTGACAAAATATAACTCCAATGATGTATTTTGGAGTGTGCTGTGAAGTTCTGTATATAAGCACTTCATTTGATAAAAAATAATACAATATTATGTTGAAAATTAATTGTTATATATTCTTTTGATTAAAGTTTTAATGAATTCACATATTTAAACACCAAAAGAAGCTACTCTGAGAAGCTGAAAAACAACTTTTCAGCTAACGACCCTACATCAGCGTGGAGAGGCCTGAAAGACATTACTAACTTCAAGACACCATCTCCCAACACTGTAGGAAACAAACAACTGGCTGATGACTTGAATGTGTTTTACTGTAAATTTGAAAAGCCCAGGCTCACACCCCACACCCGCTCTGACCTTCACTTCACACAAACACCATGTAATGTTTGATGTGTTTGTTCATGTGTTTCATGTCTTTTATTTTGAAAATCTAGTTCCTGTTTCATGTCAAGTGATCCCTAGTCATGTGACTCCCGTTTCCCTCCATGTTCATGTGTCTTGTTTTCATTGGGTTATTGTCTTGTTATCTTGTTATTAGTTCTGTCTGTTCATTGGTTCCCTCGTCATTGTTTTACCCCTTGTCCATGTATTTAAGCCCCCATGTTTTCCATTGTCCTTTGTCAGGTATTATGTTTGGTAATGTTGTCATGTTAACAAAGTCAAGTCAAGTCAAGTCAAGTCAAAGTTAAGTCAAGTTCATGTTTATGTTTGTTTAGTTCATGTTTATAGTTAGGGTTATTGGATCTCACTTTTGTTAATAAAATTTCACTTGGGTTCTTCACTCCATCATCATCATCTTTGTCATTGCCAGCACCAGCAGCATCGTTACACACTAACACCTCCTGCAACTTATCCGGCAACATCTGGACAGACCAGGGACATATGCAAGGATCCATTTTGTGGACTTCAGTTAGGCTTTCAACACCATCATTCCAGCTGTCCTATGGAATAAATTAACCCAGCTCTCTGTTCTCACCTCTATTTGTCAGTGGATCTCCAGCTTTCTGACGGACAGGCAGCAACTAGTGAGACTGGGGAAATTCACTTACAGCACATGTACGATCAGCACTGGTGCCCCCCCATGGATGTGTGCTCTCACCAATACTCTTCTCTTTGTATACCAAGGACAGCACCACCGAGGACCCATCTGTCAAGCTCCTTAGCATAGTTTGAAAGTTTGCAGATGACACTACAGTCATTGGCCTCATCCAAGATGATGATGAGTCTGCATACAGAAGGGAGGTGGAATGGCTGGCTCACTGGTACAGTCATAACAACCTGGAGGAACATGCCAAAACAGTGGAGATGATTGTGGACTTTAGGAGGAACACCCCAACATTGACCCTGCTCAACATTTTAAACAGCACTGTGGCAGCAGTGAAGTCATTCAGGTTCCTGGGCACTACTGTCTCACAGGATCTGAAGTGGGAGACCCACATTGACTCCACTGTGAAAAGGGCACAGCAGAGGTTGTACTTCCTTCGCCAGTTGAGGAAGTTCAATCTGCCACAGGCGCTGCT
Organism: Myxocyprinus asiaticus; assembly: GCF_019703515.2. Classification (NCBI taxonomy): domain Eukaryota; kingdom Metazoa; phylum Chordata; class Actinopteri; order Cypriniformes; family Catostomidae; genus Myxocyprinus; species Myxocyprinus asiaticus. The sequence goes on along the minus strand of NC_059383.1, from coordinate 4,530,381 downwards.
AATCCAGTTCTACTCCGCAGAACTGGACTCACTGAGTCTGTCCTCTGCACTTCAATAACTGTCTGGTTTGGTTCAGCTATGAAATTGGACATCAGAAGACTACAAAGTACAGTTCGGACTGTTTAGCAGATTATTGGTTGCTCCTTGCCCTCCCTTCAAGAACTGAACAGATTTGTATTTGTACATTATTTATATATATATATATATATATATATATATATTATTTTTTTTTTTTTTTTTTTTGTCTATTGTGTATTTATATTCGCTTTTTATTTTTATTCTATTATTATTATTATCTCTGTCTTGTTGTTGTATTGTTTGTGCACTAGAA